>NC_044978.1:87739016-88046515 GCF_008728515.1 Papio anubis
GGTACACCAGAATTCTAGCTCAGGCTATCTCTAATGTGAAACTCCTTGTCCAGCCTCTCTGATGGATAGAATCCCATCCCTGCATGTACACATCTAGTGAGAGGCAGCTCTCTATTCCATATACCTCTCACTCCATCCTGGACAACTCTGCTTTCAAGGAATATTTTTTTATGCTTGATTACAATCTGACGCTTTGAATATACTTCCTTGTTCTTAGCATTGCCCTACAGAATTCCATAGAATGAGTCTTAACCTGTTTGCCTCCAGAGAGCTCATTTGATATTAAAAACAGGTTTTTTTTTGTTTTTTGTTTTTTTTTTTGACAGTCTTACTCTGTTGCCTAGGCTGGAGTGCAGTGTCGCGATCTTGGCTCACTGCAACCTCCAGCTCCTGGGGTTCAAACGATTCTTGTGCCTCACCCTCCCGAGTAGCTGAGACTACAGGCATGTGCCACCTTGCCTGGCTAATTTTTTTTGTATTTTTAGTAGAGACAGGGTTTCACCATGTTGGTCAAGCTGGTCTTGAACTCCTGACCTCAAGTGATCCACCTGCCTTGGCTTCCCAAAGTGCTGGGATTACAGGCATGAACCACTGCAGCTGGCCAGCTTTCTCGTTCTTAAGTCTGCTTTTTTTTTGTTTGCTTTTTTTTTTTTTTTTTTTTTTTTTCTTTTTGAGACAAAGTTTTGCTCTTGTTGCCCAGGCTGGAGCCCTATGGTGCGATCTTGGCTCACTGCAACCTCCGCGTCTTGGGTTCAAGCCATTCTCATGCCTCAGCCTCCCAAGTAGCTGGAATTACAGGCACTGCCACGACACCTGGCTATTTTTTTTTTTTCTTTTTGTATTTTTAGTAGAGATGGGATTTCACCGTATTGACCAGGCTGGTCTTGAATTCTTGACCTCAGGTGATCCACCCACCTTGGCCTCCCAAAGTGCTGGGATTACAGGTGTGAGCCACCCATGCCTGGCAGTTTCTAGGTCCTCCTCCATCCTAGGAGTCTACCTTTAAACCCATGTCAGGCTGTTGGAGTCCCTTGAAACTGGAGAAGTGAACAAAGGTTGATCTTGACTGACTTATTCCACAGAACCTCCAGCATCTCTCAGTTACTTGGTACTCTTGCTTGCCCTTCCGTGTCCTCATGCCAACTTGGAACTCAAAAGTCTTTACAGGTGGGCCCAGTTTAGCATCCCGTGATACCCCTTGGGAGGGTGAGAATTGCCACAGTCATGATGCTCTTAGTTCTTATGCCTTTCCCATTGAAATTCCCTTGTTTTTTTTTTTTTTTTTTTCCCATGACTTATGCAGTTTCAAGTCATCAAATGCCTAATCTGATCTATAAGTAGAAGTCTCTGTAAAATCTAGATAGCAGATGTGTTTTAACAGTGATTTTCTAAAGGCATTGCTTTCACCTTTCATTTATAATACAGGCAAGTAATAAAGACAGGATGAAAGCATAGCACCATGTGGTGATAGTGGGGCTAGTGAAAGACAGGCCATGCCCCTTTGTTTACTTTTCAAATCACGCCACAAAGACAACTAGCTCAGCACCTCACTTGACCAGAGCCAAACCTTCCTCTTGTGCTTGCTTTCACTTGTGCCTAATCTTTGAATATTGTCTGCTCCTAATGCTGTTGAATTTGGCAAATGTAGTGAATTTGATTGTAATTTGATAACTAGTTTGAGTTTCACTGAGTTATGAAGGAGACCAGTGGTTTCCAACTATGGTGTCACAACACATTGTTGTGTTAGACTCAGCTGTGAGGTATTAACAGCTACTGATAACCTACAGAAGTTTGCCAATGACTTATTTTAAGATATCTGTGAATGTGGATTCACATTCAACCCTAAAATGCTACTTTCCCTTGCATTCTGACATGAGGGGATGGAGCTTCAACTGTCATGGTGGGCATTTTGTATAACTTGCAGTTGCTGGATCTTACTGATAGGTCTTTAATCACAGTGGAAATTACATATGTGTGTATTTCCCTGAACCTTTTTTTTATGTTGGTTCATTAGAATCTGGATTTGTTTATCCTAGTGTTTCATAGAAGTGAATGTTATATCATGTATATCTGGAGGGAAGAAAGGCCGAGACCTGTCATGGGAGACTGTCCCTTTGCTAGCCAGGTCTGTAAATATGAGTAGATCTTGAAACATTTAGGTAGGCACATTTGGGGTGACTTCAAAGTGCTTTATGAGGTCTTCTCTCCTCACACATCTCCAGGGACTGCCATACCTGAAATTTCATGATTTTTTAAGATAAGAATGGCCTTTTTGATAGATATTTCCAAAGTACCTGATCTTTAAAACATAATTTACTGAACTGGATAATTTAATTTTTTTTCCCTTTGGATAATGTTGAATCTAGGAAAAAAATCCTGTTGTTCAGGAGACTTTTCGAGAGTGAACTTTCACGCTTCTTTTTAAATCCATATCCCATGCCTCTTTGAAAGTGTCACTTGGGGGTTGGGCGCGGTGGCTCATGCTGGTAATCCCAGTACTTTGGGAGGCCGGGTGGGTGGATCACCTGTGGTCAGGAGTTTTAGACCAGCCTGGCAAACATGGCGAAAAACCATCTCTACTAAAAATATAAAAATTAGCTGGGCGTGGTGGCGGGTGCCTGTAATCTCAGCTACTTGGGAGGCTGAGGCAGGAGAATCGCTTGAACCCGGGAGGCAGAGGTTGCAGTGAGCAGAGATCCGACATTGCACTCAAGCCTGGGTTACAAGAGGGAAACTCTGCCTCAAAAAAAAAAGGAAAAAAAAAAAAAGTGTCATTGGGTTTTCTGTGCATCCCTATTTCTCATATGATATAATCTCCTGCTTGGTAAGTAGATTATTTGTTTGAGTGTAAAATGGCTGTTAGAAAGATACTGCTTCTACTTATTAAGCCATCGATCTACCCATCCTGCTTACGTATGTGTCAGACTTTTAGTGCTCACTATGTGTGTGGCTCTGCACTATGTTCTTGCAGCCTAACATAATGTAGGCAATCTGAAGGTTACTGTCCAGTGTGAGAAGCAAAAGGAAACCACAGTATAAGTTGTGCTTACTTTAATAGCAGAAGGTGCTACATCCTACTGTGGAATGCAGAAAAGGGAGTGATAAGCTGCCTCCATAGACTGTGTTTTCGTTTTTTGCAAAAATAAATGTAATCAATATTAATTTGTGGGAAGTGTAGGATATATTGCCATATGTTATGACTTTGAGCTTATTTTAAAATAAAGATGGATGCCCGTTTTTGCCTGACATGATAGTCAGTGTTATCAAAGACAAGAGGCAGACCATTCCTTCATTCACTCATTTCCAAAACACTGAATGCCATTCTGTGCCTAGTGCTATACAAAGCATGGGAGACTCAGTGTCGATAAGTCTTTGCTTTCCACTTAACAAGGGATGATTTTAATTATAGATTGTCTTCCTATTAAGTATGAATTTTAGCAGGCATTAAAATTAGTTTGATAATATGAGAAAAAAAATGAAGATTGAGGCCAGGTGCAGTGGCTTATGCCTGTAATCCCAATACTTTGGGAGGCTGAGGTGGGAGGATGGCTTGAGCCTAGGAATTTGAGACCAGCCTGGACATCATAGTGAGACCTCGTCTCTACAAAAAAACAAAACAAAACAAAAAAAACACTGGACGTGGTAGTGCATGCTTGTTGTCCCAGCTGCTGCTCAGGAGGCTGAGGTGGGAGGATCGCTTGAGCCCAGGAGGTTGAGGCTGTGGTGAGCCATGATCATGCTGTTGCATTACATCTTGGGTAACAGTATGAGACCTTGCCTCAAAAAAACCAACCAACCAACCAAACAAACAAACAAACAAAAAACATTGTATTTGTAATTCTGCAGCTATTATAACTCACTTATAAGCAGGGTATATGAGATAGAATCATGGACTATTGAAGGTGGAAGAGGGCTCAGAAGTGAGCTAGTTAAACTATCTTTCAAAAAGAAAAGGTATTTCTGTTAGATGGTTAACAAGCCACTCTTCACTCTGCCTCCCTCGACATACTTCCAGTGATGGGGAGACAGCATCACAGTGTGGAAAGAGCATTGGTTTACAGCTAGACAAAACCTGGACTTAAATCCTCTGTCCTCCATATACCAACTGTGTGTCCATGGGCAAGTCATGTAACCATCCTGAACCCATTTTTCTTACGGAAATTTGGAAACGATACTAAGTTTTTAAGGTTGTTGTAACGGCGAGAGGAATATTATGTAAAATATCTAGCGTTAGTGCCTGCATGGAAAGTGTTCCCAATATATGTTAGGTATTGTAATTTTGCTGCTGGACAGCTCCTTTGAAAGCCATGCTTTTTACTTCTAGAAGGAGTAGTAATTATCATTAAAGTAATACACTTCCTCACCTCCTATCCACTATCAAATCCATTGTACAGTCATTTGGGGGACCCTACCAATCCACTGAGGGAGGTTGGCAGTAGCTGTCCAATGGCTGCTTTCTGTGATATTTGACATGGTATCACTTTGTTCTTCTTGAAAGGTTGTCCTTATTGGCTTTCATGACTTTTTATTTTCTCGGGTTTTTTGCTATCTCATCTTGACTGAATCCTAAATGTTGATATTCCCTTATCCCTTTATACCTTCTTCTAGGCAGTCTCATGTCCTTACACTTACAGGATTGATTACTGCCTGTAGGATGATCACTGGCATGTCTGTATTTGCAACCTAGACTTTTCTCTTGAGCTGTCTCTCAAACCCTATATACAACGGTTGCTGTGGATGGGTATGGTGAAAATACAGTTGGGTGTCTTTTCTCCTGTGTTTCCTATGCTTGGTGATGTCATCACCACCCATCCAGTCAACTAAACATACCTTTCAGTTCAAGTCTTTTAAATACTTCTAACCTAGTGCTGCAGGAGCCTCACAACATCAGTGTCTCTGCTTTCAACCTTTTTCTCTTGCATACATGTATTTTGTCACATTGTCACTAGGATTATTTTCTAAAATGAACATTTGATTATGCCAATACCTACTTGGTGGTTGATCCCTTTTTTTACTGGTTTGTAGGAACTCTGTATATTATGGAATTTGACCCTATCACATGAATTCTGAAAATACTTATAGCATATGTTACATTGTACTGAACTTATTTTAAGTCTTCAATTTATTTGAATATAAATTTTTGGGAGCTGGGAGCATTTTTTATTTGTATATGTATTCTGAATGTTTATCTGTGTTTGGCATATAATAAAAGTTGATTGAGCTGAAGGACCTAAACACCCGAAGCACTCCTTCCCTGCTTGTTCCATGCTTTTCTGCATGGAACACTTTTAGTCTGTCTGTCCTGTGTGAAACTTCTCTGAAACCCTTACCAGCTGTCTGTGCTACTTCTCGTCCCTTGTATGCACAATGGATCACAAATGTTTGCAGCATTTTTTCTTCATTAACTGAGAAATCTCTGAGGGGCAGGGTCTTATCCACTTGATCTCTCCAGTGCTTAGTGCAATGCCTGGCACATTATTCTTCATTTGTGTTTTTACAACAAATTGACTGGAGAAGATATTTCTGTTTATTACACAAGAATAATGAAGCAAAGTACTTCCTCTCTTCCCGACCCTGTCATACTTTAGCTCCAGTTGAATTACTTTCTCTCATACTTTGAGCTTTAGGAATACCTGACTTTCCCTGAGCATTTTCATGTGATGAACTTATAAACCCGGTCTCCTTTACTCTAGATTTTGTAATTTTTATTTGTAAACACAAAATTGAAAGTAATATCTCAGTTCGATTTATTCTTGCTAACCTCTCATTCTAGCCTTTTGAGACTTAAAATAAGAATCTGGAATACTTTTACCTATTCTTTTTAGTTATTTGTTCCAATTTATGCCATTAGTATATTTGTCTAGACATTTACCCAAACATGGCTGCTAAATTCATTTTTGGAGCCAGTCATTTTGGGTGAGTGTATTCACAGATTGCTTTGATTCTGCATATGTAACATGGGACAAATTCCCCGTGTTAATAAGCTGTGGCTTCTGTAGAAAAGGGAGGTGCATGAGGAATTGTTGTCCTTGATGTTTTTCTTACCTAGTTGGTATATTTTTCTGTAGCTCTGCTTCAGAATAACTTTTTAAAGAATGTCCAGTGTTTTTGCCTACCTTGAGCTTTAATCTTTTGTGATTTCAGGGAGTGGAACAAATGAACTTTCTAAGGATAATGATTAGAGAATTTGTGCATTTATTTTTGGCAAATGTTTTATAATATTTTACACATATTTGAAGAGAACACTGTTAATTTGTAGGTGAGTTTGCTTCTCCATAGGATCTTGCTCAAAGAAGAAAAGCAATAAAGTGTTTTGATATTTTTTGAGCTTTGTATTCTAAAAATTTTAATGGCATTAATATCCATGCCTTGCATGTATATTACCTCATTTTAAGTACCTTAGGTGAAGTTTCCTAGTGAGTAAGTGGTGGATCAGGTATTTGGACTCCAAGTCTTGTCTCAGATCCTGGGTTTTTATCACCATAACACTAACTTGAGAGCAAGATGAGGCCAAATATATTAGATAGTGTCAGTGAATTGATAGAAAATACTTAGTTATTAGGGATTTGTTTTTATATAAAATATCGTTGCTCCTGGAAATCATTTTGGCTGAACATCTGTGGCGTTTTCTGTGGGAGAAAAATCTATTACTTTTCGTGGGGTAAACATTTTTGTCTTCTTTGTAGAAATATGTAGTTGAGGCCCACAACAATGGGACTAGACTGTAAATTATGCTTTTCTTGACATTATTGACCTTATTACGGTGTTACAACACAAACGATCCAAAACATGAAGTACCAACTATGAGGTCCATAAAGAAGTCATTTTAATTGGACCTTAAGTTTTTCCCCTAGGTTAAGACTGGAAAAAAATGTAGTGCTAGTTATTATACACTGTTAGCTGTTTTTTGTAGACATTGCTTTTTTTATACAGGCAAATTTTGGAGATATTGTGGCTTTATACAGGCATATTTTGAAGATATTGTGGGTTTGGAAATATTCCAAACTGCCACAATAGAGCGAATTTCACAAGAAAGCTAGTCACACAAACTTTTTGGTTCACAATGCATGTTAAAGTTATGTTTACACTACTGTAGTCTGTTAAGTGTGCAATAACATTATGTTTGAAAAAGCAGTGTACGTACTTCACTTAAAAAATACGTAACTGTTGTGCTAATGATCATCTGAACTTTCAGTGTCTTGGGGTGGCTGTTGCTTTATCAGCTGAGTGTATGTAGTATTCAGAATCCTTTGAGTTGCTTCTCAAGGATGAGCAAAGGAAGTAGTTTTTTTAGATTCCAAAGAAACTACCTACTTTGCTCATCTTTGAGAAGCAACTCTTTATCCATTAAAGTTTTATCATGGTATTGCACCAAGTCAGTCCTGTCTTCAGGATTCACTTTTAATTCTAGTTCTCTTGATATTTCTGCCACATGTGTAGTTACTCCCTCCACTGAAGGCTTAAATTCCTCAAAGTCAGTTTATTTCAAACTCCTGTTAATGTGGATATTTTGACCTCTTTCATTAATCATGAATGTCCTTAATGGCATCTGGAATGGTGAATCCTTTCCAGAAGATTTTCAGTGTACTTTGTCCAGATCTATTAGAGGAATCACTATGTATGTCAGTGATAGTCTTATGAGGTGTATTTCTTAAATAGTAAAACTTGAAAGTTTAAATTACTCCTTGATCCATGGACTGCAGAATGGATGCTGTGTACAAGATCAGAGCTCTTGGGTGACTAGGTGCATCGCAAAGAGCAGTAATATTTTGAAAGGAATTTTTTTTTTTTCTCTGAGCAGAAAATCTCAATCTCAGCCAAGAGCTTAAAATATTCAGCAAACAATGCTGTAAACAGATGTGCTGTTATCCAGGCTTTGTTGTTCCACTTACAGAGCACAGGCAGAGTAGATTTAGCATAATTCTTAAGAGCTTTAGGATTTTCAGAATGGTAAATGAGCACTGGTCTCAACTTAAGTTACCAGCTGCATTAGCCCCTAAAAAAGGGAGTCAGCCTGTCCTTTGAAATTTTGAAGCCAAGAGTTGACTTTCCCTCTCTAGCTGTGAAAGTCCTAGGCAGCATCTTCTTCCAATAGAAGGCTGTTTCATCCCTATTGAAAATTTGTTGTTGAGTGTAGCCACCTTCATTAATGATCTTATTAGCAAGGTCTCCTGGATAACTTGGTGTAGCTTCTGCATTAAAATTTGCTGCGTCACTTTGCACTTTTATGTTGTGGAGATGACTTTTTGCCTTAAACTTCGTGAACCAACTTCTGCTGATTTCCAGCTTTTCCTCTGCAGCTTCCTCACCTCTCTCAGCCTCCATGGAATTGAAGAGAGTTAGGGTCTTGCTGCTGATTAGGTGTTGGCTTAAGAGAATTCTGTGATTGGTTTGATCTATCCGGATCACAAAAACTTTTCTTATATTGCCATTAGGCTCTTTGGCTTTCTTATCATTTGTGTGTTCACTAGACAGCACCTTTAATTTCTTTGAAGAGCTTTTCCTTTGCATTCACAACTTGGCTGTTTGGCACAAGAGGCCTGGCTTTGGGCCTGTCTCCACTTTCGATATGCCTTGCTCGAGAAACTTAATCATTTCTGCCTTTTGATTTAAAGTGAAACATGTGTGACTTTTCACTTGAACACTTAGAGACCACTTCAGGGTTATTGTTTAGCCTCATTTTCAATATTATTTTGTCTCAGGGAATAGGGAGACCCAAGGAGAGACAGAGAGAGATGGGGGAATGACTGGTCAGCAGAGCAGTCGGAGCACACACATTTATTTGTTAAATTTGTTGTCTTACATAGGTGTGGCACGAAGTGCTTTAAAACAATTACAATAATAACATACAAAACCGTGGATCACAGATTACCATAACAGATAATAATAATGAAAAAGTTTGAAATATTATGAGAATTACCAAAATGTCACACAGAGACACCAAGTGAGCACATGCTGATAGAAAAATGGCACCGCTAGACTTGCTTGTGACCGAATTGCCATAAATCTTCAGTTTGTAAAAAATGTAATACCTGCAAAGTGCAGTGAAGCAAAACACAATAAGTGAGGTATGCCTGTATTCATTTTCATATTTTCGTTGCTGAAGCAAATAAAGGAAGCCACACATAGCTAAAGTGAAAGCCACTTCAAGGAGACGTCACATGAAACATTTTGAGGAGGGAGTTATGTGGTTTCATTGTAACATTTTAGATGCAAATGTGAATTGTTTTGAGATCAGAATTTTTCATTTACTACTTTTAACTATTCCTGTACTATGATGAATGTTTAGAGTTAGCCTGGTTACACACTTCTTAAATTGTTTGAAAGAAAATATGATAATTGAGAATTTTAATGCTTCTCCTGAGGCAGGTGATTGGAGACATTTGTTTGTTCTTGTGATTCATAAACGTATTTTGAATCCATCTGAACCAGGTTTGATTTACTTTGAGAAACTCTGTGATTGAGGTAGTTGCAGGTTATAGGTTTAGGTGTAAGGGAAGATTTAACACCCTGCCCTGATTTCCTGGGTCTGTAAATTCGGGGAGCTCCAGTTTCGCACTGAGGCCTCTTACTATCTCTTGCTTCGTGGGGAATACCTCTGCATGTGGGAAAATTTCTTCCTGCTGGAATCAGCTTAGGTTCATATTTTCTTTTTCTTCTTTTTTTCCCTGTGATGTTTTTGTGGACCCTGAACTTCAAATATATATTTTTTGGTTTTTGTTTACAAAGGGTGTCCAGTACCACGTAGATGAAAAATTTGAGTAATCTTCACACAACTAGAGTGTTTTGTTGACAGTTCTCATTTTGTTAATATATGTTTATTGAAATGTAAGGGTTCTCATGGCCTGAAAAAACAAAATATATATTATAACTTTCCTGCCGTGTGTGTTTATTTCAGTTCTGAAGCTAGACCTTGCCTGAAATAAGCTCTGCTTTACAAGAAAATTGACGCTGTGATTATGCCCAACATTTATTATGCATATACAGCTAATTTGAATGTTATAAGTATAGGAAAAATATCAGGTAAGTCTGTATTCAGATAGGAATATCAAAGTAAAATAACCAGTGACTAAACATTACAGTGGTAGTACCTGTGAACCAAGTGAGAAAATATGTAAGAGACATGCTTGGATTTTTCGTTTGTCTCCCCCCCTCCCCCCACAAATGTGGATTTAATTTGTGTCTTACAAGTGAAATTTTAAAGTAGAAGATTATGAGAGCTCTTCTTTTGGGAATTCCCCTAGTAAATACAGCTTCTAAGTTCACTTCAGTGTTTTTGTTCTTTCTTGAGCTAATGAGAGAGGTTAATATATTTGTAGTAGATTCCAGGTTTTAGAATTTTTGTTATGGAAGAGAGGCAAGCTGGAGTCGCATTCAGTCACAATATTTGGTTCAGTAACAATATTTGATTGGAATTCAATTGTCTTGGACAGAAGTAAGAGTGTTCATATTCTTAAAAAATGGAAATGTGCATATGTACATTCACTATTTTAAATAATTATTTCCCTTTCACTCTTATGCTGAACTGTATATTATTACCACATGGATGAAAGTCTACCCCTTTCCTTCTTCACAAGGTTTCTGACTATGAGATTTTGTGAGTGATTTGGTTTATTTGAAGAATGATGGAATTATCACCAATAATGTATATTTTAAAATGATTTTGTAGTTATGCCTCAGAATAGGCAGATAGATGCTGCCTATTCATATTTGAACTTCTGTCCTGTGAAGAGCCAGCCCCAGAAGGGATCTTCTGCTTTTGATTATTTAGCCTATATTTAAGAGGTTCCCTTTCTCTTGAATTGTTATCCCCAGCTACTTGTTCAGAGATGTTTGTGAATGAAGGGAGTGAGTGGGAGGAAAAGCTTATGTTACTTGTAGAACAGAGAATAGTATAGCAGCTAGAAGTTGTGTTTGTCGATAGGCTACCCTTAGTTGATTTATGTTGCCATGCAAGAAACATTTTGATGCATTTATTTCAGGACACAGCATTTTGGAGACTTCATTAAATGCTACCTGTTGCTGTTTGTGATGGAATCTGGTCTAGAATGTTAAGAGGCAGTAGAAAAAGCTGAAATGGCAAGAAGATGGCACTCTTCAGTCTTTACAGATTCACTTGTTTCAATTTTAGAAACACATTACCGTTCTTTTTGATTCTCTTAAAATTGGAGCTATCTGGATTAAATTTAAATTTATCTTTATGATGTGACCTACTTGGTGTCAGTTATTTTTACTAATACTGTTTCTTTTAATCCCTAAGGTAATCCTGTGAGGAGGTTAATATGGAAATCTGTTCTGAAGTCTGTGAATCAAAGATGCTAAATAATTTTCTCATGATCAGAGAGCTAGTAAGTGATCAAGCTGGAACTGAAAAACAGAATGTTTAAAAATATTTTGAAAAAATGTCAAATATATGTAGAACTTAGGAGGACAGTTAACCCCCATATACCTATTCCATAGATTACTTATGGAGATTTTATTACATTACCTTTATTCCCTCCTTCCTTTTTTGCAGACAGAGTCTCACTGTGTCGCCCATGCTGGAGTACATTGGTGCAATCTCGGCTCACTGCAACCTCTGCCTCCTGGGTTCAAGCAATTCTCCTGCTTCAGCCTCCTGAGTAGCTGGGACTACAGGCACATGCGACCCCGCCTGGCTAATGTTTTTATTTTTATTACAGATAGGGTTTTGCCATGTTGGTCAGGCTGGTCTCGAACTCCTGACCTCAAGTGATCCGCCTACCTTGGCCTCCCAAAGTGCTAGGATTACTCTTCTTTTTTCTTTGCCAAAGTATTTTAAAGCAGATCCCAGACATCATGTTAATGAATGCGCACATTCTAACTGTGAGGCTAGTGTTTAGAATTCTGTACCTAATGGGCTAAGGCATAAAAGAGCATGACACAATATGAAGATTGTAAGCAGTAGAAGCCATATTTTTTCTAGAACATAAGTTATATATCTGCATTGAGTTTTCTTGATATGGTTAGTCATCATTTGCCACTCATTTGTTAAAAAAAGATCAATGTGATAACTAATATTTATTGAGTACTGTCTCTGGGTTAGGAACAGTCCCTCATGTTTTATACATGTTAACTGATTTAGTTCACAGTATCCCTGTGTTCTGTAAGCATTTATTGTGGGTTCCAGTTGCTTGTCAAAAACAGTTCCCTCTTTTACATAAAAATGAAATATTCCACGTTGCCTTGACTCATAATATCTTTTCCATTCCTTCTCACCTTTAGTAATTATAATTTGTTAAAGAAGGTATAGAACAGTGCTGCTCAAAACTGTGGTCCGCATAACAGCAGCAACAACATTACCTGGAAGCATGGTAGAAATACAGAATCTCATGCGCTACCTTTTGAATCAGAATCTGCATTTTAAATTAGGTCTTTAGGTGATTTATATGTATATTAAAGTTTGAGAAGGTTTGGGTTGCATTTAAACTGCCTTGCAAGCATGGTTGCACATTACAATCACTTGGAAAACTTTTAAAGCTACCAATGCCCAGCACTGTCACTGAACAGTTAAATTAGACTATCTAGGTAAGCCTCCAGCATCTTTTTCCTTTCCTCCCCACCCCCCCTTTAAAAAAATTAGATTCTCCAAATGAGACCCTAGTATTGTTATTGTTGTTTTTCAAGCATCCCAAGTGATTCTTAAGTTTGGCCATGCTTTAACATGCACTGGTTTCATAGAAGTAGAGTATCATTGTGTTCTGTTCCAGCTTCTTAACCCTGAACAGAACATTTCAACTTGTAAATCATATATTGAAAATGATGCCAAAAGAGAATCAAAGATGGAAGAAATTCTGGGCTTATACTTAGTCTTGTGTCAGTAATTGGCTCCTGATGGCATAAAAAATAATTTCCTTTTTTGCAAGACTGAACTTCTTCATTGTTCGTACGCTCACTTGGCACTAGGGAATGAAAATGCCCCCAAAGTTTATTGTCTTTTTTTTTTTGTTCCATTCTTTCCTTCAGGTGAAGAGTTACACTGAGGGAGGCAGGGAGATACGGAATACCAGATGGACAAAAACTGCATCAAGAATTGTTAAATAAATTCGCTTCATTACACTGGATAGGATTCTAAGTATTTTAATTTTTGTTTTTAAATTTTCTTCTGTTTGTGCATGGCTGCTTGATTTTCTTTAAGTTAGTGAATTTAGTTCCAGGCACATACTTTGTTTATTTAGCTGCATTTAGTAAGTGCTCAGTAAACGCAGTCAAAGGAATGAAATAGCAAAAGGGAACTGGAACAGTGGGGAGAAATGGAGTTTCTATGTGCTCCTTACCTTTAGTTGCATATGGTGGAGTGGTTTGGAGCCAGACTATCTGCATTGACTCCTGGCTTTGCTGCTTATTTGCCCTGTTGCTATGGTCAAGTTAATTATGTGCCTCTGTTTTCTTTCTTTTCTCTTTTTTTTTCTTCTTTACTTTCACAGTCTTACTTGGTCACCCAGGCTGGAGTGCAGTGGTGTAATCTCACTGCAACCTCTGCCTCCCGGGTTCAAGTGATTCTCGTGCCTCAGCTTCCTCAGTAGCTGGCATTACAGGCGTGTGCCACCACTCCCGGCTAATTTCTGTATTATTACTAGAGACCGGGTTTCACTGTGTTGGCCAGGCTGGCTGATCTCGAATTCCTGACCTCAAGTGATCTGCCCACCTTGGCCTCCCAAAATGCTGGGAGGCGTTAGCCACCATGCCTGGCCTTGTGCCTCCATTTTCTTGTCACTAAAACACGGTAATAATAGCAGCTACCTATAGAGTTGTTATGGGGATTAAATGAATTAATGTATGCATACAGCAGTTAGAAGGTTAGACATATAGTAAGTGCTATGTAAGTATTTGCTGATATAATTACTGTTATTAAATGTTCTATACCTCAAAGAGAAAGGGTGGCTTATATATGAAAGCATGGACTCTTAATCTAATGGTTTCGACATCTGAGAGATTATTTAGTGTTCAGGGAAATTGGATTCCTGATTTGAGCAGGGACAGAAGGAGTTCAGACATATATTCTGATGCCATTTACTCCTCATTTCATTGGGAAGTGGGTTACTCAGTCCATCCTTGACTGAAGAGGGAGCAAGTAACACTCATCACACGTACACAATTAACCTTAGCTTGTTGAAGTATTTTAGATTCCTTCCATAAGAGTCGCTGAATAAATCCAAATTTTAGTCTTCAAAATAATTGCCTTCCCCAAAGCCCTATAGTAGCACAGTTGAGTATTTTTAAAGCAATTCATTAGATTAGTAGTATTTTATAGTTTGGCTTTATTTGAGGAACACCTACAGGTATTCAGTTCAGGCATGGAGGAAATGGGGCAGGCAGGTTAGAGGGCAAGCAAGGGAGGAATGGAGAAATAGGAATACTAGAGCTGTCAAATGGGGGCCCTTCAAGGGACCCTAAAGACTACATGTTAGCCCAGTGCATTTATTTCCCAGAAGATGAAATGGCTGAAGTGTGAAGATTTTAGTACTCTAATGATAAATACATGCTCTATTTTTACTTATTTTAATGCTTTTCTGTTTAATTAAATACATTGATACATATGTAGACACATACATATGTTGAGTGTAGCAAAAAAAGCAATAGCAACAGTAAATATTATTCTACAATAGGATATTTTTGTGTCTATTTTTATACCTCTTCAAAATTGTGATATTAACTAAATATATTACCTCTTTATCACAGTTGTCTTAGTTCATTCAGGCTACTATAACAAAAGTACCATAAGCTGGATGGCTTGTGAACAAAAATTTTTTTCTCTTTGTTCCTGAAGTTGCAAAGGCTACATCTTTAGATCAAGATGTCAGTAGAAGCCAAGTGCAGTGGCTCACGCCTGTAATCCCAGCTTCTTTGGGAGGCTAGGTCGGACAGATCACCTGAGGTCAGGAGTTCGAGACCAGCCTGGCTAACATGGTGAAACCCGGTCTCTTCTAAAAATACAAAAATTAGCTGGGTGTGTAGTGCATACCTGTAATCCCAGGTACTTGGGAGGCTGAGGCACGAGAATCGCTTGAACCCAGGAGGCAGAGGTTGTAGTTAGTGGAGATTATGCCATTGCACTGCAGCCTGGGTGACAGAGTGGGACTCTGTCTCAAAAACAAACAAACAAACAAACAAACAAACCGTCAGTAGATTTAGTGGTGTTTGGTGAGAGCCTACTTTCTAGCTGTGTTTTAAGGGTACTTCCTAATCTCGTTCATGAGGGTCTGGCCTCATGACCTCATCCCACCCCAAAAGCTGTATCTCCTAATGCCATCATCTTCCAAGATGATGGTTACAATTTCAGCTTATGAATTTTGTGGAGACATAACATTTAGACCAGAGCAGTAGTGATTTTCATGCATTTTGGAAAAGACTGTGGTATCTATTTTTTATGGGGAAGATTAGGCGTGTTTTTGTTGGCATAGAAAAAGTTGCTATGTGAAGAGAGTGACTGTTATTTCTTTAACATTTAACCAGAAAGCCTAAATATGTTCAAAAGAGCTCATTTGACAAGGGTTCTGGGGCAGAAGTGTTAAAGGACAAATGAAACAAGGATTTCTTACTCTTAATTGGAGTTGACGGAAAGGGCCAACTTTCTGTAGGGAAAATGACTATAAATGGTCTTTGCAGTTAAGACATCCTTTGTTGCAACAGCCACCTTTTTGGTCGGCTTGTTGTTCCTCTTTCTTCACAGAATACTGCTATTAGAAACACCTTTTTCTTGGCACTTGGACTCTGCCATTTGACTCTTCAGATTTTTCTTGTTTCTGCATAAAATTTTGTTGCTCTTATTTTTGAACCTTTGCGCAGCCTAGTACCAAGCTCTTTGCCTTTTTCTTCATTTGTTATTCCCATCTTGGAGGCTTATTCACTGGTACTTGGTATGCTTGGAGGGGTTCCCTTGTGTTATGCCAGATGACAACAACAAGTGAATCCTGCTCCCTAGTCCTTTTATAGATAACTTTTAGGGGAAGAAAATTTAAAGGAAAAATTAAAAACAAACATTTTATTGTCATTACCGAAGATGCAATGACATTCATTCTCATCTGATAGACTTTTTGGTCTCTGCTAATATTTTTTAAGCCTTTAGGGCAAGTATTGCTTTTCCTTGTTTTAGTGATGTAATGTTGCATGCTAAAGTAACACCCAACACTGAAATGCTCTTTTGTTTGTTTCTTCAAATATATGTGGTTTCTGAACTATATCGGTTTTTAAAATAATGTAGTTCTGTAAGTCAGCTATACAAGAGAACTTCTGTTTCTACTTTTTATTTTGGGTTAATTTATATAAAATAAACGTGTGTGGACATGGTTTACCTCTGTAGATCTGCTATCCTTGAATTTGTTTATAAGCATTATATCTGTAAAAGGTAGGTGAGAAAATGGAATCACAGTTTTTGATCTCACAGATCACTGGTGGACATAGAAGCACAAATCATATCTTTTGATAGAAAATAGCATAAATCCCACCAAAAATACTTTGTCCTGTAAGTGAAAGTGCAAGGGTTAGATTTGACTTTAAACACATACACAAACATTGATGTTTTTCTTCTCTTTACCTCTCTGTGATGCTTTCCTCTTAGGTGGCTTCACTGCCCTGTAGTCATTTTTTATGTTGGAGCAATGATACCCACCCTTAGATCCAGATTTAACCTGGATCTCAGAATAATACCTGAGATCCTTTCACAAAGATCTCAGAATAAGCCTGGCATGGCATCCATCAGAATCATATAGTCTCTCCCAAAGATTATGAATGGATCATATGCCTACTCCTGGATCAGGCAATGTGTCCAGGTTTGTCAGGCCAGCCTATTTACTAGCTAATGACAGCTTAATTATACATTGGAACATTGCTTGTTTAACTCAAGTTTGGAATGAAGGAATAGCTGTATGTCATGTTTTAGGCCGGAAGCATTGTTTCTTTTTATATGAAGGTTATTTCTTTCTAAGAACCATGACCAATCACCTGGAATCCAAGCCCCCCCATCCCCCCACTGGAGGAAACGTTGACATATTAGGTGTGTGTGTGTGTATACACACACACACACACACACATATATGTGAGTGGTTTTGTGTGTATGTGTACCATTCAAGCTATGCCATAGCTGTGCTGATCCATTTGAAAATATTTTGAAAATACCTTCCTTTAGTACATAATATTGTTTTAATAACAATGCAAGTCAACTATTAATTTTAATTGATTACATTTTAGGTTAGTTGTTTTTGGGCAGCTTATAGGGAATGCCTCTCCAATGCTAATACCTAATCTCAAATATAAACTTAAAATCACAGTTTTGGATAAGCTATTTCTGGAAATAAAAAAAAAATTCACTGTAGATTGTATGTGTGTGTGTGTGTACATGTACACACGTGCACGTGTGAATTCTTAGTTGTTTCTGTAAGATAGAATAATATTACCTGATACTGCTTTGTTTTTAGAGTTAATGATCCATGTTAATATTTTGGCTTGTTGTGCCTCTATTCACTGACTCATGGAAATTGCGGATTGGGTAGAGGTATACACAATATCTTATATATTATTCAAAATTATCCTAGAAAGCTGGTGTTATCTTTGAGATGAAATTCAGGTATAAGGCTAAATGTACATGACTTAGTCTGCTTAATAATATATGATACCACAAAGCCAATTGTACTTAAGAGTTTTTGCCGGATCTTCTTTGTCACTCTTAGTATGCTGTTTATTTTGTATTTAAAATAGGTTTCTTGATATAAGTTTATCTCTTGGATATTTAAACAGTTTTCATCAATTGATACCATTACACTTCTATTCTGAAACTTCTTCTAAATATCCCTGAATAAATTCTAATCTCAATTTTTTAACTGATTTTTGAGATTTCTTTTTCTTCATTAACCTGATTCTTATTGAAAGGAATGAACTGCTATTACAGAAGTACTGTCAATTTCATATCATCTAATCTACTGCCCATTTGAAATTGATGATTTAGTTGTAAAGGAGTATTTTTAGTTTGCTTTAAGTAGTACGGCTTGTAATGTGAAAGTTTTGGGTACTCTTGAATAAGATTAGATTATAGAACTTGTAGTTCTAAAAATTTATTTAAATTATTCAATCCTAAACGTATGGTTAAGAGTGTGAGTGAACCTTTAATTGGGCACTTCCACTAATTCGTAGACTTTCCATGGAAACATGCCAGAAATCAATAGGTTAGAATATAACTTAGTCACTTTGTAAATAGTATAACAAGAGTTTTTAAAAGCAATAATGTCATTTATCTTTCATTCTTTTTGGGTATACATTACTGAAGGAATAAACTCTCTGTTCTTCACTTTTAAAGCCAGGCTTTTTTTTTTTCCTCAATATGGTATAACTCAGAATTCTTCATGTTTAAGAGCCCAGTAAATTTTAATAAATTTTCTAAGTGGCTGCCTGCTTTTAAAATAATATTTGTCTTCATTATGTTCTCATTCATTGCTAATTTAATTTTTAAAAATAACTTTAGTTTAGAGATTGCTTTTCCAGCAGAAATGGAGCTAGCCTACATTGAGAAGAGCAAACCTGTATAGAACAATTTAAGAATATAGAGAGTTTGAAAGAAGTGAGAATCTCCAAGCCAGTTATCATTGCACATTTCTTAGATTCTAGATCCTTTTGTGCAAAGTTAAATGAGTGGTAATGTATAATGGGCAGAACTTTGAGCTATTAGAATTCTCCTGGTAGCAAGTTTAATGTTCATATTGAAAACAGAATGCTGACTATCAAGTTAGACTCAAGCATAAGGTTTTGGACCCCAACTTTAAGAACCTATGAAACCTGAATCTCTTCCTTAGGTACAAATGAAAACTTTAATGACTCTTATTGGAAGACATTGATGATATTTTTGTTCTTAGTATCTACTGCATACTTTTATGCTCGTACTATACAGTGGATATACAAACAGAACAGTTATCGCAATACTACACAGATACACAATTCTAAAAATATAATTTAATACTTCATGATTCATAAGTTAGTGTTTTATTTGTTAGGTGGTAAGTATCAATTTGTCTGAAATCTAAGGACATCATTAATGAAGCCCGGTTTGCTTACCACTTCCATGATTTCTTTATAAAATATTTCATTATTTGAGGAAAAATACACATTTCTTTGTGTTTCCTTTCATGGGAAAGTCATTTTTACTTTCTAAAAGGAATTTAATAGCTGAAGTTCCTTTTAAGTATGCTATAAACTCAGTTTAAAAGGAATAATTTAATTGGTGCTGGGGTTTTCTGAGTCTAGGCCTTTTATGAGGAGATGTTAGTGGATTATTTCAGTAGTGAACTTTTTTCATATCATTCTGTGGTTTAAATTTTTTCTGAATATTTCTTAAAAATACAATTCCAGTGTTTAAAAGCATGCATGTGAACATGCTATCATTTTGAGTGGGCAATTTATATTACCAAATTGTTCTGATATGTTATTTACTACACTGCAACTATTTTTTAAGAGAAGTGAGAAATAATAATAGGCAGTATTTATTGAGTGATTACATTTATCTGGTACTGTCTCAGCCTACCTTTCACATAGTAATATTTTAAATACCGAGAGCAACTCCAAGAGGTAGATGTTGTTGTTTTTCCCATTTTACAGAAGAAAGGACTTGAGTCACAGTGCACAGCTTGCCCAGGATTGCACAGTTTGTAAGTGGTGATACTAGGATCTCAACCAGTGACTATCGGTTTCAGAGCCCACTGTTTAGCCATTATACAATGTGCTTCTCAAAAGACTGAATGATTGTTGAGACTTTCATCAAGTGGATCAGGTAGACCAAGTCCACAAATATCCAATTTATTAAATAGTGTTTTCTGATTTTGAAAAAAGTGGAAAAATAGTATTGTCAGTAACCGAGTAGTTTTTGGTATGACAAGTAATATTGTTACAGCAAATATGTTTTGGTATGACATTATTTCTATGTTTAATTTGAGCCTCTTAATCATGATCTTTGGAAATCTTGTAAATTTAAAGAATGACAAAATATGCTAAAACACATAGAATACATCCAGATAAAGAATTTGAAGAGACTGGGAATGTTTAGTCTTGCATTAAAGATTGTGGGGAGATAAGAAACTTCATTTATTTGATAACTTTTTGTAAGTATGTAAAATGGAAGGAAACATTTTGCTGTCTTGATTATATGAATAAATTGAATTATTAGAAATTGTATCACTTTATTATCGGAGAAAATAAGGGGTGTGTGTGTGTGTGTGTGTGTGTGTGTGTGTTGGGAGTACCGAGTTGAGGAGCCTTCAAGACATGTTTAAGGGATGACACACATGGCCTGGTTTTCTTTTGCTGTGGACTGCTTGTCTGGCTTTGTCTAGCTGAATGCAGCCAGACAGATTGTGGAAAATGATTGTGGGACGCTGGGAAGGTTTTTGAGAGAGGAGAGAGATGGGAGAGTAAGGTGGGTACGTAAATGCCACAGGGAATGCAACATTGGGGAAAAATACTTATAGAAAATTTCAAGTATGTTTACTCTGTGTATGTGAAATGACTCCTTCCTCTATCTTTCCAAGAAGATTTTGTAAAAAATGTACTTTCTTGGTTAGTGCTTTTGAATGCAAGTTCATGTTTTTCTCAAATGCTTCACTATAATACTGACTTCTAGAAGAAAAGACTGACTTACAAGTGAAAGCACAACCAAGAAAGCCCTCTTACTACATTCAACTTACAGATGTATCAATTACCTGATAGTGTTTTTAAATACTTACTTAGCAATAACACAGTGGAGGATAGTTGTAGATCTCTATAAATACTTGGGTCTTGCTTACTTTAGCTATTCAGGTAACTCTCAGATTTGATTCCTTATCAATATTTGCATTTTCTTCTGGATTCTCTATTTGGTTATTTGTTCATAACCTTTGGATGTTAGAATAATTTTAGATGATAAATATTCCTTTAAACTTAGTGGCACTTCTACTGGCAGAACTTAGCTTTACCTAAACCAATTCCCTGTATTCTAACCTTGGAAAAAGATTAGTATTTGTAAAACAAATCCCACCTGAGTTTGTCTGACAGAAACGGTAATTCTTTATAATGTAAATGTTGAAAATAGTTTCCTAAAATGTAAAACCACATTTACTTATTTGATTGCTTATAATGAGATGATTCCAGTGGGGTATTATATCCTTCCTAAGAAATAACTCTGGATATGTCAACCTCAATTATCTTTGATTTGCTTGAAAAATTTGATTATATTATGTATAAGTTGGAGAATATATGCAAATTCCTGTGCAAGTTCATCTAGTTGCCTCCAAATACTCATTTTTACCTTTTAGTAATAACACAACTCTGATTTTTAGCTCAACACATTGCCACCCAGCCAGAAAAACATACATTTTATAGATTCCTTTGTAGTCACATCAGTGTGTGTGATAAGTTCTTTTCCTGGGCAGATGTTGAAGTGCTGAATGTTACTTTTGAGATGTATCTTAAAAGAGAGGGGTATCTTATTTCTTTCCTGATTTTTCTCATCCTGCTTCCTAGAACATAGAACTGATGGCTGGAGCTCTGGCAGCCATTTTAGACCTTGAGGATAACATTCACACTTGGCAAGCTTGTCCAACCAACCTTATTTTGTTGTTTTGCTTTGTTTTAGGCTTTTAGCAGCCCAAAACCGTGGTTTTTAGTTTATATCTCTAGTGATGAGGAGAAAAGAGGGATGAGGAAGGGGCTGTACTGGCCCAACCAGAAACCGAAACTACGAACCTGTGACTGTATTCTGTTCCTTGGATACGCCTGCATGGAGTAGTCTGAGTCTTTGATGACTTTGTGGAATTCTCATAGGCTAGATTACCCACTTGGACTTAATTTCTGTGAGAGAGCTGAGCTTCTATCTTATTTAAGTCACTGTTATTTTGGGTTTGTCATATGCCGCTGAATTTAATTCTAGCAGATACCATTCTCAGTGAGTAGGACCTTTATTGTACACTTTATTGGCTTTATTCTTTTGGGCATATTTCTGCATCTTGAATGAGAGATTCTGATTCCCACATGTAAATGTTGGTGAATAATGAGAAATAGCAAAATATGCATGGGGGAAAGAGCATGAATCTGACTTTGAATTTTACTGATTATGTGATCTTGGGCAAGTTATTTTACCTTATTGAGCCTCAGTTTACTTTTTTATAAAACTGGGGTTGTACTGTGTCTTAGTTCATTTGGGTTGCTCTAGCAAAATGCCTTAGATTAGGTGGTTTATAAACAACAACAGTTTATTTCTCACAGTTCTAGAGGCTGGGAAGTCAGGGTGCCAGCATGGTCAGATTCTGATGAGAGCCTACTTCCTTCATAGATGTGTGTCTTTTCATTGGAACTTGACATAGTGGAAGGAGCGAACAAGATGCCTTGGGCCTCTTTTTTAAAGACGTGAATCCCATGTAGGAGGACTCAGTCCTTATAACCCAGTCATGCCTCAAGGCCCCACCTCTTAATACAATCAGATTGAGGATTAAGTTTCAACATGTGAATTCTGGGGGGAGCACAAATATCCAGACGTTAAGATGTCTATAAGCAGGACTGTCATATTTAATGAAAAAATTATAAAGTCAAGACCTGTTGTTTCTAATCATGTTTTGAAAAAATACAAATGAAATATGTTGTTCTTCTGCAAAGTGATTTTTATAAAAGAAGAAATTTTAAGAAGCAGTTACTCTTATAATGAAGTAAGGTAGCCATTCAGATAATTTGAAGAAACAGAGGAATTTTTATACTTTGTTTCCATTTTTCTTTCTCATAGTTTTTTCTTCAGTTGAAAAAAAAAGTTGAAAATATCTCATAGGGATTACTTTTATTTTCTTAGAAATATATTGGTAGATTTTTTTATTAAATTATTTAAGATCAGATGTAGTGAGAGGTATTGCCATTATTTATAGTTTTTACAGCAGAGCAAAAAGTAGTTTAATAGTGAGAGGTATTGCCATTTTTATAGTTTTTACAGCAGAGCAAAAAGTAGTTTAAGAGTTACCATTTTGAAAATTAAATCTTTTGGTAGCTTGATTAGTAACATCTTAATTGAAATTTGATAAATTAGAAGCCCATCTGCAGAACTTACCCTTTAAAATTAACATATGTTGAAATATCTACAGTAATGTTGCCAGTACAAGTGTTGGATAGTGTATTGCAAACATATTTTTGCAAATTTCTGATTCCTTTTAGTTTCTGGATTGCCTCCCAGTTTTAAACATAGGGTAGGTGATGAAATTGTTGGGCATCAAATGCATTTGAAAGTTGCAAATGAGTTCTATTTTCTTTTAAAATTATTTGACAGACTTTCACTGGTGTTTGTTGTACAATAACAATTGTATCTTCTAGTGTTTGCCCCTCAAGTGAAGTTCTCCTTAGAATATCTTTTGGGATCAGTTCCCCCCATTTTCTCATATGTTCACTAATCAGCTGGGGTTGACATTTAATTATTCCAGCCCTCATATTCACAGCCACTTAAACGTTTAATAGAGTTTTAAAAAATCCAAACAATGTGCATCTTATATAATTTTATTTTCATTTAAAATTCTGTTACCAAAAAAGCCAGGTTAGCCATTTGTTTATAATAAATCATGCCTTCTTTTAGGAATTTTTAGAGTCAGTTTAATAGGACGCCTGAGTTGACAGCTGTGCAGTCTGAATTGCCTTAGACTCTGAAAATGCTTCAGATTTAAAATACTACCAACCAACATGGAGTACTGATCTTCCCACTTGTTGCCGAAGAGGCTAGTTAGGAAAACTAGGGGCAGGCTGTTCTCTTGCAATTTGAAACTGAACAGAAACTGAAATTGAGAGAAAGTCATATTAAATCCCCATGTCTGCCATGTTTGCAGAGGTCAGCTATACAAATATGAATGTTAATTTGAACCTTCAATAAAAGGATCCTGCTAAAATATAATACATCTTGAGAATGAAGATGACTCTCTGCTTGTTTTAATCAGTGCCTCACTGGTATGTCTCAGGGATTAATTTCATATATTATATCCTCAGGCTGAGTGTGGTGGCTCACACCTCTAATCCTAGCACTTTGGGATGCTGAGGTAGGAGAATTGTTTCAGGACAGGAGTTCAAAACCAGCCCATGGTGAGCTCTCATCTCAAAAGGAAAAACAAAAAAAGACCCTTCAAGAACTCAGTTTTGTGGTATTAAAAACTGAGAGAGAGATGTTTATAATAAAAAAATACACCCCTACCCATAGGATCTTTAGTAATAAGTAAGGACAGAGCTTCAAGAAAATTGAAGTGTTTGAGAGGTATAACTTAAAGGGTTTGGTTAAATTGGAAGAAGGGAAGGAAAGAAGAAAGAAGATTTTGTACATTTAATAGAATGCTTTTCTCAGTAACTTGTATTTTATTGTACATTTTAAAGTGCTTTTTATGCATTTTTTGTTAGCCAGAATGTTGATATGTCAAAGATGCTGGTTTCGCCTGCAACCACTTTTTAATGTCTCCGATGTGCTTAGGAGAAAGCACTTATGCTTACTTTTGTGTTTTGACTGTCTTTTATACATTTCATTTGCTTGCTGTTTGTCACTTATTGTATTAATCTATACATTTTCTTTTAAAAAATTAATAATTAAAGATTATTTGAAGTTTCTTCAGTAAATGATTTTACAGCTTAGTTTTTCCAGACCACATTTTACTAAAGGAGGAACTATTTTAATTTTTTAATTTTTCACATAAATCTGAACATTTGAAAAATGAATGACCATTCAGCCAGTCTGACAATGAAGATAATTTGTGAATATTCTGTAAGAATGTGAAAAGAGGATTCTAGATATTTTATTTATTTCTATTTATTTGCCTTTTATTCTTAGGTAAAAACTCTTCTCCCAGGTGAATTCTTTTATTATTTAATAAAAAATAGTGTTTAATAAGTTCCAGCTTTCTATGTATGTCTTATGTCACATAATTCAAGTTATAATTTATATACAGACAATTTTCAACTTCACAGTCTTTTGACTTTATGATAGTTTTATTGGGATGTAATGCCATTGTAAGTAGAGGAGCATCTGTCCTTACAATGAAAATGAAATTGAATATGTTTTAATGATCCATTTTACATAATTGCAATATATGCATTATATAATACATATATAGATGTATATTTCCTTTATTATTCAGTTTAATCAAAAGTATATGTAATCTTTTTATATTTATTAACTCCTGAGTGTCTTTTTCAACTACTTATAATTAAATGAAATGTCTGTGTAAGCCACATAGAAAAGTGCTTGGCAAAGAGTAGGCATTCATTAAATATCAACTATTATCATTATTTTGGTTTTTAAATGATACATAGTGATATAAAGTAGTAGATATTAGAGAGTTGGTTGAGTCTGGATAACTTATAAGTTTATTGTATGCATGTCTTCATAACTACCTTGAGTGGAAAGAGATAAAAAAGAGATAATAAATTGGATGACTTGGACAAGGTTGTATGTTCAGAACCGGAGCTTTACCAACAGAAAAATTGCAGCATCATACTGAGAGATGGTATCATTTTTTTGAGATGGAGTCTCCTGTCTCCCAGGCTGAAGTGCAGTGGTGCGATCTCAGCTCACTGCAACTTCTGCCTGCTGGGTTCAAGCTATTCTCCTGCCTCAGCCTCCCGAGTAGCTGAGATTACAGGCACATGCCACCATGCCTGACTAATTATTTTACTTTTGCTAGAGACAGATTTTCCCCATGTTGGCCAGGCTGGTCTTGAACTCCTGACTTAAGTTATCTGCCCACCTTGGCCTCTCAAAGTGTTGGAATCACAGGCATGAACCACCGTGCCTGGCCAAGAGATGGTATCTTAATGTTTAGTACTGCCTTACAGTACAGAGAGGGAGCATGGCTTAGGGGCCAGAACACCTAATAAATAGCTACAGACTTCATATAACTTACTCAGTTTTCATGATTTTTAAATACCTCATTAGATAAATAGGGATAATGCTATCAAGCTGATAGGGCTGGTTGTAAAGATTAAATGAGATAATGTAAAGAATAAAGCACAGTGCCTTGTCACATAGTAGGCACCAAACGAATTTTGATTCTCTTCCTACTAAAACGGAGAAGAGAAAAATGATAGGAGTATAAGAGAAGAAGAAAATTAAATATGTGGCATTGTGTTTACATAACTTTTTAAAAAACATAAATCTATCTCTTGGAATTTAAGTTATACTTGGATTTGCAAGCAAATAAGAATCCTGAAGTGAAGGTTTATATATTTCTCTTCTGTGAATTATTAACGTTAGTTAGAATTGAGTAATTTTTGATTTTTAAATTAGTCTCCTTCCATAAAGCTTATTTACTTTTTGCTGCAAAAATGTGTTAATATTTTTCACCATTCCATTCAATATTAATTAAATTTTGTACTCTTCAGGGTGATGACTTTGAAGTTGTCTGCTGCTTTCATTTTAAGTACATTTATTTAGGTGAATTGCCAAGTACATTTATAGTTTTTATTTAATTTGAATAAGATCCTTTGCTCAAAAATGTTTATGCTTTCATTGTATTGAATTGTGTATTTTATTTTCAAGTACTTTTTTGGATTTCAGTAGTTTCACTTTTCCAAATTAAACAAGTTTTTTATTTTAATTAATTCTTATGTTGTTATTTCTTAAAAGAGTGTTTCTCTCTGTCACTCAGGCTGGAGTGCAGTGGTGTGATCATAGCTCATTGCAGCCTCTAACTCCTGGGCTGAAGTGATCCTCCCACCTCAGCCTCTTGAGTAGCTAGAACTATGGGTGATACCACTCCTGGGAGATTTTTATTTTTGTAGAGATGGGGTCTCACTGTGTTGCTCAGACTAGTCTGGAACTCCTGGCCTCAAGTGACCCTCCCACTTGGGCCTCCCAAAGTGATGAGATTATAGGCCTTTCTTCTTTAAAAATGGAGTTTATATAATTTACTTTTTCTGTTCTTTGCAGGATACAAGTATCACTCTTTTTGAAAATCCTTGAGGTCCTGTGTGATTACATTAATAATTTCTGTGAGTCAAGTTGATCAGTATTAAGATAGACCATAACCATCATTATTATTGGTTACTGAGAATTCATGGTGTTTCAATTTAAGCCTTAGTGTTATAACATTGTGTTGATTATGAGAAATTCATTTTAAAAACCTTGGCAGTGAAAGGTAGAAAAACAGGAAGTTAATCATGGTAAGCTTTTCTTTTTACTAACAAACTCAACAATCAGTAGTACTACAGCTGAAGAGAGTACAACTGGTACATTTTCGTTAAACCAAAGTAGATTTTAGGTACCATGATAATTGATTGAGTTTTCTGTTTATTTACACACTGATCTTTTCATTTGAAATACTATCTCAAGCTTTCTAGGACATGGAATACAGAATTAAAATGTTGAATCAATCATAACATGTCATTGATAAATACATACTTTCTTTTTAAAGTAGGGGAATGTGTAGCACACTATTTTTCTACAGTATTTTTTGTTATTAAATTATATAAGAATATCCTATAGAAACATTCCATTGTATCACACATTAGAGAACAGGGTCTCCCTTGGTTAATTCTGATTGCTTGACCGTTCTTATGGAGACTGCAATGAGGATCAAGCAACACAATATCTGGATTTCTTTCTTTTTTAAATGTATAATTGGAATTTTCACAGGGCCCTACATGGCAGATATATATTTTTCTGTTTAGCTGCTTTATTTTCAGACAGAACAGCACATCTTTCTTTGTAGTGTTCCAGTTGACCATGTTTATGAATGTTTTCCCTGAGTCCTAGAACAAGACTGGTTTATGGAACTGTGCAGTGCCGCCTCCCCACCCTCTACCACCCCACACCCGCTTTGCTTTTGAGTTTCAAGTGTTTGTATGAAACCTACATCACAACATAACTGCTTCAGAAGCCTGGCTGCCCCCTCTTCTGAAGGATTATGTTTCTTATAGTCTCTTATTTATGGATTATTATCAACTAGAAAGCTTTGTCATTTTATAATATCCCCAGGAAAAAAGCCCCTTATAACTGGAAGCAACAGGAAGTACCAAGATAATACCTGATGTGTAGTATCGTTTTGTTTCCTTTCTATTCCATAGATGACAAAGGCCTTGCTATCAAAGTACAGAAAAGGGATGACAGAGGAAGGTGGGCCTGGGGTTGGGAAAGTTTATTATTATTATTATTGTTGTTTTTGAGACAGGGTCTGCTCCTTTACCCTGGTTGGAGTGCAGTGGCACAATCATGGCTCACTGTGGCCTCAATAACCCAGGCTTAAGTGATTCTCCTGCCTCAGCCTCTCAAGTAGCTGGAACCACAGGTGCACACCACTATGCCAGGCTAAGTTTTGTATTTTTTCGTAGAGAAGGAGTTTCCCTATGTTGCCCAGCCTGGTCTTGAACTCCTGGGCTCAAGCATTCTGCCACCTCCGCTTCCCAAAGTGCTGGGATTATAGGCATGCACCACCATGCCCGACCAGGAGGTCTTTGTAGAAAACTCTGGATTCCTTTTTCTGGGAAGTATCTTCCTCTTACTAATGGAAAAACGTTTAATCTTATGTACATAAAATTTCACATTGCAGAAAGTATATTTTACTTGAATAATGAAATTTTTTGTGACTACAAAATAAATTAATTTTGGCTAACACTTTATTAAAAATAATTATGGGCCAGGTGTGGTGGTTCACACCTGTACTCCCAGCACTTTGAGAGTGGGAGGACCTCTTGAGGCCAGGACTTAGAAACATAGCAAGACCCTGTCTCTGCAAAAAATTAAAAAGTTAGCTGGGTATGGTGGTGGGTGCCTGTAATCCCAGCTACTTGGGAGGCTGAAGCTACAGGATCACTTGAGCCCAGGAGTTGGAGGCTGCAGTGAGCTATGATCATGCCACTGCACTGTAGCCTGGGTGACAGAGACCTTGTGTGTTTAAAAAAAAAAAAAAAAAAAATCTGAAATATTACATGAAAGGGGATTTTGTGAACATTCTATATGCTAGGTATTGTGATAAAACTGTAACCAAGTATATTGTATATAGTGTGGAATGACAGTAATACCATTATCTTTAATAGAGAAGTTTCTTCTTTCCAGTTTTAAAATTTAGGATTACTTTGGGTCAGGTCTATTCATCTTTGAAGAAAATAATTTTTTTAAAATTCCATTGTGTAATATGAAGATTTTTATATGTGAAAAATACATTAAAATCTTGATAAATAACTTAATTTTACATTTCAGGCCGGACATTTGTTGTATGAATCTTTAAGAGCACATACAGGATTCCTTGTCATATGTGGGCATGAGTCATTATAAAGTGTATTGTTAATTTGTTTGGAGGCACACCCAGTAGATGAAAAGGCTAAAAAATGTGTAATGTGTAATTAGGAAATTCTCCTTTGACTACTTAGTTACCATTATGCTTTCTTTATCACTAATTATTTCGGGTAACAGATTCAATAGGTTTACAGTAAGGATTCAAATTGTGAAGTGGAAGATTGTGTCTTTTACTGAAACCTAACTTACCATGGAATTGGAGTATAAATAGAATTTTTATAAAAGAGAAGTTTATCCTTAAAAAAACAGTGTATACTTCAGTATAACCTCCTTGGTTACTCTGGTTTGTTTTAAAGCATTCAGCATGGTATTTGCGCTGGAGGAAGGCTTCACATAGTAGGCACTAAGTGTTCCAAGTGTTGGCCACAAGTACATCTGGTAGATTTAGAAGCATCGAGAAAATTTCCACCAAAAACTGTTTTACACTTGACCATGTTTTAGCGTTTTTAACACTGGACGTATGACCAGTTGTAACTACATTTTATAGTAAGAATGGCAACCGTTTGTCACATAATCAAGTAATTTGTTAAGCCAAAACTTTTTTAGGGAGTTACCTTCTTTATCTGTATGTATTAGAGTTTGACTAATGAAGATGTATTTTCAGCTGATAAGATCAGCTAACTATGGTGATGTACCTGATTTGCTAGGTTTTTGCTCTGCCAGGCCACCTTCTCAGAATTGTTTCGAAGGTAAAAGCCCCCAAATACTTGACATATGGCAGCTATTCTCATTTCAACACATTCTGTGTTTAAATTCCTGCAGACCAGGAAAACTTAATCTGTCATCACAAGTGGAGCTAGGGCAAACATATCTTACCTCAGACATTCAGGTTTTCCACATAAGGTGGGGTCATTTGTATAAATACATTGTACCAACAGAATCTGTTGGTTTTTTTTTTTTTTTTTGGTTCAAAGTGACATTAGTGCAGTGATTAATCCCATTTTAGAATCTTTGTTCAGCATGATTGAAGTTTAATGTTTTTGCTAGGAAAAATTATTTGGTGTTTTGATAGAGCTGTAACACCTACGATACCACCACTAGCTTCGGTTCTTGAGAGGAGACATAGTGTGCATTCTCTCAGATATAATTCTTCAATAAATACTGCCGAAGCAGCTGTCTACCAGGAAGGGAAAGAGCACTGTACTTGCCTCAGCCTCCTGTGGACTCACTGTTCTTGTCTTGCCTATTGTGTGCCGTAATTCTTACAGCTTAACTAAAGGAGCTACCAACAACTAAACAAACAGACAAAAAAAAAAAAAAAAAAAAAAAAAAAATCAGAGTATACCTTCACAAAACAAAACAAGCAGTCTATATGGTTTTTTTGTCAGTAAGTCTGTAATGCTCGACATATCAACTTTCAGAATTACAGTAAGTCAGAGCAAAGAGAATCAGATCTGTAGCTCAGCTTGTTTATTTTTTGGTTTGCTTCTGCTGAAGTTTGTTTCCCCCAAGTCAGAATACGAGTCTTTTTGTGTTCTCTGTCTTCTCTTATTCTTCCGAGAAGTGAAGGTGGTGGGTGTACAGCCCATATTCATTTACTTTTTCTGTAGCTCATGTATCTATTATTACTGGTGGTTTCTTAGTGGAAATTTTTCTTTCACTCTCACTTGGCTTTACCTCTGAGTGCTTTCTTCTCTTGGCTGCGATTGAGCACTATAATTTGTGGCTTTCCGGAGGGGGAGCCTCGGTGGTCAGGTGGAGGAGACAGGCCACATTCCAAAAGCGGAGTGGTAGGTGTTTCAGGCAGCGCGCTGATGAAGGAGTAGGGGTGTAGGGTGAAAGTTGGCTACTAATTCAAGCCTCACCTGAGGCAGTGTTTCTCAAACAGAAAAGTGCCCTCTCTAATTAGCTGCCCCCATATGCGCTTAGATTAATGACAGCCAACCAACTTAGAAACCCCTTCCAGAGTAAGCTAGCAAAACAATTGATGTTCTGTGGACATGACTAAGAGCTAATTTTCGTGTACTAAGGAATTTATAGCTCTTGTATTTGTAGTGGACTGCCTCATCACCTAAGGAAGGTAAAGTACATTTTCCATTTTAGGAGGCAGAGCTAAAACATTTTCCTCCTGTGGATGTCTGATTAGAAAAACAAACAAACAAACAAACAAAACTCCCACTTCACTGTACCTTTCCAGCAAGTCTTATCCTCTCAAAGCACTGTATAAAGCTTTGAAATTAACTGGTTCAGTGAGTAGATTATATTTTGATACTTCCTTATTTGTCCTTAAAAACATTTTTAGACTGTTGGATATAAAAGAAGATATTTATGAAAGGTTGAAACTTCATTATCATTGATTCTTTTAAAACACCCCCCCCCATAACCTGCTGTTTTCTGCATTTGAAATAGGAAGATTGTGACAAATGATTTCATTCTGAAATTGCAGTTGAATATAAAGTTTTGATGTTGTAACTCTCATTCTATTCAAAGAATATAGTTTTCATTTACCTTTATATAAAAAACAGTGATAGTCATTTTTCCTCCATATTTGTACTCTGAAAGAAATATATTCTAGGCTTTCTCATCAATTAACCTGGCCTTAAATGAAATCATAGAAACAAATAATTCGCATCTTAAATATTTTTTTCAGTTCTCTAGAAAACTTTATGATTAAAAGTTGCTAAGTTAATTTCACACTTTTCCCAAGGTGTGAAATACAATTCTGTAAAGACGTTTCCATAAACAATAATTTATGGGGTCACACTGTGCAGTACTTTCAAAGTTACGTGGAAAGTGTTTCTTTTGATCTCCTCTCAAACATGTAACTAAAATAATAATACCTTTTGTGGTCTCAAATATTTCAGTTTTCAGTTGTGAACTTTAAAATTCACATGAGCAAAACAAAACACTGCCTGAAAACCAGGCAGTTTTTCTTCCCTAGATGCCCAGAAACATTTTGAGCTATTCCAAACCACTGGGATCATTTGCTCTGATTTGAGATAAGCAACATAAAATAAACAAACTCTTGCCCATGTGGGAACTGGTTCTGCTGTCTCTTGTTCTAATCCTGTGAAGCCTGAATGTCTCCTCAGTATCTTTGAATGGGTCTCATTGTTTATTTATTGTGCTTTTCACAAGTGCTTGTAACTGTACCCTTGTTTTACCAATAGCTTTCTTCTAAAGTGGGTTGACATTTCAGTTAATTTTCAGTGTCCTCAATGTTTTTTCTTAAATTGGGCCAGACTGACTGGCCTGTTTAGTCAGTCTCATTCAAATTGTAGCACATAAAAATAAGGAACATTTATTAGATATTTTGAATTTGTTTTCTTCTTTAAGAAATGTCAGGTCAAGATAAATTTTTTTTCACATTCTTTAATTATTTGTGTTGTTAAATAATTGCACAGAAGTTTTAAACCTGTAGACTATCCTAGAAGTTTTAAGTTTTTACGTTAAAACCTATTAGATATGTAAATGTATAAATTTTTATTCATTTTTGAATGTACTTCTGTTTAAAATCTTAACATGAAGCGTTTAGGAAATTGTTCAAAGTCTTATCTAGATGAGCAATTTTTGAACACTTTACATAACATTCAGATTTTTATTGCATTTATTTAAAACACATATATAAAACATTTTTCATCTGTAGGAGTAAACTAAAAATGAAACTACAGGGAATATTGTCCTTGTACTAGGAAGTAAAATTTACTGACTATAGGTCTGTATTGGCACAGAAACGGGCATCATTAGGCAAAACCCAGAAACGGGTTCCAGTACATAGTGAAACTTACTGAAATGAAGAAATGACATTTCCATTAAATAGGAAAATCATGGATTATTCAGTAAATATTATGGCGTGGCTCTCGCCAAATATAATACTATAAGGAAATTCCAAGTATAGTAATAGCACAAATAGAATCCAAAAACAAGTTAAATAAAAAGTATTAGGAGAAAACATAAGAGACTATTAGTGAAACATCCTGATGAAAGAGGCATTTGTACACATGTTAAGAAACTTTGATCGATAATGCATAATAACAGATTTGGTTGCATAAGTAAAACATTCTCATTTATAAAAGACACCATAAAGAAAGGCAAAATACTAGCAGAAAATATTTGCAACAAATATGGTGAAAAGAAGATTAATTAATATGTAGAGGGTGTCAGCACATTAATGGAACAAAAAACAGTTTTGAAAGGACATGAACATCAGACAAATTGCAAGTTTGACCAGTGAAGATACAGAAATATGTTCAACATAATGAGTGGTCATGATAATACAAATGAAAACAATAAGATGTCATTTTTATCCCATCAAATTGGCGCACTTAAGAGGACTTCGAATAGCCAGTGCTTCTAAGAATATCAGATAGTTGATATTTTTATGTACTCATGGTAAGAGTGTGAATGATAAAATGTACTTTTTCTCTCAGTGATCCTATCCCACTTCTGGGAATCCATCCTATAGAGAATACCAATACATAGAGTATGAGAATGTCTATTGTTAACAACCTATATGTTGTGAATATAAGTTAATTGTTAAAGATGTATTTTTATTTGTTAAAAATATCAGTGAAACATTTTTGGATTACATATGGCACATTCAAACTATGGAATATGCAGCTATATTAAAATAATTGGATCACTGTACACTTGGGAAAATGTACATGATATTTTTGAAGTGAGCAAAGAACGTTGAAGATATGTAGGTACGTATAAATATATGGTCATGTATTTCATATCATTTTGCTAAAAAAACTTATAAAAATGCGTATATTTGTATAATTTTGTGTACTTGTAGAAAAAATAAGGATGTTTCCCTAGGGTGAGCTAGTGTAGCTTGCTGGAGAGGTGGAGGTGAAATGAGTATGCATATTATGTTTGTAATTTTAAAAGTACCAGTAGAATTTTACATGTAAGTTTTGGCCATTTTCGTTTAGGGAAACTTGTTATTTTGAAATGAGTCAGAATTACACATTTTTTGGACAATGTTTTACTGAACCTAGTGATAAATATACAGAATTACAGAATCTGTCCTTTTATTTCCCTTGCATTTTGACATGGACACAGTGGAGATTGAATCTCATTTTGATGATGAAAAATTTGTCTAGAGTTTTTTAAGGGAGGTATGAATTTTGAAGTGGCATGTAGCTTTGGATGATACTCAAAACTAAATTTAATGGCCACTCTCCATTTTTAAGCAAGACATACGTTCGACCCTAAAATTTCCAACTTGATTCCTGTGCTTTGTTAATAACTCTGCCTTAGAGTGATTAGGGAGTCTGAATTGCATTTACTCTTAAAAGGCAGAGGCTGAGAGCCAGAAACTTTTGTCCTCACGTTGGATTCTGTCTGGCCGACATAGGGCCAAATCACTCTTGTGGTTCTGGGACTCAGTTTCTCCCTTTCTCAATCAGAATGATGACACTGAGAATTAACTAGCTTGTATTTTTAGGTTAGTTTGAGTTCTGCATGAAAATGTGCTGTAGTCTCAGCTACTAGGGAGGCTGAGGCAGGAGAATCGCTTGCACTGGGAGGCGGAAGTTGCGGTAAGCCAGGATTGCACCATTGCACTCCAGCCTGGGCAACAATAGCAAAACTCCATCTCAAAAAAAAAAAAAAAAAAAAAAAAAGTGCCGTAATGGCAGCCTTAGAGATGTCATGTCATGTTCTGTTAATTGTCTTATTATTTAATGCTATAACAAACTTGTTACAGATTAGCAGTCATCACTGTAATAGTGTGTTAACTTAGAAAAGTTTATCCTTGCTTTTTGAATTATATAATAAGATTCTTGTAATAATATATTGTTGCAGTTTGGTCTTTTCATAGTATTAAAGCCAGAAGGAACTTGGAAGATGAGGATGAATGAGCATTTTAAAGATGTTCAAACTGAGGTGAATTACTTATCCCTGGTTACACAGCTGGCTAGTGACGGAGCTGGTACTTCATTTGAGCAACATTCTGGGGAGTATTTCTGGCATAAACCAATTTACAAATGAGATTGCTCTAAATCTAGGGCTCTATCTACAGCATTTATACATTTTGTTTTTCATTATTACCAAATGGAATAAATATTTACAAGTATACATAGTCTCTATCAGGAAAATTTGTATCTAAAAATGTATACCCTTTTAGAAGCTGTGTAGCTTTGCATTCATTTTTAATTTTTTTCTTTCAAACAAATTTCTTTAGGATATTCTATGAACTACATTAAATGGGCCAATTTTTGCAGAAAACAAATATAAATAATATTTACTTATTTGCATGTTTTATTTTAATTAGATCATTAGTAATTTCTTTTGACTGGGATTTTTTATTTATTTGTTTATTTTTTTTTTTTTGAGACGGAGTCTCGCTCTGTCGCCCGGGCTGGAGTGCAGTGGCGCAATCTCGGCTCACTGCAAGCTCCGCCTCCCAGGTTCACGCCATTCTCCGGCCTCAGCCTCCCGAGTAGCTGGGACTACAGGCGCCCACCACTGCGCCCAGCTAATTTTTTCTATTTTTAGTAGAGACGGGGTTTCACCATGGTCTCGATCTCCTGACCTTATGATCCGCCTGCCTCGGCCTCCCAAAGTGCTGGGATTACAGGCGTAAGCCACTGTAATTTTAAAATTTTAAAATTTTATATATACATATATATACACACACACGCACACATATATATATAAATATGGTGCTATATAATACTGCTTTAAAAGCTGGGCGTGGTGGTTCACACCTGTAATCCCAGCACTTTGGGAGGCTGAGGGGGGTGGATCACGAGGTCAGGAGCTAAGACCAGCCTGGCCAACATAATAAAACCTCATCTCTACTCAATATACAAAAATTAATCAGGTGTGGTGGCACATGCCTGTAGTCCTAGCTACTCTGGAGGCTGAGGCAGGAGAATGTCTTGAACTTGGGAGGCGGAGGTTGGGGTAAACTGAGATTGCGTCACTGCACTTCAGCCTGGGAGACAGAGCAAGATTCCGTCTCAAAAAAAAATTATATATATAAAATAATATATATTATATATAAGATTATATATTATATATAAATTTAATACATACATTATATATAAATTTAATGTATATAATGGTTAAAATTAGTTGTATCAAGGATTGTCAATTGAATTGGGTGATTCATAACACAATTTCATTGGAAATGTTTGAGTGGGGAGGGACTAATATTTAGCAGATAGTATGTTATTTGACATTAAATGAATTGAATTTTGTAGTTTCAGTAAACACATGTGAATCTTGGACATTTGAAGACATGAATGCTAGCTTTATATGTCAGTGTCTGTGTATATGTATATTTATATAAATGAGTCATTTTGTATACAAATGTATGCATTTATGTAAATTTGTAAATGTAAGTATAAACATGTTTACTGTCTTAGTGTTTGAGATGATTCCATTTGTGGTGAATGATGGTGACTTTTGTTTTAAGGATGTTTGAAATTTGTTTAAAGTAAAATCCTGTTCATAAATCTAAGGATTGAGATCATTTTAGATGAATATTTTTCCCTTTTCATTATTATTTTTTGGTGTCTTCCAAAATATTTATAAATAGTGATAGAAACAATGATGTTTTTTGTATGGAGAGAACTCAGAATTATTCATAGATATTATTATTTTGGGGGAGGCAGATATACAGTACAATCCAGAATGATATTTAGGACCACTATATGAAATATTACATGGCAGCGTCTCGCTCTGTTGCCCAGGCTGGAGTATAGTGGTGCAGTCTTGGCTCAGTGCAACCTCTGCCTCCTGGCAGAGTGATTCTCGTGCCCCAACCTCTCAGGTAGCTGAAACTGCAGGCGTGTGTCACCATGCCTAGCTATTTTTTTTTTTTTTTTTGTATTTTTTGGTAGAGACGGGGTTTCACCTTGTTGGCCAGGTTGGTCTTGAACTCCTGGCCTCAAGTGATCCACGTGCCTCGGCCTCCCGAAGTGCTGGGATTACAGGCATGAACCACCGTGCCTGGCTGGCAAAAAGGGATTTTAAAATTAATTTAAAATATTAAAACAAAAATGGTTTTATTACTGTGGTGATATTGATGGCGTTGCACTGGTAGGTTGCTCAGGGTTTATGTTTTTGATGTGATCTTTGTCCTTTATGTGTTAGGAATACCCAAGCCAAGATGTGTGACTGCCAATTTTTGATCCTAATAGCTTTTCTGACTAAACTTGTTTTATAGCTACTATGATCAACATCTTCTGGATACAAAGTGTTTATATGGGTAGCTTGACTTGACAGATTGAAATATTTAATGAGTGGACGTTGACCTTACTAATTTGTATCTGTTAAGTGAAGTTGGTAATATTGTAGCTTATTTGTCTTATTTGTGGTATGACCCTATTTGTAGTATGAGCCAAATTATTTGTCTCTCTGAAATAGCAGTGTATTAGTCTGTTATCTGCTTATTTACTTTACTTCCTCCACCCCACCTTCTTAGTAGACTTATGTTTCTGGGAAGCAGAGGCTATTATCTCTTTTTAATTTTAAAAGTTTTTTATGCTTTTAAGAGATTATTATCTTGATCACCTTTGCAAATTCAGTGCCAAGCGTGAAGCTGGGTACGCATTCAAAAAAAGTGTGTTCAAAGAATGCCTTTTAAAGTAGCTGTAAGACTGTATGGCATGCTGGTCCTTGATGATCTAGGGCAGACAGTGGTGGAAAAATGGTGTATGCTTATGACCTGATGAAAATAAGTTAGACATTTTATAATGAAAATTATGAATTTATTTACTCATCTTCAATTCCTGAGGCTCTGTACGTGTTCGGTACAATGGGGGTATTTAAAAAGACAAGTGTCTGGGTTTTAGCATTCCAAAGAGATAGAGGACAAAACTGTAAAATTCTTTTTTTAAATATTTATTTCTTATAGATAAATACATATATACACATAGCAGTCATGTGCTGCATAACCATGAATCAGTTAGTGACAGACCCCATATAGAACAGGGTCCCATCTGATTAGAATAGAGTATATTTGAGCCAGGCATGATGGCTCATGCCTATAATCCCAGTTACTTGGCAGGCTGAGGTGAGAGGATTGTTCAAGACCAGCCTGGGCAACATAGTGAGACCCTGTCTCTAAACAAGAAAAACAAAAAACAAATAAACAAAAACCTTCTGTCATTGTCTGGCTTCCAAGTCTTCAGTGTTTTTTCACTGATCTCAGAACAAAGACTGCAGGACTAATGGGGTCCTCAAGTCTTGCATCTGTAGCCTGGAACACTCTAATAGGCTGAATGCAGTGGCTTATACCTGTAATTCCAGGACTTTGGGAGGCTGAGACAGGAGGATCACTTGAGGCCAGGAGTCCAAGACCAACCTGGGCAACATAGCAAGACCCCGTTCTCTACCACACACACACACACACACACACACACACACACACAGGAAACCCGATATATGGCACTTGATATTGACATTGCAGATCAATTAAGAGAAATTATTGATATTCAGCAGTGGTGCTGGGACATTTAGTTTTTCCATATGGAAAAAATAAATACATATATACCATCTAGGTTTGTGCAAGCACACTCTAATGTTTGCACAATGACAAAATTGCCCAGTTACACATTTCTCAGAGCATATCCCCATCATAAAGCAATGCATTAGTGGATACACACACACACACCACACACACAGACACACACACAGTTGACCCTTGAACCATTTGGGGACTTGGGGCACTGACCCCTCGTGTAGTCGAAAATTCATGCGTAACTTTTAACTCCCCGCAAACTTAACTGCTAATAGCCTACTGTTGGCTGGAAGCCTGATGGATAACATAAAGTTAATTCACATATATTGCATATATGTATTATATATACCATATTCTTACAGTAAAGTAACCTATAGAAAAGAAAATGTTATGAAGAAAATCATTAAGGGAGAGAAAATACATTTACTATGCATTAAGTGGAAGTGGACCATTATAATCATCTTTGTTGCCTTTACATTGAGTAGGCTGAGGAGGAAGAGGAGAGATTCGTCTTGCTGTCTCAAGGGTGGCAGAGGAGGAATAGGTAGAGGAGGTGGCAGGGGAGGCATGCGTACTCTGTATAACTTAATGAAAAAAATTCATGTATAAGTGGACTTGGGAAGTTCAAACTCATGTTGTTAAAGGGTCAACTGTAATATATACATATATATATATGTATATATGCATATGTCCTTGCTAGGTATAGGTATTGTTAGTTAGATGTCTTTACATCAAGATTTCTTTGTCTTAGACCAGTTTAAAAGGAAATATGAGGCTTTGGGGTCCTGAATGACTTTGGGCTACATCTTAGGGACTCTTGAGTCTATCTGAGGGTACATCTTTCTGTAATGCTGGCATAAGGAGCTATGAGACCCATTAGCTTGTTCTGATCCTAGGATATACATATAGGAGAAATACTATAATCCTCGGTCTTTGGAACTGAGAGGAATCTCTGGAGTCACTTATTGGAATTGCCTGTTCCCACTGAGAAAGCACAGTGAGGATTTTCCAGGGTACACAAATATGAGGAGTCAGTTTAAAATCTGATTCCCTGATTCCTGGTCCTATTTCTGTGTGTCAGTAGTGTGCTGTCACTCCTGATACAGTGGAGAGCAAAGTAAAAACAGCTAAACTATTCAAAAGGGACAATAACAAAACATTATAAGTCATGAACTCCCAATCAAACAGACTACCATTGTGGTTGTATTGCAACATGAGAGAAACAGTTTGCAGCAGATTTTCAGTTTAAATACATGTTTAATTTCATGTTTAAATACAAACTAAATCTCAGATTTAGGATAGGGGATCTTCATTATCCAGATGAATATTCCTGCATAAGGAAGTAAGGGAAAAGGCCTGTAGAAAGCTCTGTCATGGTAGGTTATGTGCAGAATCCAATGCCAGCAGCTGGCTATATGTGTCTGGGCTGGCATGGTTGACTCTTTCCCAAGGATGGTCGTTTAGTGTGTGCCTCTTCTTGACATCCCAGGTACAATTGGCCATGATGCCTTCTGCATAGTCAAACTATATGTTTCCTAAGAGACCTTGGGCCCACTTCTGTCACCTTACATGCATCTGTTAACATTACACTGGGTAGGTTAAGCAATGACCTGTATTATGATAGCCAGTTCATGATGTCTATATAGTAATCTCTTAGGACATAGTAAATGATTATGATCATCATTAGTTTTGCCCCGTGTGTCAGGTTCTTCATTTAAACAGGAAGCTTATTCCTGTACTTACTGTGTGGTAGGCACAGTGCGAAGAGAGAATATTTGTTTTCATCTGGAATTAATCTAACTCCAAAAGAAATGATTAGAGAAGATTAGGGAAGCCCAGACAACTTGTCACTTAGCAGTCTCAATAAAAATTCATTAAAAAGAAAAAATGCTTATAAATGAGAAAGAAAGCAATATATGAATATTTCCTGTTTTATCATTATGTATTATTTTATTTGCTACTGTCTCTAAACTATGGTATTTTGATAGGGGTTTTATAAGTTCCTAGAATGATATTGTACTTGATTGTGCATATATTGAAACTTTTTAAAAGAAGCTTCTTGGTGTTTTAAATATATGTTATTTCAACATACTGCTATTTAACTTCAGAATATTTCTACAGTGGTTTGATGGCAGATTGGTGTTATAGAAGGGGCCATTAAATAAGTTAGCAGTGTTTTACTATGAGTCATTGACTAACTTCAGCTATAACCTTGAGTCTCCTAACTTTTAGATGTATGACTTTTTAGTTTATCAGTTATAATCATGTATGCATAAATGTAAACTTTTGCACATGTCTGTAATAATAAATGAACCTTTATTTTAAAAAATGGGAAACAGAAACAATCTAGTTGAAACCCTCAGGAAAGTAAGCCTGTGATAAAACCCTTAAATGAGATAACATACTCACCAGAATTAATAACAATAATAGGAACATATGGGATTCCACCTTTAAAAAGAGAATGGACATATTATAATTACCTATCTGATTATTTTTGAAAAGCTCAGCTTAAAGCAAAAAAGATGAACTGGTTTGCCAAAATATGGAGTGTAGTAAAATAAAAGTAGTTCATCTTTATTTTTCTTTAGCTTTCTTCCTGCATCTGTTAAGGAGCAGTAAAATGAACAAAAGACAGATACTGCGAGAAATCTGGACTATGGTAGACTCTAGATGAATAATCTTAAATTTTTTCACATACAAAATACTTATACTTAGTTCTAAAAACAAATACAATAGCCTCTGAGAAATGGTTAACTTTCTGTGTTCCACTGTGAATTACATACCAATAGAAATTTAAAATGCTTTAAAGTTGGCTGTAATTGAAATCTATTGAATTTTATTTGGGAAAATTACCCCCTTTTATAAGGTTGGTACTTCTTAACAAGGTTAGGAAATTCCTTTTGCGCTACCATTTAGGAACATGTTTAAAATGCATATATATAATTCTAAGGTTAAACAGTCAATGTGACTCTCCTCTTGACACATTTTGCTTGAAAGACATGTAATATTCCTTTAGAACAAACAACAACAACAACAACTCCAGCTTGTTTTCAAATCTGTTACAAAAGAAAGCACAGAAGGAAACATTCTTGAGGTCTTACAGTTCCAAAGAAGTTTATCTAAAGTTCATAGCTTCTTGTGTCTGGTCCATTGGAACAAAATATCTCACTCTCTAGTGTTAAACTTGCAGAATGAGTGATTTTCTTTTTAAACTTTTTACACTTTCCTCTGGGATTCCAAACCCGTTCTGAAGAGGAATCATAGGAGGGAATGGAAACATCTTTAAATTATGACAGTAGGTAATGCCTATATGGCAAAAAGTTATTTGTAAGTTTGCTAATTATCTGGTTAAATTTATTAGTTTTGACAGCTAAAAGCTGTAATTTAAACCCCCAAAAGAAAAGTTTGAAGCAAAGTAATAATACCAAAGAATTGCCAAGTCTCCATTTTGTTTCATTCTGTCTAGACGTGTTCTTAAATCATGGAGTCTAAGATTTTGAATGACAGTGTCCAGTTTTGCAAAAAGAAGTTTAAGAAAATTTTATTTAGAATTTCTTTATAGTCTTAGAACATGTATGTGCTAATTTTAGAGGTTTTCAACTTGTGTAAGCTTTATGTACAAAATAGAAAATAGATGCCCATTTTGTTAAAACTCATTTGCCCAACTATTCATAAAGATGTTGAAGCCACTAAAATATGAGTGAATATACTTTCAGACCTAGTATACCAGTAGCCCTTTTTCTTAAGTAATTGCCTGTTGATACCATAGCTTTACCTTGTGTATAAAGATTACTTTAATGGACATTTTGTATTTTGAGACTCATGACTATTTAAATTATTTTAATTTTTTTTTTTTAGTGGTTCTCGGTGCAGGAAGCGGGTGGGTTTGGCAACATCTCTAGTCATTTTTCATTGCTACAACTAGCGAGAGAGTGCTGGTATCTAGTGAGTAAAAGCCAGAGATGCTGCCAAACATCCTACAATGCATAGAACTCCCCCCACAACAAAGAATTATCAAGTCCAAAGTGTAAATAATGCTGAGGCTGAAACCCTGTCCCAGATGGAAGGAACCTTATTTTTCTCCTCTTTGCCATATATATTTTTTTAATCATTAAAATTCATAAAGCATACTCTTAGAATATACTAATATTAGAGACAAATATAGGCCTTAATAATATAAATGATTACATTAGGTACATGTAGGGCATGAAATTATAACATCTACTTGATACATGGTTATACAATTATAATACTGAAGTACCCCAAGGATAACAAATAGAAATTTGTTAAAACTTCATGTGTGTCGTAGAGTTACGTATTGCTGGAGCTGGAAGGAGCCTAATTTGATGGTTCCTAATTGGGTTGATGTGTTGATGAGCATCAGTGCTTCAGAATTATTTGACGAGATACCTAGTTCAAAGACGAATGCTTGGAGTCCCACGTTAATATTGGATTATGAAGGTGCAAGGTCCAAGAGTACTTTTTATAAACTCATTCATTTTGGGTAACTACAAATATAAGTGATTCTTATTATATAAGTGGTTCTTATGATCTCAGTCACCATCTCCATTCCACTTCTTCTGAGATCTGCTGTTCTATCTGTATTACATGAAGGCTTGATGTTGACATTCCTCAGTTACCATTGTTAGTGAACTAAAAAAGTGGATCATTGTTTCTTCCTTACTGCTTTGATAAGATTGCTTTTTAAATGTTAAAATACTGGTTTTCCTATCTTGATACATTCATTCTCCTTACATAATGCCTCCTGGCTGTCTTCTGCCAGGCCCAGTCCTAGTATCTGAGGATACAGATATTGTCTCTGCCCTCTTGAAGCAAAAGAGAGATAGAAGAAAAAAAAATAAGCAAACACAGTAAAAGCAAAGCTGTAGGAGTCTTAACAAATGGGACAAAACATTGAACTACAAGTGGCCTAGCAATCACATGGTTCAGCTGAGACCCAAGAAGTTGAAGTGACTTGCCCAAGTTTACCTAATTACATGGCTGTGGTGGAGATGAAAGGAGGGTGTGGGCCTCTGGATGTCTCTTCTCTCACTCCACACTAGAAGACATGCAGGTGGGGAACAGGAGCATCTTCTACGTGTGGAAAAATGTGAGGGACTGGCCCATATGTGTTATAAGACAAGTTGATACCACTGTCAAGCCTAGTGGAGGTAAGGGAAGTGGGCCATTCCAAAGTCATTTGTTCACTCCACCCTTCATACTCTCATTGGAGTAGGTAAACATCAAAGAGAAGTGACCAACATTTCTTCCTTTCTTAGGACACAGCCATGACTGGGCTGGTTGGTATTCTTTTAAAGTCTGAAGAATCAAGAGTTCCTGAGCGTGTCTTCTTCCCTGTCCTGGCCTCTAGGCAGCCAGTGGCTGCCCAAGATGTGTTACGGAAAAGTGAAGCATGGGAAGGCAGAAAATCGAGGATAATATTATTACCTGTGATTGAGCCTGCAGGTAAAGGAGGAGAACACAAAGGGTAGGAGGATTCGAGTGGGGAAAAGGGAAGCACATGTTTTCCATGCTGCTTTCCCTTTCCTGCTGTGAACTTCAGAATGCACTTGCCCGTTGACCACATTGTGAGTGTGGATTATGATTCTAGACCAGCTTCCCAGACCCTACTTTACCAGTCATGCATTCTCTGACCATAACACTAATAGTACAGTAGTACCAAAATTTTAATTTAACATTTTGAAACAGTGGGTGAGATTTGTATAGGATGGTTAGCAAGTTGGTTTATGAAACTTCGCCTGTAAATGACCACATAGGTTTGGAAATAGAAAATAGTTTACATTATGTGATCTAATACGTAAGATTGTCATGTGGAAAAACAATACAAAGTAGACTGTTCACCATATGAGAAAGACACTTTTTTCCCTTTTGAATCACATTAGCTTTTAAGAATCCTCAAAACTTTTTCAGGAACATGTTATGTCCACCCCAACCCCTTGTTTTTTGATTAATTGTTGTTTGCCCTGTCTTAAGGACCAAAAGCTGTACTTAGTTCCACTTAGTTTGTCAGTCTTTTAAATTTATTTTTCTAAATTGAGAAGAGCCTGATTAAGGAGTTCTGTGGCAATAGAAAAATCTCTCTTTAATTCATTGCCAAAGCATAGAGGCTTCTGTATATAGTATTTAAAAGTAAAGCTCTAAAGTAATTATTTCCTTGGATCCTAAAAGGACTCGTGTTAGTGAAAGCAAAGTGGGACTTATTTCGACCCACTAGGAAGAGCTGATTTAGAGGCCACGTGGTGATGCCCTGGGAGAGGCGCATGTACTGCTGGTTTAGGAAGAGCTCTTCTGATAAGCTCTCAGCTGTTACAACAGGTAAAACTGATAGTTTCAGAAAGCAATGAAATTTAACTAGGACTACAGATAAACAGCATCTATGATTCTTTTCAAATGTTTGAGTACAAAACACCCATATTTTAATTTAATAAGCGATTACTGGAGACTTACTGTGTATGATATGCTAGAAATATTAGAAGCTCTAAAAGAATGATAGGACAGAGTTCTGCCCTTAAAGACCTTAGAACTTTTTAGGGAAGAGCCAGGTCCCACTCTAGGGGCTGTGTATGTGTGTTTCTGTGTGTGTGTGTGTATGTGTTTATTTATTTTTTGAGACAAGGTCTCACTCTGTTGCCCAAGCTGGAGTGCAGTGGTGCAATCATGGGCTCACTGCAGCCTCAAACTCCCTGGGCTCAGGTGATCTTCCCACTTCAGTCTCTTGAATAACTGAGACTACAGGAGTACATCACCATGCCTGGTTAATTTTTTATTTTATTTTTGTAGAGACAGGGTTTCGCCACGTTGCACAGGTTAGTCTCAAACCCGTGGGCTCAAGCAATCTGCCTCAGCCTCCTAAAAGTGTTAGGATTACAGGTGTGAGCCACTGTGACTGGCCCGTGTGTGTTATAGGACAAGTTGATACCACCATCGAGCCTAGTTGGAGGTAAGGGAAGTTGTGGGCCATTCCAAAGACATTTGTTTACTCCACCATTCACACTCTCATTGTCTCCTACGTATCACTCTGTCCAAGTAATCAGCCTGCATTTGCTATTACAGATATTCATTCAAGTATTTTCCTTCCTTTTTGAAATGTCCTTGAGAACAAGGACGTTGCCTTATTAGTCTTATTCTCAGTGTTTGTCAGTGTCTGCTAAACATTTGTTAGAGTTAATGATTGAGTGAATAAATGCATGGATTAATTCGTGAATGCTTTGTGAAAGCAATGGAGATATGGATGTGGATTGGTAGAGTGGAGGACCTTCCCTTAATTGAGGCTTGGAGTGGAGGGTAGAGGAAGTATTCCACAGCTGGAACAAGGACGTAGTGATGAGCATGCCATGTGTTGGGAAAGCAATCCTCAGATTACATAATAAATTAGAATCCATGCCAATACAGACTCCTTAGGTTGCTAGTCATAGGAAACCTAGCTCAGAGTGGATTAAATAACATCACACAGCAACTCTGACTTTTTTCAAATGAGGAATTGGCCCCTAAGATAACTCCTATTAGTGAAAGCAAAGCAGGAAATTGTTTTGACCCACATAGAAGAACTAATTTAGTTGATTTAGAGGTTCCAATTATGCCAAGTAACTGAATAGCCTAGTTAAAGGGCAAAACATCAGGTACAGTTTGCAGCAGACAATCAAATAATGTAAACAATCCTGGTTATTTTGCTCTCTTAGGTTCTGCCTTTCCTACATTGTGCTTTCCTACTTATGATGGCTTTGTTCTTAAGTAGCAAAATGATTGTAGTAGCTCCAAGCCTTGCCTGTTCACAACACCAAAATACAGTGGTGCTTGCTGGCTCCAATGTTTCTTGTATCTGAATGACTCTGATTTTATTTGCATACCTCAAAACCAATCACTGTATCCAGGGAGTTGATATGTCAGTCTGGCACCATCCCATGAGGTGGTATTCATTGATTGCCTCCAAGCCCTCTCGTAGGTGCTGGAGATGATGTTTAAGTTTCAGCCACATACCTCTACCCTCACTCTGGCACTCCCTGTGTTCCTTCCTTGTTTTATTTTTCTCAATAGCATTAACTACCTTCTAACATACTATTTAACTCTTACAGTGAGTTGTCTGTCTCTCCTTGTTGGAATGTAAGCTTCATGAGGGTGTATGCATTTTTGCATTTTGATCGCTGCTCCATCCTCTGTCCAGCATATGTAGGGACTCTAAATATTTGTTTACATGAATGAAAAAATAAAGAGACAAGGTTCTTACTTTGTTAGGCTTACATTCTCATGTATTTATACTATTTAAGCAAGGAAATATTTATATTAATTAAGCAAGAAAATACCAGTTACTGATAAGTGTTGTTAAAAATAAAACAAGGTGATAGGAAAGCAAATGTGAAGGGTGGTTTAATGTGGATGGCAATTCCACCTCAGTTGGGCCGTTAACAGGAGAGGAATGGGTGACCAAAGGAAATTCCTGGGACTGCACCAGAGAAAGTCAAACTGGAGATAGAGGTAACAGAAATGATCTTTCTTATAGAATGCATCTTATGACTTAATCAAACTAGAAACACAGTTATATCCTTTAAATAAGTTACTATTTTCAAGATTTTTGCTAGCTGCTGCTTGGCACGTTTTGTGAACTTTTGTTGACTTTTAACTTTATGTCACTCATCTCTTAAAACTGTAGATCACTTTTGTCTTGCGAGGTACAATGTTGGTGTCGCACAGTCTTCATGACGTGCATGTGGATGGCACATTTCTGTTGTCAGGCTAGCTTCCTTCCTAACACTTCCTTGCACCATTCCAGCAGCATGATCTTAGGTCATGTAAGCCCATTTTATTGTTAGTCTTAAACATCTGACACACACACACACACACACACACACACAGACACACAGACATTTTGGGATTATAGTGATGTTGTTAAATTGAATGTATAACTGGAATCAAGTGACATTTGAATGAGACAGATTCACAGAAGTCATAGGCTCATACTCGAGGGCAGGGAGAAAATGTAAAATGAAAGATAAGTTTTAAAAAACTCATATATACATATATTATGTATAAAAAGAATCTATGAAAATGTATGCACTAAATTATATATGTTTACACGTAAGAGACTGGATTTACCATCTTTGACTCATTAACTCACCTGAGAATTAATCATGAAATGATTAAATTCAGAAAGGGAGCTTTATTACATGAAGTTGCTCATTGCAGGTTTCACTGCAAAATGAGGAAGACAATTGGAAACATCCAAAAGTGTCCAAAAAGAGAATAGGGGAAATCATAATAGTCTACCTCAAGTGAGAGAGATTGTCTGCTAAGCCCATTCTATAAGAAGGCAGGTATAAATAAATAAGCTAGTGAATAAATAGATTACTAATTTGTGGAATACTATGGAATTCTTAGTGATTTTACAAATATGTGGAACATGTGGAGATGTTATGGGCTGCCAAGTGGAAGTGCAGAATGCAAAACTATAAGCAAACCGTTATTATACCTATATGCATGTATGTATTCTGATATATAGATATGAAGGAAATGTACAAAATAAAATGTGTATTTTAGCTATAGAGTTATTTTTGTTGTAACTTCTCTTTTGAGTATATTTTAATGTAGATATACATAGTTTTAGTGAATTTGGCATTACATTTATAATGGGTTTATAAAAGATAGCAGACCAGTGTCATTTTTCTTTTTTCTAAATTGAAACCAGCAAGTAAGAGCTTGTTTTTTTCCTCCTACGCAGTTGGAGAGTGACAGATACTGTTGATGACCCTCACTTTCAGGATTTCCGTCTTGCAGCCAAGTTGGGAGGAAATGTTTCAAATCAAAAAGAGGAAGGATGAAGGGACTCAAGGCACTTCATTTTGTGCATGCCTGTGCGTATGTGTGTGTGTGTTTTCTAGTGGGTTAATACATTGCCTCAGCTTGGATTATTTCTATCCTCAGAATGGCATATAAACATTTTTTTGGGGGGAAAAAGCTAAAATATTTATACAGCTGCTTCCTTTATTTTTTTTAAATACACAGATAATATTTTTACTACCTCATGAGCATCATCATGTCTTTGTAACTAGCATGCTAAGCTTTATTTCTCCTTTTGGTAGCACTATTTTGTTACTAATCCCTTCCGCCCTTCCTCCTTCCCTTCTTCCGCTTTACCTCTTATCAGGCTCCTTCCACCACTCCCCTCCCCCTGCCCCTCCCTTCTCCCTTCTCCTCCCCTCTCCTTTCCTTCTTTTAAAAATTATCTGTTAATTTGTTTGAACCTAGGGTGCCTGAAAATTCAGATAACTTGAGAGTAATTAATTAATTCCACATTAATATCCCAATGAGTTTGTAATGACATGCTTGCAATTTTTTGGGGGTAGGTAACCATTAATTTTGCCTCAGTAAAATAAATGGCCTTTATGTATAAGCTAAGACTTGTAAAAAAGTAGATTAATGTCCTTCACCTGTGACTCTACAACACCAATTCATTCACTTTGGTTTTTCAGCCAGACATCTGGCCATTTTAGTGATTTATTGACTTAACTGATTAATTTGGTAGAGGAGGTTAATTTTATAGCGCCTTCAGATATAGCCTTAAGTTTCTATCACCAAGAGGTGATGGCAATCTAACCTGTTGGCCTTAGGATGTGCTTTGCCTTCCCTGGATTCCTCAGACTCCTATTTTTATATCAGATTCTACTTTGGTTGCTGGCATGACTTTAAGCTGGCAGGGCAAAGGGCTTTCTTGAAGGTGACTGTCTCCTCAACCTGTCTGACTTAAACGGTTGGGTCAAGGAAGGAAAAAAATGGTACGATGCAGCAGGAACTGGGTTGTTGAAAACTGTATTTTATTTGCATTTCTTGAGTTTGCACAGAACTTAAGTTACCAACCTTTGATTAGCAATGTAAATTTAAAGTTTGTGTTGGGCAAACTTACTGAAAAGTTCTTTAGGCACTTTCTTCACATCAATTTAAAAAAAAAAAGAGATTAATAGAATGCTAGCTACTATTTTGTTTCCTTTTTAATGCCACATGATCTATATACCTTGGATGGCAGAAAAATAATTTTGTCCTTGTGTTAATTGAAATAGTGAGTGTCTTTCTTGTCCTGGCTGTAGATGACGGTGGGTCCTTTAAGCAGAGGACTTGGTGCTCTTGAATGGAGCAGAAGACAGGCTGCTGCTCAGGGTGTCTGAGCTTCACACTCACATGCCTGGAGTTGGACTGCGTATCTAAGGAAATTAACATGTATTGCCACTGTTTTGATCAGAGGCTTGTGTTTCTATGCTGAATATTTTCAAAACAAGCATTTTGTCAAGGAGTAAAGGTCAACATCAGTTCTCTCTAAAGGCTTTTAATTTCTATTTCTTTTGGCGATGCACTCTAAATGTATACATTAAAAGGGTTATATAAAAATGAGTGTGACTTTTTGTGTTTCTAATGCTTAAGTATGTATAATTAAAGTAATAAAAAATGTAAGATGGTGGCCAGTTCAAAAATTTTAAGCTTTGCTAAAGCAAGGTAAATTAGCCAAGATATTTCTGCTAATAGCTATTTTTATTTTTTATTTTTATCTGTCAGTTACTGGGTTTCAGAAATGAAATACAGATTTGAGAATGACCTTGTTATTTAATCTTTAAATATTAAAAATTTAGTAAACATAGCCTCACATTACTGTTTAAGAGAAAAGGTATATTAATATTACACACATACTTTTTTTTTTTTTCCTGTTGTGCAATCTAAAACCTGCTGGAAAGAATATATATGCTTTCCATCACAAAAAGTTAACAACTTTTAAAATCCTACAGGTTCAAGTCTCAGCTGTCGAAAACTGATCCTGGGCTGCTGCAGCTAATGTACTTTCCTGTGAGAGGCTGAACTCTGTCACAGATGACAGCCGACCCACTTACTCAGACCTTGATGAAGGACCAGGCTTCCTTTATAGGCCTTCAGATTCTCCCATGGTCTGTCATGACCAGCTGTGAATGCTGAAGCTGAATTTCTTATACTTAATTTTTTATAGCATTTGTGTCAACTATCAGTTTTGGAGGAATGGTTAAAATTCTGACACAGTGGCCTGTGAGAGTATTTTGAGTTCCATTTTGAAATGAAGTGTAGCAGATGCTATGAGTTTGGTTACAGAGCCCCTTAAAGTGTGCAAGACAGTTTTTGTTTTTTAATTAGTTGTTTGAATTTTATTAACATAATTAACTTCATAACTTCCATTTGTGAGATTCCAGGATTTTTCTACCTTCTTGGTAACTTTTCAGTGAAGTAGATGTTTCCAGGTGCAAAACTTTATGACCTAAATAATTTGTAATCCTTTCCATAGTATATGCAAGTATTTTAAAGGAGTCAGGTGTCTTAACAAAAGCCACCCAAGATTGTGGTTGGCATTTGTGTTTATTTGCCTTAACATACATATATTGACTTTAGCATATTTTCTCTAAAGCAGGGGGTCCCCTGGGCCTCTGACCTGTAGCAGTCTGTGGCCTGTTAGGAACCTGGCCACACAGGAGGTGAGTGGCGGGCCAGAGAGCATTACTGCCTGAGCTCCTCTGCCTTTTGTCAGATCAGCAGTGGCATTACATTCTCATAGGAGAACAAACCCTATTGTGAACTGCACATGTGAGGGACCTAAGTTGGATGCTTCTTATGAGAATCTAACTAAGGCCTGATGATCTGAGGTGAAACAGTTTCATCCTGAAACCATCCGTCCACCCCTGCCTGGTACGTGAAAAAATTGTCTTCCACGAATCCGGTCCCTGGCACCACAACAGTTAGGGACCACTGCTCTAAAGTATATGTGCTTTTGCAATGCAATTTAGGTGTAGGAGTTTATGCGGTTTTTGCCTTTTTGTTTTCATTGTGTAAATTATCAGCCAAAACTTTTGTTGAATGACTGCAAAATCTTGGTCTGTGTTCCCTGGACCGGCTTTGTGATGATTCACACTCGTATTGATTAATGGCATGATTCATAGCAGCGGGCATTGATAAGTTCAAGAACTCCCCTTGTTGACTTTGTGGGTCATCCTTGACCCTTTTGGGAGAGGTGTTTCTCTGAGACAGGAGTAGCCAACATCCATATGTATTACAACACACACACACACACACACACACACACACACAGGCATTTGAAAGGGAAGGGAAACGAATTAGTGTCAATTAATTCTTTGAAATGAAATGTATATCATTGTTTCAGATGACGGGATCTGGTTTGTGTGATGTGATGTAAGAAGGGGGAACTCTTTAAGCCATACAAAAACTGGATCTTAAGTGATTTGATATGTGCAGGGGTTATAAATCTTGTACTCCATTTATTTACAGATTAGTCATATTAGATGTAAATCTATTTAGCAGGGAAAGTATAAGCAATTTATCTTTAATGGAAAGGATGGTTGGGAGGCCATAATCTCCTTTCTACTACTTCATAAGATATGATTAAAGGAAAGCAAATGAAATATAATAATTATTTACACATAATCCTTTATGTCAAAATTAATATTGCATGAATTTTGAATTCTATATTTACCTGAAAGAAACCTGTAAAATCTCTGTGCCGTGGGACGTTGCAGATTTTAGTGCAGTGAGGTGTGAAACAATAGTACAGGTAGAGGGTTAGAATCCTTGTCTCCCATCAGTATTTGGGTTTGTGTTTGTGTGGTTTTCTTGCTGTTGTTAGAAACAATACGTTTCTTCAGAAGATGCCAAAAGAACTTGCTTTAGCAAGTTGACATCTATTGATGAATAAGTATGACATTTTAATCCCCATATTTTAAATGATGTTTGGTTACTATTTATTTAAAAGCAACTGAATAAAAACATCTTCAGCTATCCAGATTCCAATCTGTACAGATGACTAATCATGTGGAAGATTTAAACATAAAGGTTCTAGTGAAAAATAAAAATTAAAACAAAAAAATGTAGTTGCTCCCAGATTAGAAAGTACAGAATGTTTTCTGTGCCTTTTAGATATGGGTAACTATGACATTGAAAACAATGGTAACCATGGCAAATGCACCTTACAAAATAAATAAGTGGGGGGAAATGGGGGTGAGGAGTAGGAAGGAGTTGGTGTAGTAACAGCTTGGTGAGTAAATAAATATTTAAACTTCATTCTTTGTTACTTGTGTAAGCATGAGATTTGCAGAGTTATGTTTTATATTACATTTTTAGTTGGTATATTGTTTATCTTGTGTTAAATAATCTGTTAAGCCAAATTTAAGTACTATTCAGAAACAAAAGCAAGTTACAAGCTTTGTGAGTGTTAATGTCTTGTGTGTAAAAAAACCCAGGATATTGCATTAGATATATCCTAAGGTTTTTCCAAGCTCTTAAATTCCATGATTCTGTGACCCAGGAGGTGTCCAGGAGTCCTGTGAGTAAACTTTTAAGTTTTTAAGTAACGTTAACTCCAAGACTTGAAACCCTTGAAATTGCCCAGAAATCCTATACAAGATTTTCAGAAAGTTACCATTATACTTCCTGATTACGCTTACGGATACAAATATAAAGCAAACAAAAAACAAAGACACATAAAACAAACCCTGATCCTAGCAGTTTAAGAAAAGAGGAAATTTATTAGAAGGTTCTAGGGGATCATTGTCCAGTAGAACTTTCTGTGATGAGGAAAATGTTTAGAGAATCCGAGCTATCCAGCATGGTAATCAATAGTCATATGGGACTATTTAGCACTTGAAATATGTCTAGTTCAGCTACAAGACTGGATTTTACATTTTATTTAGTTTTAATTAATTTAAATGGAAACTTTTAGGATTTAAAGGAATCCTGGGAGTAACTGAAACATCAGTCTTGCAAAGAGTAGGAAGAAACCAGGGTGGCCGTAGGGACTAAGAACTGCTTTGGAAGCAGTAGTGCTGGGTTCTTCAGAGTCATACCATGACTTAGTTATTAGTTGTACCCAACCTGGATTTATCAGATAACAATGGCATCTTGCAGGAAGAGAAAATCTGATTGTCTTTACATGGATTTGGTGTGTACCCTCCAAATCAATCAACTGTAGGTTGGGTTGCAGAATGGTTGTGTACCTGCCGGAGTGCTGACAGTTCCCAGGGAAGGAGGAAGTGGAGCCCGGCAGCAGTCTTAAGAGTGGTTTGCCACATTACTTAAAAGAAATGTATTTTTCCCTGCAAGCAATGATTTTTCTGACTAAAATACTCGTATTTTATTCATTTACTTGTATTGCACCTGACTTATTTACCTTTTTTATTGCTAATTTAAAATAATACCAGTCTATGTTGAGTAAAATTTTACTAACCTGAGAGACTAATGATTTATAACATTGTGTAGAAGGAAATCAAAGAACATTATAGCCAAAAGCAACAATATGAGCCATGCTAGACAATGCTCTCTTTTTACAGAGAATATTGATACCAAGGCTTAGATGTTTTGCTATTTCAAGTCACAAAATTATTTGCCACATTAGGGGTAGATACTTACTTTAATCTGAACCTATGTTGTTAACCAGCTACATGTTAAAACCAAGTGTTTGAAAACCATCTTTTTGAAATTTGACGCTTTCCTGTAAATTATTATTTTTCTGTCAAGTGGTAATACTAATACTTTGTGAGAAAACTGAGTAGTGCAGATTTTGATTTTCAAGGGTTTTTTGTTTTGTTTTACATTTTTAAAGCACAAAGAAAGAGCTTTGAGAATGTGTTAATTGTGTTATGTGAACCTGTAAAATTAACCTAATGTAAATGACGAATTAATGGGTGCACCACACCAACATGGCACATGTATACATATGTAACAAACCTGCACGTTGTACACATGTACCCTAGAACTTAAAGTATAATAAAAATAATTAACTCTTATTATTTAATACATTTGAACCAGATAATGCTTGACCCAGATAAGTGAAGGATAGATAGAAAGGAAAGGCATTCACTTAAAATGACTGCTTATTTTATCAAAGTTAGATTTCAAATTAGAGTTGGATGAGCTGTTTTAAATGTCCATGCTAAATGTGTTGTGGACCGCCCCGGAAACAGGTTTTCCTCCTCTGTGTAAATCAGCCATGTTTCTGTGGTGTGAGGTGGGTGGGAGCCTTGCTTTACTTCCTGCATCTCAGCAGGCTCAGGAAGGGAAGCTTGCTAGGTGTTAAAGCACCCACATGCATTATGTTAAGTTAATTCTACCCCAGTCTTTGGACATCTATTGACAATAGTATCATTTGGGTTGCAAAATCAACAAGTTAATAGACCAAGAAAGAAATGGGGAAGAACGCAGAATGAGTGTGAGTCAGACACTACCTTGACACGGGAAGGCAGGACTAGAAGCCCTGAGATTGGTCAGATCCAAGAAATATGCTGACTGCACTGTCATTTAAAACAGGCCACTGGGAATTCGGGACCTGATTGTCCATGTCTTACTAGCTTAAAGCAGTCTTCTGGGAAGAGGTCTGGACCTGTATCTAACATGAATTCTAGTGAGGTCTCTCCATCACATTTCACTCATCTAATCTCCTTTGTCATTCTTCTGGTTTTCATAGATAGGATAGAAAAACTGTAGTTTTTTTTCTGTTGCCACTTAGCTCTTGGCTGCAGGGGCTGCTAGGTGGGTGTGAAGTGGTTATCAAGACTGTTAAAAACACTTCTCCTCAAAATTGGCCTTAGCAGTTAAGCCAGATTTAAAATGATTTTGGTAGTGGATTATCTAAGCTCATATAGAATAACTGTAAGTCACTTTCAAACTTGCCATAAATGAGAAGATAATGTGTTCTCATTCTCTGGACTAGCTTTTCCCAGGAAAAGGTCTGGGGTGGAGGGATATCAAATATCAATTTTTGTAGATATGGAAGGCTCCATGAATGTGCACTTATAGGCCCTCTGAGGTCTAACTGAATGTATGTTGAATGCAAATTCTTCTGTTTTCCTCCCCAGGTTTGTCATTTGGGAACTAGTACAGGAAGAAAGATCCTCAATAACTAGCAAGTCTGTCTTTGTTACATGTAGACAAGCATTTTGATTAATTTAGGGAGGATGCTTTTTTCACTATGTAAAATTAAAGTGAAATTATGGAAGAACCTAGTTTGTTTTCTTACTTGAGTTGGATGCTGTTTAACTACTTTCTTATTACATTTGATTGACTTACTTGAGTTGCATGCTGAATGTTTAACCACTTTCTCATTACATTTGATTTACTTAAAAACCATCTGTATCATAACCTAAATAACTTAAAAATTTCAGAAAGTTGTGGCAAATGTTTTGATACATTCTCATTCATAGCCAACTCAATTATATTTTTTTTATACAAATCACATTATACTGTAATCCATACACATTAAATTTCACTTAAACCAAAGAAGAACCAAGGCTTCTTTACTGGATCTCACCCCCTTACCTATTTAAGAGCATTGCCCCAGCAAGTCCTCTTTTCTGCATCAGCATTTTCTACTGTTTGTTGGATCATACTCATTAGCAGAAGATGCCATAGTTTTTACTGTCTTGAAATAATAAACCTTCTCATGAGCCCTTGTTCTTATCCAGCTACTGCTGCACTTCTCTTCAGATCAGAACTCTCCAAAAGAGTTATCTGCGTTCACTGTCTCAAATTGCTCTTCTCCTGTTCTTCCTTGAACCCTCTCCAAAGCTTTTCCTCCTTCACTACTTCAGAGCCTGCTTTTGTCAAAGTCTCCAATAACTTCAGTGTTGTCAAGTCTAATAGCAGGCTCATCTGATTTGACTTGGCATAGCATTTAACACAACTGATCACACTGTCTCTCCCGGAACACATTCTTCGCTGGAGTACTTGGACATCACATGCCCTTGGTTCTCCTCCTGCATCATAGGCTGTTCACTCTCAGTCATTTTTTTCCCCCCTATTTCTTCATTTCTTCATCCTCTAACCATTTAACCATTGGGATGCCCCCTTCTCTTTTCTATATAATGCACTTGTGGAGTGAGCTCAAGCATTCTTCTTTCATGTATGACACTGATGGTTTCCAGTTTTTTTTTTTTTTTTTTTTTTTTTGAGACGGAGTCTGGCTCTGTCACCCAGGCTGGAGTGCAGTGAGGTGATCTTGACTCACTGCAACCTCCGCCTCCTGGGTTCAAGTGATTCTCCAGCTTCAGCTTCCCAAGTAGCTGGAACTACAGGTCCATGCCAGCACGCCTGGCTAATTTTTGTATTTTTAGTAGAGATGGGACTTCGCCATGTTGGCCAGGTTGGTCCTGAACTCCTGACCTCAGGTGATCCACCCGCCTCAGCCTCCTACAGTGCTGAGATTACAGGCGTGAGCCACCGCACCCGGTTCGTTTCCAGTTTTTTATTTACAGTTTGGATCTTTCCTCAGTGCCTCTAGTCTCATATATACAAATACCTGCTTAACACTTTCACTTGCCTGTCTAAATTAACTTGTCCACTCTCAGACTCTTGCTTTTCCTTGTTCTTTCTGACCAGTAACAGTGGCCTTCTTGATATTTATTTAAAAAAGAAAACAGATTCACAGCTCAAGGTTTTTATATTTGCTATTACCTCTGTTTGCTTTTCTCCCAGATAACCACATGGCTTATCTCCCCACCTCCTCAAATATCACTATTCTCAGTCCAGCTACTGTTTCTTCTTAATTTTCTCTCTAATGCTTATTTGACATGCCGTACATTTGTCTCTTTAGTGCTTTACATTCCAAGAATATATGCTCTAAGAGGGCAGTGACTTTTGTCCATTTTATTCACGAATGTATTCTCATTTCTTACTATAGTGCCTGGTCCATAGTAAGTGCTCAGTTAATATACATTGAGGGAAAAGACTACAAGAATATTACTACCTTGATGATGTTACAGTTGATTTTAGTTCCAGGAACTGAAAATGTGAAGTGCTTCAGTCAGTTTCTCTTTTGAAACTTCACTTTAGATAACTTACTTCTTTAGGGAGAACAGCAGCCCCTTATTCTTAAAGGAAGATTGCCATTCTGTGCCTTTTTCTTCTGCAGCCATCTCTGAGTAAATTGCTCATTCTAGCTTCTTCTTGGAATGAGTCTGTTCTCTGAACTTCTCTTGGCTCTTTCCTCTTTCAGCTTGGCTTCTGTTCACGGAGCTTAGTTCTGCTTCCTGACCTCACAGAGCTTGCCCTTTTTATAGTAAAAAGCCTGTGGTGATGTCATTGGCTCAGCTGGTTTCAATCAGGCTGCTCAGTTGAAGCTGGTGAATGACTCTGCAAGTTATCTTTTGGAGGGCTATACTTATTCTGATACAAAATACGCAGTTATATACAGCATTAACCATTTAGCAATTATCCCATGCGGATGAGTCATGGGAATGCTTTTTCCCACTCTTTACTAACGGAAATTCTCATCGATCATTGGCTGCCCCACAAGCACAGCAGAGTCAGGTATCTGATGTTGGTCAGCTGCTTACCGGCTCTTACTCTGCTTCTACCCCTCTAGGACCTCCTGCAGCCTTTCTCTTGCCTGTTACTTTATTCTGCTTTCTAAATGTCCTTCCTTAGATCCTTAATTAAGCTACCCCAAACTCATTTCTCACCTTGAACTTCTGCCTTACTGTTACTCATCCATTTGCTGCTCTTGGATCACACTTTTTTTTTTTTTTTTTTTACCTTGCCATTTGTAAAATGTAATTGAATTCTGTGTGTGGCTACTCTTTCTTTTTGAATTATAGACCTTCATCTTTACTATTAATCCTGTAACAATTGCTATTTTTGATTTTAGAACATTGTACTAACTTTTTTCAGTGAGAAGGTGATTGGTTTGTGATTTATTTTTGCTAATTTTATGCTTCTAAGTCTGATGCAAGACATTTTAATTATATTTTTTAGTTTGGAAGAGAAAGGCTTTATTGGGAAATTGCTTGGTTTTCATAAAACAAATCTGTCATATTTAAAAATGGGCCTGCATAGAATATAGTGTGTATGAAAAGTAGTGGCTACAGAATACTTGTAGTTAAAGCTCAGAAAGCTTTGATAGCCAGTGGCGCAAAGGGGGCCAGATGTCCATGGGGGTGATTGTTTAAAGGGATGGTAGCGGGGTAGGGAAAATGTAAAGTGAATGTGTAGAATGAAGGGGTGCTTATGACCAGGGTGAACTTCTAATTTATTGTCTAAATCAGGATGCTTTGAAGATGAAAGTTGTAACAGACATAAGCTGGGGCTGCCCACGCACACCCTACCTATATATAACATTGCCAACACACCTCAGAATTGTGGGTAGGTCTGGGTTGGCCTTCATGTTCAATTGCTTTTCAGGACGCCATGAAGCTAATATTCCCCCTCTGTGGTATCAACAGTCTGCTTCATAGCAGAGCAAGAGTCTCAGGAAACACAGTTTAAGAGCTCCAAGGTCAATATGGAGAGGTCTGTTTTCTGAGCAGCAGCTATTTCTAAGCCACTGCACGTGGGAAGGTGGTAGAGGGAGTGATGAGGAGGGGATCAGGTATCTTTGGGGAAGTTAATGGACCTAATTCTGAGGGTTAGAGAGGGGCAAAATTTGGGGTAATGGGGCAATAGCAGAGGACTGATCAATGACAGGTAGACTTAAGCAATCTTTAAATAATATTGAATATGTTTTAAAGACATGCTTACCTCATTATAAGCTTATAATTAAGAAACTGAATATGGCAAAGTAACTGCAGTGTTAAGTTTATTTCATAACATTGAATTTGAAAGTCATAGTTAAAATAACTCTTCTTAATTTTTTTTTTGTACTAATGGCTTTTAAAATTTCGTTTTTTATGTTTGTTGCCAGAATTAAGAAGTGACCCTTTCTCTATATAAAGCAAATGGAGTTTTATATGCTAGATTCAGCATTGTGAACTGGGGAAAAATATCTGGTTTTATGTAGGTTTTAAGAAAAATCAGGACTGATCCTAGCAAGTTTAGGAAGGGGATTTATAAGACTGTAATATAGTCACTATCTTAGTGTTATGACTTACTGCTTTCGTTTTCATGGAAATTTCTCCTGAAGAACATTGTGAATCACTGGTATAGACAGAATTCTGAACACTCTTAGACCACTGACAAAGTAAAAAACCCTGTCTGCAGCCGACAGGGTCTGTGATTTTCCCATAGTAGGTACTTAATAAATATTGTTGACTTGATTTGGCTTAGGTTTGTCCCTGGAAAATGAAAAAGCCAATGTACATTTATAGATTGATTTAAATTTTGGTGAGCATTTTTGCCAGGCTATGTACATTTAGGGAAATAATGGCTGATATTTTTGTGTAACAGGAATTGCAGGCATGCGTGAGTTGAATATGCAAGATGGACCTCTGTGGAGACAAGAACCATTGGAAGCTTTTGCATACCATGTTATCTAAATATTCATAAGTAAATGCAAGTAGAAAAGCAATTTCTGTCAAATTAGGACATTTAAACAAATCAAGTGTTAACTTTGTTATTAAATTTAAAAAATGCATTTTTTGATATTTACCTAAATGAATTGGAAATGTAGGTTTACACAAAAACCCATGCACAAATGTCCACAGCAGCTTTATTTTTAATTTCCAAATAACCAAGATGTCTTTCAATAAGTGAATGGATAGATAAACTGTGGTACATCCATATGATGAGGTATTATTCAGAGATACAAAGAAATGAAGTATCAAGCCACATAGAAATGGAGAAAACTTAGATGTCAGTTGCTAAATGAAAGAAGTGAATTTGAAAAGGCTGTGTATGATTCCATCTATGTGATATTATGGAAAAGGCAAAAATATGGTGACAGTGAAAAGGCCAGTGAATCCCAGGGCAAGTGGGTAGATCTGGGGAGCAAGAGGGATGAATAGGTGGAGCACAGGGGACTTTTAGGACCTGAAAATATCCTGTATCATACCATAATGCTGGATAGATGTCATTATACATTTGTTGAAATCCATAGAATGTATAACACAAAGAATGAACCTCAATATAAACCATGGGCTTTAGTTAATAATAACGTATCAATGCTGGCTCAGCAATTTCAACAAATATACCATACTAATGCAAGATGTTAATAATAGGGGAAACTGTGTGGGAGGTAAAGGGGTAAATGGGAACTCTGTACTTACCATTCAGTATTTTTCCTCTAAATCTAAAACTGTTCTAAACAACATATTTTATTTTAATATGGTAAACCTGCAAGGGCAAACCCTGTTTCCTGTACATGGTGGATGTCTGATAAATACATGGTACATGAATGCATGCTGGGATGAGTGAAGAAATGAATTGGGTGATAATGTATGTGAAAGTACCATGTAAACAAACACCTTACAAATGGTGGGTCGGGGGGGGGAAGCTAGTAAGAAAAAATGGAAAATAAATTATGAAAAACATTCAGTGTAAAAGTTTGAGAAGGCATAAGAGGAATTTGAACTAAAGACTGAAACTATTTTAAACTGTTTAATTTTCAGAAAACAATAATTAGTATAGTTTGTATTAAATAAATAGTTGATACCTATGCTTTCAGAGTCTGTGAATTAGACACCCTCTTGACACAAATTACTTCTCATATTAATTTGGTTTTGTTCTAGAGGCTTCAGGTCACACGTTTCAGAGGGGACCCTTCTCTAAAGGTGTTTTTTGTTTCCTTCATTGCTTAATATGGGCAGGTTTCTGCAATCTTGATACAAAACCTTGATGAGGCCAGGAGTGGTGATTCAAACCTGTAATCCTAGTGCTTTGGGAAGCTGAGGCAGGAGGATTGCTTGATGCCAGGAGTTCGGGACCAGCCTAGGCAACATAGTCAAATCTTATCTGTACAAAAAAATTAGAAAAATTAGCTGGGCATGGTGGTGCACCTTTAGTCTCAGCTATGCGGGAGGCTGAGGCAGGAGAATTTCTTGGGCTCTCGAGTTCCAGGCTGCAGTGAACTGTGATTTCCACAGTACTCCAATCTGGGCAACAGAGCTGGACCCTGTCTCAAAAAAACAAAAACAAAAACAAACAAACAAAAAACAAAGAAAACACACACAGAAAACAAAAAGCAAAAAAACATCACCACCCCAAAACAAACAAAAAAGATGTAAATGTGACCTTGCACATAACAAGCTTTCAGCCAAGAAGATTGAAAAGCAATTAAAACAAATAGAGGAACAGGTAGACTATCATTTGCTTAGTATTTTATGATTTTGAGTCTTTGAAGAAAATGTGACCTTTGTTAAGTTTTCGATAAATATGAGAATGACCTTGATTCTTTAGTTTTATCTTCAGTAATGTTAAAAGTGCAAGTATGTTGAAGTTATTTGTTGTTTTTCTCAGATAAGCCTTGTGTATTTGAAAACAATTGGGAATAATTTCTGTTAGGTAGTAGTATAATTTTCCTAGCCTTATATCTTTTATGCAGTGCTCTCAAGGAACATGGGTGGGACAAGGTTATAATACTGGCAACTGTGTTTCTTAAGGATTTGACATGAAAGAAGGTGTAACTTTCTATAGGCGATTACAGATAAGAACATAGTACTGTGAGAGTACATAGGAAAGGTGCTTACCTGCAGCCCTGAGGATCAGTGAAGGTACTTTATGAGAAGTGACAAGTGAACCAGGACCTTAGATATGGGTGGCAGTTAACGAAATAAGTTAGTGAGAGAAGGGATGTGAAAGTAAAGGAATAGTCCCTGCAGAAGCTTGGAGTCAGGGCTGCAGAGAGTTTAGAGATCAGAAAGATGTTCTTCGTGGCCAGAATATATACCGTTAAGTGTGAGGTTTATGAGGAAAAAATGAGGCTAATGAGGAAGCAGGGTGAGTGAAAGACTTTCAGCCATGTTAAATAATTAACTTGTGGAGCCCAGTCACTGAAAATGATTCAGTTTCATTTTTGAACTTTTGAACATTTTGTGATTAATAAAAAAGACATCAATTATTGGTTATTAAAGGCTTTCAATGCTATTATTCACACAGTTTATCTCATATGAATTGTTTTATTGCTTAAAGTGTCTTGGATTATAAGAAGGCACCTGTTAGGTTTGTATTGATCTAAATGTAATTTCACTTTAGCTTGATTATTGCTATTTATGAAATTAAACATTAAATGAGTTACATATACTAGATTTGTGGGAAGGAAGGCTTTCTTTAAAGGCAGAATAAACTCCCAAAGATTTTACTAATGTGGACAACATGCCTTTTTTTTTTTTTCTACAGAAATGAAAAAAATATGTAATCCATGATTTTCATACCATAATACGGTACATAGAAGAAAAGATTTTTGTTAAAAAGAAGGGGAGTATTTGTGAACTCTGGAAGAATCTCATGTTGACGAAGAAATTGTGAAATCAGAATGTAGTGTGGGTTTAGTATTTTCTGTACAGAATATGTTTGCCCTATATTACTAAATAATTCACAGATCTTTGATCTGATTAATTGAAATAAAATAATTGAAGATTTGTTAATTTTGGATGTTGTAGCCAATTAACAGCTGAAATATCCTTCAACACTAATTGAGTAAAGACAAAGTAATTTGAGACGTGAACATATTTTCTCATCTATGTTATGTTCTTCTTTATGTATTTATTTTTGAGACAGAGTCTTGCTCTGTCGCCTAAGCTGGAGTGCAGTGGTGCAATCTGGAGATCTTGGCTCACTATAACCTCCGCCTCCAGGGTTCAAGCGATTCTTCTGCCTCAGCTTCCCGAGTAGCTGGGATTACAGGCACCCGCCGTCATGTCCAGCAATTGTTGGTATTTCTGTAGAGACGGGGCTTCACCATGTTGGCCGGGCTGGTCTTGAACTCCTGACCTCAGGTGATCACCCGCCTTGGTCGCCCAAAGTGCTGGGATTACAGTCATGAGCCACCATGCCTGGCCAACCTTTAATCTACTTTGTGTCGTTTAAAGAGTTATTCTGCAATTTCTTTGTATAAAGATTTTTTTTTTTTTTCAGGGGCCTTTTTTTTTTTTTTTTTTTTTTTTTGTTACTTAAATCAATTTTAAAGTTTAAGTTAGATATAGCCAATTGCTATTGCTTCTTGGCCCAAGATGTTTTCTTATTTCATCATTTTATTTTTATTTGCAGTGTTGACGGTTTTATTTTAGTTCTGTAGAGGAGGTGTCACTCTTAGCCATTTTTGCTTAAATAGTTCTTTTATTCTACTCTTTCGTTCATTCTGACCTTAGAGGATTTATGTATATTGAAACTTATTTTTGAAAAGTGGAGAAATAAAACTACTCATGCTTGGGATTCAGTTTCTTAAATGTAAACTGTCTTCATAAAATATGTAATTTTAAAGGCCAGGCGTGGTGGCTCACGCCTGTAATCCCAGCACTTTAGGAGGCCTAGGTGGGCAGATCACAAGGTCAGGAGTTCGAGACGAGCCTGGCCAATTTGGTGAAGCCCCGTCTCTAATAATAATGCAAAAATTAGCCGAGCATGGTGGCGTGTGCTTGTAGTCCCAGCTACTCGCGAGGCTGAGGCAGGGGAATCACTTGAACCCGGGAGGCGGAGGTTGCAGTGAGCCGAGATCGCGCCACTGCATGATCACTCAGTCACCCAGGCTGCATAGGCACTCTGTCCAGCCTGGTGACAGAGCAAGACTCCATCTTAAAGGAAAAAAAAAGTGATTTTAATTATTTTCTTTTATTAAAAATAGAATCTCAGAATGAAAAATGTGTTACTTCTTTAAGAGTAATAGAAACCATTTGGTACAGGTATTGGGAAGTTACAAAAAGATTCTTGACTTAGAAACACATACCAGTTTGTATTCTCAAAACAATTAATATATATCACACTTACATCTATTAAATCATAAATTAGAGGATCAGTAATCAAAATTTATAAAATTCTCCTCCTTTGGACTCAGGATGATCTGAAGGTCTTACAGTACTTCAGATGACCAAAAGTCAATCTGGAGAATGTTCTTTTGGAGGTCTGAAGCCAATTTAGTTTCTCTTCTGCTCCCTTCCTGTTTTAGTTTTTAGCTTTTCATTCCTACCTGGAAATAGTTTGCTCCTTGTTTGTCCCCTTTCAGCTAACTCCCTTACCCTAAGGGAAAATTTAAAAGTATTTGGGTTACAAGTTATTTCTCCATAAATAAAGTGCATGTGTATAAACAGAGTTCTCCATTTAGCAGGTTTGATATAGTCTACCCACAGAGTTTTTGTTTAATAAACACTTCCTTACTCTGTGCCAGGCACCGTTTCAAGTACTTTGTAGATATTAACGCATTTAATCTCATGAGGTAGATAACATTATTGTCCACATTTTGCATGTGAGGAGACTGCAGCACGGAGAAGTAAGTGGAGGAACTGAAATTGGAACCCGGGTCATTTGACTATATAATTTTGTGTGCTATTTCTCTGAGCATAAGAGAAAGATCAGTACTAAAGCGAAGCATGCTAATGGTCAGTAACGCTGAAAACATACTTTTCTTGGATGAATTTCTGTTGAATAGATAAGTGAATCTTGATATGATTGCCTTATTGTCCTACATATCTTGTATATTGTAGAATGAGGCATTATATCTCTGGAATTTATCCAGGCTTTGGGGGTTAACAGAATTGGGTTTAAATTCTGACTGCCACGTACTCATAATTCTTATAATTATTTATAATTCTAAGGAATGTCTTTAAATATAAAATGGAGCTAGTAGTACTTCATAAGGTAGTTATGGGATAAACGAGATAGTGAATGTAGTAGGCCAAGTATATTGAAGACATTCAATAAGTGGTATGTAGTATTAAGTGCTCTAACTAGGATGATAGAAGTAGAAGTTGTATAGTGGAGGAGATAAACCTAGAAACAGTTTCATGTAATCATATTATCAGCTAAGGGTGGTGAGTGAGGTATCCATAAATGGCAAGATTACTAATCTAACCTTGAGGTGTGAGGAGTGGCGGGGTGTAAGGGAAGCCCTTTAAAGCAAATTAGGCCTAAGTAATAATAAAGAAAATTTCATTATTCCTAACTATTAAGTGAATTAAATTAATCATTATCTCGTTATAGTATAATGATTACAAATGACTAAGTAGTTAAAATGTTATATTTTAAATTTTGTTTTAAAAAGGTAAGTTGTATCAGTGAGCAACATAGACATTTATTCACCAACAGCAGTTTTGTTGTTTGTGTTTTGTGTGTGTTTAATTCTGTCCACCACATTTTTGGGCCCATCTTTTACCCTTGTGTGTAGTTTATCTTCACTATATTAGTTTATGGGGAGACCCTCCCTCTTAATAAACAGCAGGAAGCTGTCCACGTCTGGTGGTGCTGACTCATGTAGGAACAGGAAGAGGAATGATTCCTAAAGATGGGAGGGGAAGGGGCATGAACCTCTTCCTTCCCCTAAAGAGACAAATTCGGGACAGAATTATGAAGCAGTTTATGTGACGGATAAGTAAGCCATAAGTTAAAAATTTTTCTCCTTAGTGCTTTTTCATTTGTGCTTTATTCTTAGTCTACTGGCTTACCCATGAGAAAGCAATTCCTAATGCCCACTGCCTTTTAAATTTATGTTTGCTTTCTCTGATTAGAAGATTAAAGAGAAATATCATGTTTACACTTACAGTCAGTATTAGCTTCTGCTTGTAACTGGTGGTATGCAGGTGGGAAAATGGATAACTAGCACTTAACAGTGATGGTTGGCACTAATCAGTTCTTATTGGTTGAACAGAAAGAATTACTGAAAGGATTTTAGCTAGATAAGATATAACTTACAGGCTAAATGCATAAATTGTTATTATGTGTCATGAGTTTATTGTTGACTGAAAGCTGCTTTTTAAATTATCAAGTTTTGGAAAACATGTAGGATCCTGTAAAGAGAAATCCAGAAGATTTGAGAAGATAGGTGGGAGTGCTGTTATTTGCAGAATAGTTTCTGTGTGTGATGTGAACTTTCTGAGAGACCTTGAGGAGAGGCAGGAAGTGAACATAGGTGAAGTGGCTGGCTGAGGTGGGAGGATTGCTTGAGCCCAGGAGTTTGAATCTGCACTCTACCCTTGGGTGATATAGCAAGACCCTGTTTCAAATATATATAACAGAGGTCTAACTAAAAATTATTAGAATTGATTTTTACATGTAGTTTATGGAACAATTCTTAAAAATTCATAAAGTCACACTGTATTTAATCTACTTTGGGGTTCAAATGTGCAAAAAGGACTTTTAGGCAATGATTTTTTGGAATGTAAAAGATACCATAATTAAAAATGACTCTTATTGAATTGTTAAGCCTTATGTATCAAGGACTTCACTATCCCACCTGTAAATTAAGAAATTAAAACCATTCAGATTAAAGAAAGCAAGTATAAAGGAAGTTGGATGGACCCTTTTTGCCAATATGCAGATGTATCATTTCTAGAAGATGTACTTTAATTATAACCATTTAATAGACCAAGACTGTTTACTTGCAAACCACTTTTGGTATCTAATTTCTTGCAGCACAGTACATCTCAAATAATTGGTAGGCAATTGTTTTGTGTCTTTAAACATATTTTTAGGAACGTACGGTATTATGCAGTGAGCTGTCCTTTCCTTTGAATCTGGGAGGTGGAAGGAAGCTTAGTTTGAATGAACTTATCTAATACCTGACATTGAACATCCCTGTATGCCTTTTGATAGAGCAATAGATTGAGACACATATTTACAACAAATGGTAAAGTTTTTATTGGTTGTGAAGGTGCTATGCACACATATGAATGACCTGTCATGGATCTCACTGATACTTCCTTTTTATGCAGTAGCTATAGCCACTTTAAAAGACACAGATGTTATATAGTAAAAATACTACAAACTCAGAACCTCTTAAAACAATTTTTTGCCTCTTGCAAATTACTGTCTTTATGCAGTATTCCTCAAAGATCTTGTTTGCAGTGAAGCATCCTTTGAAGTATGTGAAATGTATTTTTCATTACCATCTCACACGTTATGTGCCCTTAATTCCATTTGTAGGAACTCCTTCTAACATTTAATGAAATCCTCAGCAGCCAACTCTATGCCACCGAGATTACCATGGGCTAACCAAAATTTTATGAAATGTTCACATGTTCCTGGAAAAACCAATGAGCAACTTAGAGAGACTGGTAAAGTAAAGGCCTGACTTCTACTGATGTTGCATTTCTGTAGTACTGCCATATTTGGACACTTACCTTACAAATACTTGTATGTTGTCTTCTTCATGATGTTCATGTTGAGGTGCTTAATTATGCCAGCAGTGTACTTTGTGTTTCACAGCTATGAAACAAAATTTTCCAACAAATATTTAATGAGTGTCTGTTAATACCAAGAAGTTTTCCAGGTTCTGGGGATATATAGCAGTTAAAACACACACACACACACACTCACACGAGTTCCTTGTTTGTATGGAGCTTATGTTCATTTCTGTGCATTGTAAGAGAAGACAAAACCAAATAGAATTCTATCCCTATTTTCGTGGATGGGTATAACAATTTAATATTGTTTACTTGTATTCTAGAATATAAGTTAGAGAGAATTAGATTTAAAAAGATGGTTTGGGGGCCATAGAGTTCAAAGCCTTGTGTAATGAACTAGGAAGGTTGCATTTCATTCACTTGCGAATGTGGAGCTAACAAGGATTGAGTGAATATTTTGAGGAGGACAGTGGCATGATTGTTGCCAGGCTTCTGGAAGGATGATTCTTCCATGAGGGTATATGGTGAATTATAGTCTGAATTGTAAATAAAGAGTGGTTAAAATTAAGTCTGGCAAGATTTATTATAGCCTGTCTTAGACGATGGATAAATCCAAAGGTGGATAGATCAGTTAGGAAAGTATCACAATATTGTAAGTTGAGTTAATAATCACCCAAACAAATATTCTGGCACCAAGAGGTATATTTGAGACAAACAGTGGAAATATCAACTAATTAAAATATTTAGAACCTGCATGCGTAGGGTGACATAACAGGGTATGTCTTGGGTGAGTCAAGGTTTCTAGCTTGCAGTGGAAGGAGTAGTGGGCTTGTGGACAAATACAGATGTTAGTCTTTGGGAGAGCACTTTAAGCGAAGTAGAAATGGCTTAATAAGTATACTTGCAGATGAGGTAGTGGGTAGGAAGTGAGGAATTAGAGCCAGCTGGGGCAATCATCATTTTTAAGACATTTTTATGGAAGAGGAAACAATCACAAAGGTATTGTGTTGAGGTGGGAGCAGGAGCAGGGAGAAGGTTTATCTTTGTTTTTGTCTTCTCCCACCCCCTTTCCTAAGCACAGAGAATACCTGAAAAATTTTGCAGGAAGAGAGAAAGGAGCCAGCCCACAGGGAGAATCTGCAAATGAAAGAGAAATATGGTGCATAATTGATATAAAAATGGACTAGAGTTGGCAGTGAGTCACTTTCATGAAAAACGAGTGGAAGATTTGCTTTGGTAGAGAGGGTGGTATGTTTAAAACTCAGAGAAAGGCATGAAAGAAGAGGGAATTGAGGAAGCAGAGGGATTCTGAGTTGGTGAGGAGGGCAGCTGTGTAATCTTACAGCAGTGGGTCTCAATCTTCTTGACAAATTTTTGAAGACAGGGAATGACATTGCTAAAAGATAACAATAAAAATGAAAAGTGCTGACTAAGTTGTTACAGTTAGACATGATAAATGAATTTTATATCTGCTCTTCTGTAATTTTCATAGCAGTTTTCTCCTGGGCTGAACAAATAGTTTATAAACTTTGGGCAGCTGATATTTAGCAGGACGTCCCATGAGCCAACTTAGTAAAAAGAATAAAATAATCAAATACCAAGACCAGTTTCAGGAACACAGCATAGACATCAAATTGTGATACTGTCCTTTGGTTTTTTTTTTCCCATATTATCTTAAGGAAGATATCTTGAGTGCACAGAAGTCTTGGACATTTGGTTCAGATATGTTACTTGTATATATGACTAATACATTCAGCCTAATGTGTTTCAGCAAGTATAAATAATATGCTATAGGGATTGTTATAGGCTGCGAATCTTCCTTAGGTTTATCTAGGTATAGAGGTGAGATAAAGTTGCAATTTTATTATCTTTAGTTCATTAGCAGTTAATACAGTGTTACTCTATGTATTGTTGACTGTCCAAGTTGTAGGTTTTTATAGTGATATTGACATATTTAGGGTACTATTCTAGAGGAAGATGGTTTTACGTATTTAAGTTGATTTCAGCATTGTGGTCCTATGGCACCATAAAAACTGTGAGGTCAGAATTCTCTTTGAAATTGTTGAAGGCCTGCAAATCACTATGTACCAGCTTAAGAATGTAATCACTGAGATGTGACAGAATTTTGCCTTCTTTTCTCAGACTTCTTTCACTGATAATTAACTAGGTGCAGGTATTTTTGCAGAAAAGAAGTAATACCTCTTTTCCATTTGCTTTAGCTGAAAATTAATGAGAATTTATCAGTTTTTCTTCTTCTCCATGTTGATTTTTTTTATTGTTGTTATTATTATGTTTTTTAGAGAGTGGATCTCTCTGTGTTCCCCAGGCTGGAATGCAGTGGTACAATCATAGCTCACTGCAACCTTGAACTTCTGGACTCAAGTAATCCTGTTGCTTCAACCTCCCAAGTAGCTGGAACGACAGGCACACACCACCATGCTTTGCTAATTTTTTAATATTTCTGTAGAGACGAGGTCTCAGTATGTTGGTTAGGTATGTTGATTTTACCTCAGGCTATCAAATATATCCCCGAAAAGGAGGAAATTATTTATTTCAACTAAAAAGGTTTTAAAAGTTTAAAAACCATCTTCTTATACAAGTTAACAATAATATCAATAGTGTAAATATTAATAGTGGAGTAAATATTGGTATATAAACTGATTATAAATTCTTGCAGAATACACATCTCATCTTGGACTCAATTTATTGAACATTTTTAGTAATTTTGTCAGTCTGGAGTTCACTTTTGTTAGTAGTATAAATTGCATTTTCCAGAGATAGCATATGTTAATTTTAAAATGAAGATCTGGGACAGAGAATTTGAATAGTGAAAAGAATTAATTATGTTTTTACATATGTTAAATTTTCTTTTAGAATTATCTGTTACACATCTACAGTTATATTCTGGGTAATTATTATTACTAAACCCCCCCCCCCCAAAATTCTGTTAAGTAATGAAGATTTTTTTTATGAAGCATGTTTTATAATGGAGAATTGTCATTTAAATTTTCTGTTATATCAGATTTTTTTATCTTGTCATTAGATAAAATTAGTGGAGTTTGCTCCATGTTCTTTGAGACTATTTGTAATACCTGCTTCTGATGCCCCCACATTTAAGGCTATCCTCGTTCTAGTTTCATCTGCACACTCTCTGCAGATGCAGTAGATTTTCTCATGCAAGTTTTCACTCTTCCATTTACAATACTTTAGTTCCCCATTAGCTTCTAAATTAAATTAAAGACATTTAACCTCCCTTTCTGCCTCATCATTCTTTGTCCTGCTTTTCAAGACTGAAATTTTACTACATTTAGATAGTGCTTCAATTATTTGCTTTCCCATAACATGCCCTCTGCTTCCCTGTAGCCCTGTTTCTATACTTTTGTTCATCTTGACCGCCCACTCTCACCTCAGTTCTCAAAGTTATTTTTTTCTTCAAAACACATTTTGACCTTCGGAAAATATTTGTGTAGAAAATTAATTACTTCATAAGAGATGGGATTTTGAAATATTAATTGGAATATGATTGTAGATGTTATATGAATTCAAGGGTGTTAGGCAGGTATTTAATGTGAAGACCAATTTAGAGGTAGTTCAGTAGCTGAGGCATGCTGTGTAGAAGTAGCGCTGCTTATTATTCCTTTGATTAAAATCTCTTGGTGTTTTTCTTTGCTTAAATAGGGAAATCCAAGCTTCCTCTCTGTTAAGTCCCCATTTGCTTCTCCATCAGGCCTACCATTGTTTTGGAGACTTTGCACATGATTTTTCGTTTGCCTGGACACATTTCCCTCCACTTCTTTGTCAGATTAGGTGTCATTTCCTTTAGAGGCCATTCCTCAGATCCCCTTATCCTCTCCTGCCTCCCATCTCAGTGTAGTATGGGCTTCATGCACTTCCATTATTAAACTTGATGCTTATAGCCCTCAAAAGCAGGAGTCATAGCACAGTTTCTATACTCTAATTATTTGATTACTTGATTGTCTTTCACACTAAATAATGAGTACCTGAATTATAAGGACGTTGCAATCCCAAGTATATAACACAATTCCTAGCATATCATAGGCCCTGAAGGAATATTGGTTGGAAAGAAATCTTTATTCACATTTATGGATAATTCATACCTATTATGTGTTATATTGACTTATGAAAACCTTTGGTTCTGTGGAAATGGAATTTTATTCAATTTTTAGATGAGCCATTCATTTATGCTATATTTAATGCATATTCTGCACAGTACATGGGTTATCCACTAACATACTTTTTTCTAACACTGAAGCAATTGAGTTCCATTATCTAGAGTCCTCCCACTCAGTTTGAGGGTGTGGAAATCTGTGCATACATATTATTTCATTCCTAGGTAACTGAGGACACCCCAGGGCAGAGGCCGATTGGTAATAAGGTCTGACTTCACACCATAGCCCTATCAGTGATCTGAAAAAGACAGCTAGGAGTGGTAATCTGAAAAGGACAGCTAAGGATGTTTGTCTGTCTCATGCTCCTACAGAATTTGGCTTAAATGAAGAAAACAGTTGGTCACATTCTCTATATGAGAGAGGACAGTATCAGTAATCAATAATTACTGAGCAATTGCTACTTACTTTCTCCTTTTATACCCAGAGATACTACTGAAAAGATACTATTCTCTTCATTTTCTTTAGTGAGTGTGTTTGTGTTTGCTACACATAGCCCCTATTTTTTTATTATTATTATTACACTTTAAGTTCTAGGGTACATGTGCATAACGTGCAGGTTTGTTACATATGTATACTTGTGCCATGTTGATGTGCTGCACCCATCAACTCGTCAGCACCCATCAACTCGTCATTTACATCAGGTATAACTCCCAATGCCATCCCTCCCCCCTCCCCCCTCTCCGTAATAGGCCCTGGTGTGTGATGTTCCCCTTCCCGAGTCCAAGTGATCTCATTGTTCAGTTCCCACCTATGAGTGGGAACATGCGGTGTTTGGTTTTCTGTTCTTCATAGCCCCTATTTTTAAATTTCACTTTCACTAGTTGAACTCAGGTTCAATTGCTAGACAAGTATGGACTGGTCTAGTATGGACTGCACTCTTATTTCTCATCCAGTCATCTCTGAGTCTGTCAATATAAAGGAATTTCTTCATGTTTATCCCAACCTTGACATTTCTTTGAGATTTCATTAGGTCATCTTTAATTATATGTTTTTAATTTTGTTCTTAATGGATAGTTGATACAGACTGGATAACACTGTGATTTTAAATCAGAAAGATTAATCAATCTACATAATACTGTAACTGATTTTTATAATTACTAGTAACCATTCTTATAATTTAGTAGTAAACATAGCTAAGACCATATCTGAATTTAATAACTTGATTGAAAAATGCATTCACTTAATAATCCTATTTATTTTTTGTACTTATGATGTAAGTTCTTATGATGTAAAATATAAATAGTAAATGTATAGAGCTATATGCAACTTTTATTCCTTTATTTTCTTCTATTGGTAATTTACTGGCTTTACATATTTTGACAGTTAAAAAAAGAATAAGAATATGGGAACTGATGTAAGAAAATACAGAGTTTTGGTGAAAAGTAGAGGAAATAGGTGAGGTAAGAAATTGTAAAAACAGGCTGGAATTATTGATTATTATTATATCTAAGTCACTTGATAAGAAAGTAAACCTGTTGAGGTATAAATCATTTTACTTCCTCTTTGTATATGTAAAGGTAATTCTATATATAAAGGTGATTCATCCACAGGCAGTAACATGTAAATTCTATAATCCCTCTGTGTGCTGTCACAAATACATTAAAGAAACACATTTTTCTTTTTCCAGGTAGAGCGTGTGAGCTGCATTACCTTAAAGACATTTATGTTGCTTTCCGTGTTTATTCCTTTCTCTTACATGACCAGTCTTTCTCTACTTTGTAAACAAATGACCAGTGGAGTTTCTTAGATGGTTTAATTTTGTTATTTTGGGGTCAGGGTAAATTAGTTATGTTTGTTTTGAAGAGGTGTTTGTATATCTGTTGTTTATCTTGTGTGGTTTTTATTTGGGTTATCATTTGACTTTGAAATTTAGTCACTCCTTACCTTTCATTCATCTTCTCCTTCAAAATGCTGCCACAAGCAGAGAAGTGAATGAACAGAAACTCACTGTTTGTATTTATTCATGTTTCCAAGTGATTCATGTTTAGGTATCCTTTCCTTGAATCACCATTCATTAAAAGTGGTTCAGTCTTCTTTATGCCTATCTTCTCTGATAATCTTTCTATTCTTTGGGATTCAGGTCAGTTTAATAAGAAAAACTCAAGATTAAACATCTTGAAGAAAGCAGACATGGGCTGGGTGCTATGGCTCCCACTGGTAATCCCAGCAATTTGGGAGGCTGAGGTGGAAAGATCGCTTGAGCCCAGGAGTTTCAGACCGGCATGAGAAACAGAGTGAGACCCTGTCTCCACAAATAAATCAATAAAAACAAAAAAAGGTAGCTGGGTCCCAGCCACTCAGGAGGCTGAGGCAGGAGGATTGCTTAAGCCCAGGAGGTCAAGGCTGCAGTGAGCCCTGTTTGCACCACTACTTCAGCCTGGGTGACAGAGGGAGACTCTGGAAAAGAGGCTCTACTGCATTATTTCATATGGTTAACAAATTATAACCTACAATACAACAAAATTCAGCAGAATGCTTATGGATATAGTGGTAATATAAATTTTTGGTTTCTCTCCTGAATTGTCTTTCTTTTACTCATCTAGATGAGAACTGAAGGCTGCCTCCCCCTCAGAGAGAATTGTTTGGCCTAAAAGAGATTTAAAGAGTTTGTATTAGTTTCCGTCATAGGGGATTCAGAAGATAAAATCTGACTTTTCCCTGCTACCTCCTTTAATAAGGGCATATATCACCAGAACTCTACCTTGCCTCCTCTATCCTGTCTTCCCTCATACATGCTTTGTTTACTTTGCCTCCCCTGGCTCCTATAGGCATTTGAGTTTGTTGTCTTTTCTTGAATGATTAAATGAGATATTTGCTTAGTGATTATTTGAACTTAATAAACCATTCTGAGAAATTTAAGGTCACTGTGCAACTGGGCTTTTAGAATCTCGATTTACACTGAGACCGAGGGACAAAGATCTGCACAACAAACTGAATTTTATATGCATTTGTACATTCTGTGTTTTTCTGTATGTTAAATAGTAATTGCCTGCTGGTCTCAAAAAACTGATTCATGAAGAATGTTTCCAAAGGAAATGTTTTTCCTTCCTTTATTTTGATTTTTTCTTTTTGTTAACTTTCTTTTTCTTGCCCTGTCTTATGGTGCTGATTTTTTCTTCCTTCACATGTCTTAGAAGTCATTTCAGTTTTTGTATTAAACTAAAGATTAAAAAAAGACTCAATTCCTATTGAAATTAAAAAGTCAAAAAAATCAAATGCAACTGTGAGCTACAGTGACTTCTTATTTACTAACAAAGTGCTGGGTCATAAAAAATAAATAAAAAGGAAGGACAGACAACAGAAACAGTTCCTGCCTTGGTGGAAAAAGACATGGGGGAAAAAGATATGAAACTGATTCATGCCTTATTTCATTTATTTGATGTAAATGAAGAACTTTATATGAAGACATATTACTTTTTATGTCTGTTTTGAAATCTAGACATACACTTTGATATTGGGGTCAAATTGCTAATTTAAGTACTGTGAGAATCAGTGTACTAAGCTAATCTTGTGGAAAGATAGTTTGAGATGGAGACTCTTCCCAGTAATTATTATGGAGTTAAGGCACCCTTTTTACCATCTTCTCTGTCAACCTAACTGACCTGAATTTCTAATCGGGCAAAGTGAGAAGAGTGATCCGGAGAAGATAATTTGCATAGTATATGTAAATTTCTATTTCATTTATATAAAACCCTTGAATGATACCTTAATAGAAACAATATAAAATAAAGCTAATGTGGGTTAGATGATAACGTGGTTAAGTGTATTTTTTTTTTCCTGTGTGAACAAAAGAACCGACAATTTAATCAATAGACCCCTGTCAGTCTGGAGAGATGCTTCTAGTGGTCAGCATGGCACTTTCGTCTTTGTGTGTGCATATGGGTGGGGGTGGGGCAGGGTGTTGCATTTTCCCATTAATCATGGTAAACATAAAAAAAAAAAAAACAAAAAACTAGATGATACCAAAATGGAAATATAAAGTTGACAGTGGAAAACAATTCAGAATTTTAGTAAGTTCCCTTCACTGAAAGTAGGAAACATACACCTTGTCTGTCTTTTCTTGTGAGCCTTATTGCCCTCTATGAAGGAAGTATTAACAAAAACATTTGTTTGTTGATTAGAAGATTGAATGAGATATATCACATATTGTACAGTAACAGGGACAAAAATAGCACTGATGCCTAGACCCCACTCTTAGAAATTCTGATTTAATTTATCTGGAATGGGGTCTAAGCAGTAGTTTTTTTTTACAAGCTCTTCAGACAATTGTACTGTCCAACCAGAGTTAAAGGGTCATTGGACTGGTGAGTCCAAGATTTTCTGAGGTGGAGCAAAGATGACATATTCTCACATACTCTGCAATAGCTGCTACTGCCTAGTGACCCGTATTTGTCCTGAATTTTTTCTTGATAAGATTGAAAGCTAAAGAAAATGAAAAATGTCTCTCAAGGATATGGGATTCAAGTGTTCAGCTTAATTTTATCTTCCCAACCATGTACACACAGTACACACTGCATTGTGCGTCATAAGGTCATTCTCTTTATAGCTGCTATGGATTCTATTGGTATATTTTCAGTGTTGTTTCTCTCCAGTTGAGTGCTCTCCTGCACCTTCCTCATTCCTTTGTTTTTCTGTCCCCTCCCGTGACAGATAGCCTACAAGGGCCACAGGGTTAAACATGTGTGTAAAGCTTAATGCAAATTTTCTTCTTAGCAAAGTAGCCAGCCCACTAACTATGGGAGTAAGGTGGTCAGGTGGATAGTTATAGCTCATATAAGCTTGATTTGCATTTTTCTGATTATTCCTAGAAGGCACACATAGAGTTGAAACTTATGGAGTATGCCATATTCCAGGAGAACAAAACCATAAGAGTCAGGAGACCTGCATCATAGTCTCAGAGGTTTAGAGTCCACCTAACTTCATGTGTTTGAGCACCTTACTTACCTGCTTCTGTCTCATTTTCTTCTCTGCAATATGAGAAGCTCAAACTAGCCACTTCCTAAGGTTCCCTCTAGCCTTTACAATATGAAGTGCCATTTTATTTTTATTATTAGCTTAAGAGAATATAAGCATCCACTTGTTGCTAAATACTCTTTTCCCAACATAAAAAGGTAACCCAGCCAAAAACTAAATACAAATTAAAGATTTCAATAATGTAAATAATTTCATATACTTAAATTTGGGTTATTTTAATTGAAATGTGTCTTAATGATATGAATTAAGACATTACTAGTCCAGAAATATTTCAACCTTGGATGAGGGAGAAGACTGTGGGGGTTTGTATATACTCTTGTTATCAATTTCACTTAAAGTGCTTCTATCAAGTATAGATAACACTGCCTTTGATTGCCTGTTTGCAGAGTGATTATTAGTAAAATGAGGGGGAACTTGGTGGATTCCTCTTTTTCTACTAAAGAAAAAAGAAATGTAATACAAAAACTGCTGAGGTAAAAATCGGTCTTTGTATTTACCTTAGTTCCTGGTCAATTTTTAATTCATTGAATAATTCTTAGAAAAATCTTTGAATGTATTTTTTTTGTTTTTGTATAGGAAGATTAATAACCTCTCTGAATATTTCATTTAATCCTATAGAAAAATATGAGTAGTTAGAATAGATTACCTTAAATAATTCTGAGAAGAGTAATCAATAATGCTTGATTATTTCTTTTGATAGCTTTTTTTTGGGGGGGTGGGGGGAGGGGGGAAGTTAAAACACACATTGAATGTAATTTTTTTTTTTTTTAAATGAGTTCTTCAGAAGAATGTGTGAGAAAACTCATGATGATTTATATATATAGTTAATTTGGGAATTTGCAGAGCTCACAGTTAATTAGATATTTCCAAACTTATATGTAAATTTCTGGTAATGCTTTGCAATGAGATCATTGATACTTTTGAAGAAAGTAAAGTTCTGTTTTTTTAAAGTGAAAATAATTATACTACATCAGTCATTTATAAAGGACAATGCTTATTATGTTTTCAGACTGATGTGCTGAAAAGAGTTACTATGTGGTGTTTGCAAATGCTTTGGAAGAAATGCAGATGTTTGGAAAATGTCTTAAAAATCTGGAAGTTGTAAACATTATGCAGCAATAATGTTACATTATGGTAGACAGAATATCTTGTTATAATTACTAAAGAGTAAAGAAATTTATATTCTGGCTCCAGATTTAAGGATTTGAGTGCTCAATGCTAGATATATTGCCTTCTTCTATGGTATTTTCTACAATACCATACCTCCAATACTGTGATTGAAAACTGACTATACTTCTATTATAATTGGTGAAGGAGTTTATCTCTGATATGCTGTAAGAGTCTCATCTCCACCATTTGTTTCAATCTTGGTCAAATGATTTAGTTAGCCAGACCTCAGCTCTTTATTTCTAGGAGGTATTAATGGTACCTACCTGATACAGCTTTATGGAAATTAAGTAAAGCAATACATATAAAGTGTTTAGCTAGAGACTGCTATATAGTAAATGCTCAATAGAAGTTAGTGATAATGTTACCTTGCTTGTGGAAGATCTTGTCAAAAAACCATTTGGTGCTTTGCCATTGGCTTGTGCTTTTCTCTGTGAAAATGATACCTCTAACCCCTTTTCTTTCGTATCCTTTCTTTTAAGATCTCATTTATTCCCAGGGACAGTGAAAGTAATTAAGAGATTTACTTTAGTGGAACTTCCTTCTAGCTTACTCCAGATAGGAGTAACCAGAAAGTAGGTGACAATGTTAATTAGAAAGATAAATTAACATCTTTTATGAGGATAATTTACCTGATAATAATTGAGAAATCATTGTGAGATTGTCAGAGGGCGGTTTATAGAATGAATTACTTTTGATGAACGAAGGTTGCTTTTTCAGGGGAAGAAGATAGTTTGGACTTATATTTTAGAGAGAGAGGGAAAGTTACAATGTTGCTGGCATTCATCGTTTAGTTAATAATTTGGCCAGTCAGGGCTGAAACAGAGCTTGCCTTTTTTGATAAAGGATCATTTAATATAAAGACTTATTTAGATGACCTATTGTCATTCTGTAGGGATCTTGGGTATTTCCATATGGACTAGAATGGTGCTAGGAAGTAAAAGATTTTCTGGGAAATCAGATATGCCATTTTAAGGAATGATTTTTATCAGGTCATTTAAATTTTGTGCTAGACTTCCAATATTTTTGTTTTGTTTTGATTATGAAGTGTTCTGTAAGACCAGAAAGGAAGCCAGCATGTTAAGAAAGTTTTAAAGTTATTATGTTTCTGATACTGCCCGTACACAGACACACACATACAAACACACAATTTCTTTGCCACCTCTGAAAATCTAAGGTAAGATTTAAATTACAGACAGTATGAAATCCTGTGATGCCAAGGTCTTATTAGAATAGCAGTTTGCACCTTTCTTGTTGATATGATTTGCCCCATCTTCAGAAGCCTGTGCAGCTGAAGATGAGTCATTAAGAGAAGCTGGAATCAGTAAAACTGCATTTTACAATAATGCTTTCTAAACTTGTCACCTAGCTAAAATTGGCTGAGGCTGAAGACAGCAGTTTCTGCCTTAAAACGAAGGAGTAATTACTATTAACATTGGTCAGGAGTTTTCTTATGTTCATGCCTTGATAACTCTTAGCACTTTATTAACATATGCTTTGGAAACAGGTTATGTGGATTGCACAGGTTTTAGGGGTATGAAGCTGATAAAGCGGGAGCATATTCACCATATACCAGTGTAAGGGAAGAGAGCGTGTGGCAGAAGATTCACAACTTATTTTAATTTGCCAGTCCAGATCTTCTGTGTGTGTGTTTTAATCCAAGGAATCTAAAACAACTTTCAGAATTTATAAATTTTCCTGAACATAATGATTTCAATGTAACACTATAAATAAATCTGGCATTATAATGATGTGCTTTATAATCCTGATAGGTTACTTTTACATAATGCCAGAAACACATTTTTTAAGCTAACACTTAGAAATATTACTTTTAGTTCCAGAAAATAAATTATCTGGTTCAAAAAAGAACAAAGTTTTGACCTGTAAGGAAATGGTGCCCACTGTGGGGACTGGTCTGTGGAGTGGAGGGCAACTGAAGTTACTGGGATTTATTGATCTCCTTGGTGATCCTGGTCCGTGTGGCATCCAGGCTCATTGTGGATGCTTGCTGAGTGAATGAAAGAATGATTGCCCTCCTGTCAACTGGGAAAGGAAGAAAAAAAACCATGAAATTGAAAACAAAAATGTTTAGCAGTAAGATTCCTATCAGCTGGGTTCATGACCCATGTTCTGACTAGTTACCAAAATTGAATTTATCTCAAGGACACATGAGAGGAAACTGTTGGTATGTGGGGGGTGGCTGGAGAGAGATGATGATAGAGGAGGAAAGTACTTCTAGTGTGACTTTCCTCAGAGTCAAGAGAAGGAAGTCTTGCAGCAATAAAAGTATTTAAATATAAACTGAAGAACACCTCTGGTTCTCGTTTTTGGTAGATGGGGAAACCCAGAGCAGAGCTTAAGAGGTGTCATCTGCTCTCCAGATGGAGTCAGCTGACGACTCAGAAGCAGAAACCAGGTCTTCTGACTCTGGGCAAATGTTAGATGCTCCCTTTAGTAGCAGGAAGACCTGGGTTAAAATCCTGATTTGGAGTGTGGTTTTTTGGACTTCAGTAGTTCGCTTGTCTGGTTTCTTCTAAAAGACATTTAATTTGCCAGATATTTAATTTCTTTTGGGAAAGGAAACTGGACTTCATTATCAAGCTCGAGAGAAGAGCCAGGCTTACCATTTCTCCTTTCTTTCTGAGTTTTAGCAAAGGAAGTCTCACTGTGGCTCTTCAGGTAAAGAGATGAGGGCACCAGGAAATGGGTGGTGGTAAAGGAGTAGTTTAGCTCAGTAGTAGGTAAACAAGAAAGAGAAAAAAATTTAAAGGAATGAAAAATTCCTCAGGAAGATTACGGTTTTGTGTTAAAGTCACATATTTCTTATGAAAGCGGAGATCATTGAATAACTCTAATTTAGATAGTATTTCCTGTTTCCACTTGGGAAGTTAGTGTCTCAAATATTGAGAGATTTGAGGGAACATATAGGTTATCCTCTTGTCCAAGAGGAAGACTCAGGTGTGGACAGTGCAGCTGTCTCTTGTCCGGCCCTTCTCTTTCCTTTTGCTTGCTAGCGGTTCATTGGCTCATCAGAAAATTTGGGCAAGTTGACCTTGAGGGATCTAGACTGTAGTTTCTTACCTCAGTGGTAATCCATTTGGATAGTTCCTTAAGAATCCTCTACAATGTCCACTTTCTTTGTGATGTTTTCCTTAGCTACTGTGTTCTGTAGTTTTTTGTCCATCAATAAGTTTATGATGATTTAGTATTTATACTTCAGATTTAGTGTTCTTGATTAAAGTCAAGACTTTTTTGGTAACTGATTTTGTATTGTTTTGGATGCTTCACTACTACTGAAATTGTGATTTTTTTGAAGAGTCATTTATGTATATATTTGTTTTTACAGCAAATAGTTTTTGGACACCTACTTATTTCAGAGATTTTTTTATGTTACCCTGCCTCTGGACAAGTAGGGCATAATGTTAATATATTTGTTTTGAACCCAGTTTCATTTGCTAACGTGGTTTTAAGAGAAATTATTTTTGGTCACGTTTTGGAAATAATGATACCTTTAGAATTGTCCACATTGATGATAGAGAAACAAATGTAAAATGTTCCTGGGTATATCCTAAATACAAATAATGCATATTCAGTAACTAATGTTGTTGGGCTAAAAATAAACAAGTAGTATGTTTATGGTAAGCATGATTGCTTTCACACAGCTGTTAACATTTTTGTCATCTCTGTGTAATGTTCTGTATGTTTCATGGATCAAGAGGTACCTCATCCAACATAATAAAATTAAGTGGCACTTTATAGAGCATACTGCATGTCAGGCATTATTCTAAATATTTTACACATTGATTATTTTAATAATAAGAACAACACTATATGATACTTTTAATGTATTAATATATTAAACCAGTAATCTCTGATTTAAACACTTATAGGAGAGGTTAACACAGCCTATAAACAAATATTTGTGAACTTCAGAACAAACTGAAAGCAGGTTCCAAATGTCAAATAAAATGGCTTATAATATGTCCATTGGATTTGTCACTGAATGTGGAATTCTGAAAACAAAAAAAAATGTCTTATACATGTAGATGGAGACCTCTGTCTCCCTAATCCAGGGTGGAGGTAACTAACCAACCCATTTGTTTAATATTTTTCCTTTTGGGACATTAATATACCTTATCCTTATTAAACACCCCTTCACTAGAAGAAGACATCAAAACTAAAAGAATCAGGAGTAAACAATAACATGGAAATATTTAACGTGGAAAATTAACGTGGAGCTTCGTGTATGATTTGGAAACTCAGTCTCAGAAACATTAAGTGACCCATCCAAGGTCACGTAGCAGAGCTAGAATGAGTTCCATGATAAGAAATATTAAGATTCTAATCCTACCCCTTCCCTACTTGGGCAACCCTGGGGAAGTTAATCTTTCACAGCCTCAGTTTCTTCAAGCGTAAAACACATAGCAATGATAAAACTTACTTTACAACATTAATGAGAGTGTTAAACAAAATAATATACTTGAAACTATACAGTTCAGTGCTTTGCTTCATAGATGGCAAATAATAAATGCTTATTTTCTTTTGTCCTCACCATCTCTATTAGTCTATTAGTGACTGAATCTGCTACCCTAGGAATACAACCCTAACATTACAGTGCTTCTCAGGGAACTAGAAAATCCTACTTGCAAACATTCCCAAAACACGAAGCTGTTTCATATTAGGTCTGTTGACGCGTTCCATCGTTAAAACTCTGCAACCGTCATATCTCAGTTTAACTTGATCAGACTTCTTAATAGTCATTTAAATGGAAATTTCTATTGTAGATATGGCTTATTTGGAGTACTCATACTAGTGAGCAGGCAGCCTTGCTAGCCAAATATTTGCCTTTGGAGTTGGCCAGTGATTTTGATTGCTCTACTTTTAAAGTACATGTAGTTACATTTCTAGCAGGTGGGCATTTACAATTTCTAGCAATGTTTATGTGCCATCATGCAATTAGCAACCTGTTGTAAATCATCCACCCAGTGGTGATTTGCCAGAATGAACAATAGCTGAGATTATGCATTGCTGACTTTTCTATTGTAACCCAAAAGAAAACATCCTTTTTCCTGGTTGGTAGGAATCTCTTCAGACATTAGATGATTTTTTAAAAGTTAACTCTATAGACTCTGACTCTATTCAGAGAGCAAAATAATATAGCATTTGTATTGTGCTAATAGCAAATCTCTGTTAAGAATTCATATATGTGTACCTTTGTTACATTTTATAATACGTTTTCAATGCAAATCTTGATGTAACAGGAGTGGTGAAAAGAACATCAGCACCCCTGTTCAGGGGCAGAAAAGAATATAAGTTGTTAGGCATACTGGTAATCCGCCAATTACTTTAACTATCCAGTGACCTTAGTATAGGCAAAAGAGAGAGGAAAATGATTTAAAATTATTCCGTATCGTTTTTAAAAAATGGAGGAGGAAGAGAAAGGTGAGAACAGTAAAGTAGATTTGATGCTTATTTAATTCCTTCCTTGTGAAAAAGTAACAACACAGAACCAACAGTGATTATGGTAACAAAACAAACTAACAAGCTAAACATGCTTATAAGATTTTAGTACACTTTTGAACAAAGTATTTAAATGTGGCACTATAGAGAAGTGTAAGATATAAAAACAAGAGGCAATAAATGCATCTTCAATTACTTAATTTTTAAAAATTTCACTTTTACCTTCAGAGGATTAACATTAAAATAATAGGCTACTTTTATAGTTGTAGAATTTACTTACTTTTGGTTGACAATAAGATGTTAGAATTGTTTTGTTTTAAATAAAATTATTAAGCCTGTAGTCCCAGCTACTCGGGAGGCTGAGGCAGGAGAATGGCGTGAACCCGGGGGGCGGAGCTTGCAGTGAGCCAAGGTTGCGCCACTGCACTCCAGCCTGGGGCACAGAGCAAGACTCCGTCTCAAAAAAAAAAAAAAAAGAATATGATAAATGTAATAAAATATTAGGAGGGTCTGTATCTTACTTTAATTTCTGTCTCTGTTGTCGCCCTTCTAGTGCACATCTTTGTATCTCATAAGTGCTAGTGAACTATTTATGTTAACCTGAAAAATGTAAAAACTGAAAACGGGAAACTGTAATTTTCACTTGCAAGTAGCACATGTAAATAACATGAAGACATTACGTCGTTTCCTTTTTACAAAGCTAACGACAACAGTAGAGTACGTCTTCTTACTGGTGAAATAAGAAATTAGGAGGTTTTTTGTAAGAGATGTTTTAGTGGAGAGGTTTCTGAATATGGACTTGCAGTGAATTAGGGCAGGGTAATTCCCGGAGAGGAGAAACAAAATTGGAAGTCACAAGGGATAGGCTTTCTCATTTCAGTGATTTTTAAATCTGTAACATTTGAAGTTTTTTGTTTCCTCAAAGAAAAAACTAAAATAAACTTTGTCCTGTGTAACTACATCTTTTTCCTGGGACTGGTGCTTCTTATGTTTATTGTATTGTCACCATAAGGCATCCTTTATTCACATACTGCTCATTTCCTGTTAATTACGTGTACAAATGAGGTCCTGCCTTATGCATGGTGGAAAATAAAAAGATTAATTGGACACAGCGTTTACTTTCAAGAATGTAGTAGTTTAGGGGGAGAATCAAGCTAAGGTCATTAAATGTTGGTTGAGTGGCTGAATTAAGCAATTTATAGATAATCATAGTGACTATAGGAGCAAAATTTTTCAAAGGACAAGACACAAGATTTAACATTTAGAGTAATGAGGGAAGAGTCAATTAATATTGCTTTATGGTATTAAATTTACTGACTGAAGTTGATCAGAGTCCATTTAGATAATGTTCTCTCTTTGAGCATGTCTATATGAATGATATCTGTGAACACTGTTACAGTATTGAAATGATGTGTGGGTTTATTATTCACAAAATTATTTAATTTTTATTCTTAGAGATATTGTCAACACCTATTAGCATTAGGTATTATAATGATTACCATTTTAGAGTCTGAAAACAGTGATAGAGCAATCACAAATCAATGACCCTTGCTTTTAAAAAAAATGCAATATAAACCATTTATACAGTACATAAACTGGTCCACATCTGACCAGCAAATAAACTATACACATTCTATAACTAGCAGAATATTTCCATTAAAGCGAACTTATGAATTATATCTGATAATTCTTTCATTATTCATCAAGTGCTTAATATGTATTAGCTTCTTTTGCTGAATACAGAGATCATTAGTGGACCCAGCTATATCCTCCCAGTGTTAGTACTTCAGACAGGTATGTAAACCAATACATTTTGTAAAGTTTTCTAAATTGTAACTGGAAGAACAAACTCTACTGGGACTTTGTGAGGATTAAGTCATACTGACTTGGCCTCTTTGGATATACGTCTTGAAGGATAAGATGATTTTGCTTTTGATTTTACCTGACATGAGTATAATAATAGCTGCAAAATGCCTTATTACTGTAGAATTTAAGTCTAATGATTATAAATTGAAGGTGGAAGGGGCAAAGACAGTGTACAGAGTTCAAGTGGCTTCCTGTATTGTATAATTTTATTGGTTATACTTTTTGCCACATCCCCACAGAGAAAACTGGAATCGATTTCTACTTTTCTAACGAGCATCATAAAAGAGAGGTGCTGCCTCTTCCCCTCTTTTCATCATATATTCACACGTTTCTGAGACTTAACTCGTCATTCATTAAGCCTAGAGTAATGTGAATGTGGGGTAGAGCATGGAGTAAGCTCTTATTTAAGTCATGACATTATCATAATCTATCAAAATGTTAATTTAATCAGATAATCTGTAAACACAAAATTTAAAGTCTACAGGGAAAATCAGGTATGTTTAATAAATATTTATTGAACAAATGAGGATGTTGGGATTCTTTAATAATTGGCCCACGTGATGGAGATGAATGTTTTTATTTAGCTTTTATTTAATACGATGAAATTAAAATACATTTTATGTATCACAAATAGATTGTAACCCTCGAAGGTGCTTGGTATATGTACCAACAAATGTTGGAAGAGTTCAAGAAAGAAAGTGACTCTTAGTTTCAGTAATATTATTGTCCTTCTTTAATCTTTGATTAATGTTCTGAACTTAACTAGCTAAGAGCAGCTGGTGGAACGGTGCCAAGTTAACATTCACCATCTGCTTCTCACATGTATAATTTGTAAGAATGTGTGCTAAAAAATAATATATAATAGCAGGGATATTCTATTTTGTGGTTGTTGATCACGGAAGCTGTGCCATTTAATATAATTATATTTAAACGTGAATAACTTCATTAAATAAACATAGCAAAAACACTTTTAATGAGCAATCTCAGTACGTTGTTTTGTCTTTTACTTGGTTCTATGAATTGTTGTTGTTTTTGGTGAAAAATTAGAATTTGCTCTTGGACTCTTTTAGCTTCACCAGAGTTGGTTTCACAGTTTCTTGGAGGTGTCCCTCTTTATTAGGCTTCTCAATGAGTCCTTTTCTCTGCATGGGAAGCACATGCCTTAGCAAGTAGCAAGCTCTTAGAGTCAGCAGCTGGCTAACAGCCTTGCTTCTCCACTGTTTCACTTTATCCCAAATATTAAGTGTGGGCCTCTTGGTAGACTGAAACTGATATGAGAGCAACTGTCTATCAGATAAGAGAGACAGTTAAGAAGTACTTCAAAGGAGGGAAGAAGACAAGAGACAAAAGTAGTTGGGCCTCTGAGCCAGGCTGCAAATGTATAAAGAAGTTAATACCAGCAATAATTTGCTTATACTTTTAAGTATAAGCAAAGCAAGGTTATACCTGGACCTATGTGTGGTGAGTATATGGTCTTCAGAGGATCTGGAAACTCTAAAATTCCATGCAATATTTTTGTGTATAGATGCACATAGTTAAAAACCAATTACCGTGGAGTTGTAAATGTGTGCAGAAGGGTTTTCTCCCAGGCTCCTTCTTTCACCTGTTTCACAGTGGTATGCCTTAGTTTTAATTAAGGTTTTTTTTTTTTTTTTTTTTTTTTTTTTTACCAACTGGGGGAAAAATAACATTATAAATCAGAAAAAAAGATAACACACGATGATGATGTTATTTTAATTGAGTGAATGCTTATATTCCTTTAATAATTCTCTACCGTATTTATAACCCTACCAACGTCTGCATTTAGTCATATGACAGACAAAGCAACAAATAATGTATGTTTATATTAGTTCTTTCAAGACTAAGGTGGGAAAGTGTCATTGTACTGGCAAGATGGGGACAGTATGACATTTTGGCTAAGGACATGGACTTTAGAATCAGAATAGAATAGAGTTTGGATTCTGTTACACATTACTGATTGTCACTGTACATGTAGGCAGGCTCTTCAAACCTTGCTTTCTTTTTCTGGAAATTGGAGATAATAGTATTTACTTCTTAGAACTGATTTTGTCTTAAAATCATAGTTTTAGTAATGGCACATGGGAATTGGGAGTATGTCTGTTTTCAGCAACATGTGACCTTTCTGAAACAAATCCTGTCTTGCAGGAGGATCTGGTCCTCAGTTTAAAACTTTGATGAAGAAGGAGGCAAGGTATTGGCTTATTTCTGTACTGTGGTTCTCATTACCTCAACAATCATAACTTTGGTATCTACATGTGTTCTTGCTTCTAGGTGGAGATGAGATCCTGTTTTACTTTTTGCCTTCAGAAATTATGAACGTTTCTTCCAGTTAGCTAAAATCAGTGTACACTTCATCTCTGAACGGCTCTTGGGAAAGGAAAGAGAGTGTTAGAATGTACCTTTGTTATATATTTATTATATTTATTATTATTATAGTTGTAATTTGTTAGTATACACCTTTAGTTCACCTGACACTTGCATGTTGCTTTTAATCTCTACAAGTTTTTTGTTTTCTGTTATTCAGGAAAAGCACTAGAGCATCCCTGTTGTTAACAATTATAGGACATTTAACAAATAGTCTTTGATTCTAAGGAGAGAAACATCATTGTACTCTATTCTGAAGAACTAGTCATTGTTGGATCCAACTTAATTTTTGTCCTGTGTAATTTACACAGGTGTTTCCATTTATTGTTAGCAACTAAGAATACTGCGTGTCAGTCATATTTTCACATAGTAGAAAAATCTTGTGTTGAGTTTTGTGATTAGCAAAACATAAGATTTCTAAGGCCCTTCATTTATAAGTACAATACAATGAAAGATATTTACTTCTTTGGGAAAACATAGAAATACATATACATAAATATATTTCATTTTTTTCCAATAAATGAAACTTTAAAGGACTTTGTTCAGTTTTCGCCAATTTTCTTTCACTGTTCCACATTTGTCTTCATATGATATAATTTTATGAGCCTTTGAGAGCTAAGAATATCCTTGCTATTTCTTCTTAATGTTAATATTAATGAATACTAAAAAAATTAAAGATTTGTAACATGAAAATTTTCTTTGTGTCAAGTGGAAGTATATTTTCTCTAATAAAATTGAAAACATTATTCTCTTCCAGGACTTAAAGATACGTTACTTGAAATAAAGAACAACCTTTCTTTTTTCCTTTCCTTTGTTAGTCATCATACCAAACTGATTGTTCGGGAAAAGAGCCCGTTGGTAATCACAGTTGAGATAGTTTATTTGTCTTTAAAATTTTTTATTTCCTTTTAATATACAGGTTAGCAATCCATTATATTTATCAAGAAGAATATACTTACTTATTAACTCTATTAAAAATTTAATAGTTGGAAAAAAATTTAACCTCAGGGAAGAAAAAAGTTGAGGCTAATGAATAGAATTGAAAAATTGTCTTAAAGTCACTTCTAAATAGCTAATTATGTCAATTTAACATTTAGGGGGTAAAAGTTACAGTTTTAATCTATGAGATTCCCCTAATTGAAATGAGTTTCTTTTTTTTTTTTTTGAGACGGAGTTTCGCTCTGTGGCCCAGGCTGGAGTGCAGTGGCCGGATCTCAGCTCACTGCAAGCTCCGCCTCCCGAGTTCACGCCATTCTCCTGCCTCAGCCTTCCGAGTAGCTGGTACTACAGGCGCCCGCCACATCGCTCGGCTAGTTTTTTGTATTTTTTTAGTAGAGACGGGGTTTCACTGTGTTAGCCAGGAGGGTCTCGATCGCCTGACCTCGTGATCCGCCCGTCTCGGCCTCCCAAAGTGCTGGGATTATGGAATGAGTTTCAAAAGTATGTGGGGAAAAATGTGAATTTTGAATCACAAGCTGCCAGTAAGTTAAGCAGAATGTCATGTGAATTATAGACAAGAAGGCAGGAAACCTGGATTTTTATGTAGCTGTTTCTTTGATAAGAACAGAGCTTCACGTAAGTTTTCCATCCTTTTATGCAACATAATAATACTCTTTTAAATATATTCTTTTTTTTTTTGGAGACAGAGTCTGGCTCTGTCGCCCAGGCTGGAGTGCAGTGGCCGGATCTCAGCTCGCTGCAAGCCCCGCCTCCCGGATTTACGCCATTCTCCTGCCTCAGCCTCTCGAGTAGCTGGAACTACAGGCGCCTGCCACCTCGCTCGGCTAGTTTTTTGTATTTTTTAGTAGCGACGGGGTTTCACCGTGTTAGCCAGGACGGTCTGGATCTCCTGACCTAGTGATCCGCCCGTCTCGGCCTCCCAAAGTGCTGGGATTACAGGCTTGAGCCACCGCACCCGGCCTTAAATATATTCTTATGGAAACATATGAAATACTCATTATGTCCTTTTTACAGATGTTGAAACTAATGGCATAAGGGTATGAAAGATACAGCCACAGGTACAGTATAACACAGTAAGCAGTAGAGCTTGGATTAGTATTCAGGTCTGTCTGACTCTAAATCCTAGGTATTCTCATAACACCACACTGCGTGGCCTTGACCCAGACCTTGACCCAGGGGCTTAACTTATTTAGGTGACAGTTCTTAATCTATAAGAAAAGGCTTAGATTAATTTATATCAGAAATCTCATTGGCTCTCAAATTCCAAAAACTCAGTTATTCTTGTGTTTAAAAATGAACCACAGAGCACTCATTTAATGTTTATTAAATAACATTGAATAAACTATTACCATCATACCTTATACAGCATTTCAAAAGTAAAGTACAATTTGTAGTCATCCAAAATCTAATGTTAAATGGCTAGCACTGAGAAAAGTAAAGAAACAGTAATTTGTATATAATTTAGGAAAAATTCACCAGAAAATTATTTTGCTATTTTGTATTATGTTGTAAATGTACTGAGGAAACTGTCTTCCAAACATAAAATAATATAAACTACTACTAACCTTAATTTATTTTAAGTAGTTTAGCTTTGTCATATTAAGACATAATATAATACATTATAGTGCTAAACAGAGATTGATAATATAATGTTGTTGGTTTCTCTCCTACATTAAGAATAAAGCAAAGCAATGTAAATATTTTAGAAGTCTTTTTGTAGAAGATAAAACTGAAAGTTAATGTTGGCTGCGAGTTCTCTGCCATGTACTGGAAACCCAGTAATAACTGAAAGGTCAGGAGATTGAAATATTAGTATTTTACCCTCACAAAATAGTGACTACTTATGTTCAATACTTTTTTTTTTTTTGATGTTTAACTTTGGTATTTCAAGGAAGAATGAATGTATTAAAACACACACACACACACACACACACCCCTTTCCCTTTGCAGTGGGTGAAAATTTCTAGCAATCTTGTTCCAAGGTAATTTATTGTATTTTTTAATGGATGCTTTAATATAAGGATAAATAATACTAAAGGCATTATTTAAAAAATATTTTGTATTTTATGACATAAAAGAAAAATTTATAGGTAAGTTTCTTTTATTTTTGCTAATGTTATATGAAGGTGGATAAAATGTCTGTGAAAGGGGGACCTGAAATCATCGCACTGTATAGTAGTGCTTACAGTTAGAAAAGCATTTTAAAATCCCTAAAAGCAGAAATTTGTTTTTTAAAGTGTCGTTTAACACTTAAGATTCTCTGACAGATGATTTTAAGATAATTCATTTCAGATTTGAATTTCAGAGTAGCTACTAATGACAGACAGAAGAAATACATTGAATTTCATTAATTACAAGTCTGATACTTTAATCAGTGTGTAGGCATCCAGATTCTTAGTACCTTTGGGGAAAAAGGACATATTAGTAATCTGAAATGCAAAAAGGTAATCCAGCATGTATTTTTGTTTTACCAACAGCGTTGATTGAGTTGATTTTATATTTCCACGAGTTAGTGTAATTGCTAAAGATGAAACCACTTCCTCAAAGCAGTTGAATGTATAGTGGAATTTGATATGATGTTTACTATTAGTAAATGTGATGACGTAGATAGATATACATGTTCAAATATTTTAGAGATGAGAATGTATCTTTTATTTTGTGACATAGCTGACTTTCTCTGAAGAATAGTGGTTTCCTTTTAATTCAAAAATTGCTATTTATTCGAAAGCAGTTATATATTGCATGCATTAAAAGAATTATCTTTAATTCTAACAAGAAAACTACAAGGAAGGAATTCTGATCTAGAAATTTAATGCACATTTAGGTCTCTCTGGCTCTAAAACTCAAGTTGTTTTTACATCATATTGCTATCAAGTGACTTCTACATTCTGAATTGCAAATAGTCATAGGATGTTAGAGACAGAAGGAACGAAATATTGGTCATGTAGTAAAACTTTTTGGAAGGGCCAAAAGAGGTTTATGAACTTGCCAACAACCAACAAATAGTGGCCAAACTAGAATTTTTATCTTCTAATTACTAGTATTTGCTGTTTCCAAGCTCCTTTCCATTATCATTCAGGAGGAATTAATTAAACACCTCCTCTCATGGGACACTTTTTATATTATTCGACTCTCTCTCTCTCATATATATATCTGTATATATATGTGTGTGTGTGTGTGTGTGTGTATACACACATATATAAAGTTTTAAATAAAAAGTGTGTGTATATACACACACACACATACATGCATACATATGTATGCACACTAATTTTATTATTTTATTGTCATCTTTTATTGGGCAAGGAAGGCTTTTTGTCCCCCTTCAGGCAGTGCATAGTGAAGGGGCATATATATAGTAGCACTCAATAACTATCGATTAGTTTACTGCTACTGTTTTGTTATTATGTTCTTCAGTATTGCTATTTTGCTCCTTTAGCCCTCTGACAACTGTAAGCAACTTTCTATATTAAAATTCTTTTGTTGAAATGCCTACTTTGATATCTAGTTTCCTGATTATACCTTAACACATACAAAATAAATCACAAGCGGAATGAAAAAAAATATGTATAGGGAAAACATAATAAGCTACATCACTTAAATTTTGTAAATTCTTTGCTCATGGTAAATAAAGAAATGATGCTCATACTGTGCTTAGTACAAAATACAGAATAGCATAATGGGACATTGGAAGGGTTGGTGGGGAAAAACCTTCTGTGATGGCAAAGAGGTAGATATGTATTAAGATGACAAGGAGGCCTGTAATACCAGCACTTTGGGAGGCTGAGGCAGGAGGATCACCTGAGGCCAGGAGTTTGAGACTAGCCTGGCCAACACAGTGAAATGCTGTCTCTACCAAAAATATAAAAATTATCCGGGTGTGGAGGTAAACACCTGTAATCCCAGCTACTCAGAAGGCTGCGGCAGAAGAATCTCTTGAGCCCGGGAGGTGAAAGTTCCAGTGAGCCGAGATTGCACCACTGCACTCCTGCCTGCCTGGGCAACAGTGAAACTCCATCTCAAAAAAAAAAGAAAAAAAGAAAAAAATGAAAGAGAAAAGATGACAAGGAAGACATGACCACATCTCTGTTAGGCATTAAAAAGTTTAATATCTAATATTTGATAAATTGACTTTATGTTGAGGGAGTATACTCTTGTGCTCAGTGAGTTGGTGTGTGATTTGCATTTGAATGCAAACTAATTATATTTGCTCTGAAGAAAGTACGTATGTGGTACTTACTGTATATACTTTGTTTTTCCCATAAGGTTGATGACTTTTTCTTATTCTGTTATTTTGTGGGGTAGCTAGAAGATGAAGGGTTATAGGAGAAGCCTGCAAATTCAAGGTTAAGTCAATTGGCTCAGAATGAGTTTTTTTCACCTTTGCCTCATTAGCACTACTCTTTAATTAAATCTATTACAAATCACAAATAACAAAGCCCTTTAACTTTATATATGTGGAAGGAGACTCGTGAATATATATATGATATATATGCATATATACACATACACAGATACACATATATATATAAACACACTGTGTGTGTATGTGCAAAACTATGTCTATACCGATTTAATTCACAGTTGGTTTATACTCAGAGTAATATATGGAGGTTATTTTCTTGTTTATATAAAGACTAAAATAAATACTTTAACCTGTATAGCTTGTAACTTGTTTCTAATTAAGATTTGATTATATATAGCTTGTAACTTGTTACTAAGATTTGATTATCATTTGACTAGAAAATAGATGTCAGTGGTTTTGGATGTACATTTGATCTCCTTTTCTAAAATGGCCTAAAGTTTTGTTTTCAAATCACTTTGGATTGCCATAGTTCTTCATATGACTTCACCGGTTAAAGATGATCAGAATAAATAAGTAGCATCTCATTGGTCTCTTTGTTTCTTAAAACATACCAGTGCTGTATTCTAGCATGTGGATTGTAGTTGATATCTCACTCTATATGGGCATTTCTTTGTATCAGGTAATAGTACGGCCATCAACACACACTCATTTAGTCCTTACTACATGCACTTTTTGCTGAAAGTAAAGAAAATACTTCATAAGATATACAGATACTTTATTTAAGGAGTTTATGCTCTAATTGGGAAAGACAGAAACCTGTGTAGAAGCAGGTGATTGGGAAGATTATCATGGAAGATTTCATGGATGACATATAACTTGTGAAGACTAGTAGAATTTAACTGTATAGAAATGAGGAGGCAGAGATAGGTGGAGAGACAACATGAGCAACTGGGTTGGGAAAGAAGTAAGTGACAATGGGTTCATAGGAAGGAGAAGGGAATTGAAAGCCAGGGTGGTGTATGGAATTGATGAATGATAATATAATTTCCAAAATTACTTCTTTAATATGTGTTCTGAGGGGAGGAAGGGTCCCTTGTTCAAGTAAGTGTGGAATATACTAGATTAAAGAAAGATAAACAGATTACTGCACCTCAAGACTTCAGAAACTTTCATATGTTAATATACACAGTGAGAATCCAATAAGGGACAGTAACAAGCAGAATATCTCATACCTGATTGGCCATGTGTATTTTTGGGGGTGGAGTGGAGGACAAAATATATGTTGATAAATACTGTTATAGAACATTGATGGAACCATTATAGGATTTAGATGATCTATTTACGTAGTGTTTTAGGAAGATAAATCTTCTAGAGATAAACTGGATACATAGAGGAGTAAAAGATAGTAGCTCTTGAAATCCTTCAGGGGAGAGCTGATGACAGTCTGGTCTAGAGTGATAACAGTGACTTTGGAGGATAAGAGGTAAATTCAAGACTCTTTTCAAACAAACAAACAAAAAACCTATAGGATGTTGTAGCAAATTGCAAAGTAATGGTAAAAGTGTACGGTATATAGTGACTGAATTCAATTCTTATTTGTACTCTTTGGGATAAAAAGGTGAAAAATCAGAAATAAGCTCTCAATGTTCTGTTTGAGGAGATTACAAATATGTTGGTGCTGCTAATAAGACTGAACTAGGATACAAAGGAGCTGGTGCTCTATGGGAGAAGATGGCGAATTAAACATGTGATAAACACGTGCAGTTGGTTGGTAGGACTATCCAACAGTTCCATGTTGGAAATTGTCCTGCGCAGTCTGTGAGCCTTGTCCTTTGTGTAATCAGATTGCTTTCTTTTTATCTTTTAAAAAGCCTGATGGGTGACATGTACCCTACAACTTAAAGTATAATAATAATAAAAAAAAAAAAAAAAAAAAAGCCTGATGGGAAGCCATTAAAAAAAAACTATTCAGACAAGTATGGAAAAACTATTCACCAATCTCATTAAATTTCACTAGATTTCTTTGAAATATATGTGGGCTGGTGTTTATGATAGCCCAATTTCATAGGCAGAGTCGATTTTTCTTTTCTTTTTTGTCAGTGACGCACATGAAATTATGAAATAGCTTGGAAACGACTTTAAATAGTCTCCTTTAAAGCAGCGTCTCACAGAGCCATGTATTTGGCATCTCTAAACATTTTGCAGGCAGGTATTTTGATGCAGAACAGAGAGCTCTGACTGTGCCAGTTTGAATCAGGTGTAAATTGCATAGTAACTAATTCCAAACTTAACTGAATCATGTATAGCACAACTTCAAGGAATAGGTACTGAAGTATTTTGAATTCTTCTGAAGCATATAAAGTGTATGCCACATCAAATAACAGATCTATTCTGTATGTTGTTGTATTTTCATGTGTTGATTTAGTGTGTTTGTGTCTGAGCATAGGCATCTCTCTTATCTACCATGGGGGAGGGCGTACCGCATACTCTTAATTGTGTTATTAGTCAGTCCTCATTAGCACTATGATGAGGAAATTGTTTCTCACTTGCTTTTATTTCGTGGTGTTGATTAAAAGCAGCATGTTACATGCTCTTGGAATACTCTGTGTACTGACTTCTTTGTGTGCTGTTTCCAGGTTGTTCAACTTGCAGATTGAAGAGGTTAGTTATATAGCCTCCCTTACTCTTCTCTCACTAACATAAGAGAAATGAAAAAAATAGGAGATCACTTAGAACTGTGTCGACTCTCAGTTACATTTGTGTGGTAAAGAGTAGACATTGGTAGAGAATAAAGACATGCATATTATTGGAGGTTGGTCCTAGTGTCACTTTTCTATAGAAGGCATTTTAGGAAACTAACTTATATACAGAAATGATGTTTTAAAAGTAACATTGGAACTAAATATGAGATGATTTAAGGACAAAGGACCTGCTATATTCCTTTCATGGTTCAAATATTTGGAAGATATGATCTTTCCTTTGGCATAGGGAAGCCAATATACTCTTCACTTAGACTATGATCCCAGTTGCCATGAGGCAGAACATTTGTGGTTCTATAAAAAAGATACCATACCTTATCTTATAAATCAAAACTTCTGTCTTCATTTGAATTCACTTTTAGTCTTTCAAGAATTAATAGTTTTGAACTGGAAAGTACATTAGCAATTTCTTTGTCCAGGGGTCAATGAATGAGAAAATTGAGGGTCGGAAAGATGGAATAACCTCGCAAGACCACACAGGCATGTAGAGAAGAACTGGGATTTGAACTGAGATATTTAATTCCTGGCCAAGAATTCTTAACCAAATACAGTCCTCCCTCAGCATCCATGTGGGATTCGTTCCAGGACCTCCCAAGGATACCAAAATTCACAGATGCTCAAATCTGTTATATAAAATGGTGTAGTATTTGCATGTAACCTATGGATATCCTCCTATATATTTGAAATCATCTCTAGAATACTTATAATCCCTAATACAATGTATATTCTATGTAAATAATGGTTATATCATATTGTTTAGGGATAATGATAGGAAAAAAGGCTGTACGTGTTCAGTGTAGTTGCTGGTTTTTTCCCCTATGTATATTTAATTTGCCTTCTGTTGGATCCATAGATGTGGAACCCAGAGATATGCAGGGTCAACTGTACTTATTTCCACAGCCCCAGTCTGTAACTCCCTGTGCTGTTTCTTAGCCTAATGCTTTTATACGTGGTTCAGAATGGGCAATATGTTCTATATCATTAGGTGTACAAATAAGAATATGTACTATGTGAGGATATGTGTTCATGTGTGCGTGTGTGTGCACACATACAGTGTATATGGGGGTCAGGGAGCTGCCTAAAACAGATTGACAGTGGGAGTTGGGCAGTTTGAGGAAGCTGAGCAGAAGGAAAAAGCAGGAGTGGATTCTTCCAGTTTGTAGGTTGATAAAGGTGAGATGTAAAGGAAAATGGTTTTGTCCTACATGATTTCCTCTGGTTTTGAATCATTCTTGTTCTGGAGCAACTGCCATGGTCATTGTCAATCTTTCTGTTCACTTTAACCCAGTAATATTCCACTGCACAAGCTGCTGCCATATTAGTGGGTTATAGAACCCAGATTCAGTGGCACAGTGAGCTCTTGTTCAAGTAATGAGGTCTCTCTGTGTTACCGAGGCTGGAGTACAGTGTGCGATCATAGCTTACTTCAGCCTCCAACTCCTGGGCTACAGTGATCCTCCTGCCTCAGCCTCCTGAGTAGCTGGGACTTAGGCATATGCCACCATACCCAGCTAATATTTTAGTTTTTTTGTAGGGACAGGAGTCTTGCTATGTTGCCCAGGTTGATCTTGAACTCCTGACCTCAAACTATTCTCCTGCCTTAGCCTCTCAATGTTGGGATTACAGGTGTGAGCAACCACACATGGCCCAGATTTCTTAATGTAACATGTTTCGATAATGACACATATAAGACATCCTGGAAGTCCTGCAAATCCATGATGCAGGATATGGGGGGAGAACTCAGTTTTACTGTTTTTTTTTTTTTTTTTTTAAATTTTATTAAACCAATATTTTCCTTACTGAACAATCTCAAGCACACAGAGTAATTTAACTTAATTTCTATTCTCTGGCACTTGTCTCCCCTGAGTTTGACCCTTCCTGTTCCTCCTTAGGACTTGTGTATTTGAGTAATAGCTTACCAGTTTTCAACTGGAAATAAGTGGTTTTTTAAAATGTAGTTTTCAGGTCATCTCACATAAGTATGTTTTTGTGTCTTAATTAGATTTTAAAAATAACTAATTAAAAAAAGTAACTGATTAAGGTCATGTCTTTAATTGCTTATCTATCCCCATTCAGTGTCTAATATGATGCTTATTGCAGTCATTAGTAAATAAACCATTAATAAGCTAACTGCTGTCTGTAGACATTCATGTAATCTAGGTGTTTCTACTATGAGTCTTAAGAATTTCATTTTTAAGCATTTCTATATCTGCACAAAACCAGATGCTCAATTACGAGTATATTTCGGAACAAAGAAGGAAGTATTTTGAAGGCAGAAGAGTGAAACAGGTTATATAATTGATATGATGCCATAAAACTGATATCTGATAGTTCCAGAATATTAAAAGAATTATGACTGTGTAGCACAGTACAGTTAACAACAATCCTGAATTGATTTTACCTGAAAATACTGTTTTGGTGATGTACTGTAACATTTGTACAGATACACTTAGCAATTTGCCTAAGTGTACATGTATTAATGAATTCATTTTTAGTTTAAAAGCAGGGTCACTGGAATCAGATTTTCTAGGTTTGAGTTGAGACTGTGTGATTTTTGGTATATTATCTAGCCCTGTATTTTAGTTTAAGTAATTTAAATGAAGTAAATAAATAAAGCAAATAAAGATTTACAGATGAAATAGATTCTAATAATACATTCTATCTCAGGAAGTTACTGCCAGGTTAATATTTCTAGGCTTTAAAACAGGACCTGGCAAATAGTAAGCATTGGATTAATATTGGTTATTGTTATAGACAACTAAAGTATTCCACAATATGACATTAATATAAATATAAAATAAAATGATTGGATCATTTGATTTCAGGTTTAGAAATTATTTTAAAATATTCTTTCTTTTATTCAACAAATACTTGCTGAGCACTTGCTTTTTTCGTTAGAGTTAGCAACATTAATATCACCTGTAATTTGTGTTACCTTTGATCTGTATACTGCTCTAACATTTGCAAAGGTCTTCCACATATTATCTTAGGTGGCTTTCCTGTCAAAACTATGAAGCAGCTAGGAAAAATGATATTGCTGGTTTATAGATGAAGCACCTTTTCATAGGAGTGCAAAGGTTTACCTCATTGCAAGAATGAAAGCCTAGGTCATTTCTCTTTTCACTGTACCATACCATCTCCTCTTACGTATCTTGGCCAGGCATGGTGGCTTATGCTTGTAATCTCAGAATTTCAGGAGGCTGAAGCAGGAGAATTGCTTGAGTCCAGGAGTTTGAGACCTTCCTGTGCTGCGTAGGGAAACCCTGTCTCTATAAAAAATTAAAAATTAGCCAGCCGTGGTGGTGTGCACTTGTTCCTAGCTACTTGGGAGGCTGAGGTGGGAGGATCACTTAAGCCTAGGAGGTCACGGTTGCAGCCTGGATGACAAAGCAAGACTCTGTCTCAAAAATAAAAAAATAAAAATAGAAAAAGAAACGAAAAGAAGAAGAAAATCATCTTGCTTACATTCCTGTGGAACATATTGTTGCCTCTGCATGTTACAATGTGGATCTTTTGGACATAGGGCAAATCTGTGTTGACTTGGAGTCCTGTAAGGTTGCATCACAGTAATTCCATCCTTATTATTTTTTTAAAAATTTCGAAAGGTTTTCTGAATATTAGCAAATTTTGTCTATTTTAAAATTGAAAGTATTTGATTTATTTAGAAAACATTTAAATTCTAATGTGTCTTTTGATTCTCTTTTAATCCTACTTTCTCTTTTTATTTTTTCCTTTTTGCATATCTGATTTCCCAGCCTCCCACATTATAGATTCCAGGACCAACCTGGTTATTTTTCTTTACACACAAACAGAAATCTTAATAAGGGAGCGAGTGGGAACAAAACTGCCCATCAGACATGTAATGGGTTTCTCTAATATACCTGATTGAATTGATTATTCTAACAACTCACTCAGTGAAATAAAAAGTGAAAGGCACATGTCATTTGTTTATAAATTTATTCATTGCAAAGAGCCACATCCCATTAATTTTATGTAATTTGGTAATTCCCAGTAGTTCCTACTGGAGTGGTTTTGTGTGATGATGTCCTCTGGAGAGAACTCTATTGTGTATATAAACTTTAAAGGGCGAAAAGATTTTCAGAGAACTCACAATCTTAACTGTTGCTTTGTTCCAGTGTGTACGCTCACTTTTAGAAATGCATTCATCTGCTGTATTTCTGAACCTAAGTATGTGCAGAACTGTAGCAATAAAATTATGTACAAACCAGTTGATCCTGTGTTCCAGTAGCTATCTACCTCACCCCCCTTCAAAAACAAAAAACAAAACAAAACAAAACAAAAAACACACACGCACACAAAATACAAAAGACAAAAACTAGTCACTGAGGCTCTTTTTATTTTAAACCTCCTTAATCAAACAATTCTAGATTATATTTGCCTAAGATCTGCTTAATGTCAGTGTACAGTAAAATGTGTTCTACTCTACCCTTGGTGCATTACATTTTAACTGTTGTTGCATCTAAAGAGTGTGATGCCTTTTCATGCCTATGGAATCCCTGATGTAATTGAGAACCTAAAGGAGTAATGACTTTGATGAGTCAGTTTTAGCCAGTGCTGAGCTCTCAACTTTTATTACTGGATACAAATTTTGTATACAAGGCCCATGGCAGTCTTAATATGCCTTCATATTTTATCTTGGGTGTGACTGGAGAACAGTTGGGAAAGCAGAGGTGAGCCATTAAAACGATGATCATTTTTAGCATTTTTACTGTCTACTTGTGAGTTTGTATTTAACTATTTTCATGTTTACTATCTACTTTTGTGTGTGTGTGTGTGTGTGGATTCTTCCTGCTTCCAAATTGTGATAACTAAATTTCCTAATCGTCCTTAGGTCCTCTCCTGTACCTAAGTGGAATTGTTTTCTTCTGGAATTCTCTTTCTTCTGTTTGTTGACAGAATTTCAAAATTTAGTTTCTTGTTTGTTGGCATGTTTGTTTGCTTTCAATTAGATAATTTGATTTTGAGATAACTTTACTGAGAAAGAAAAAGAGAGTAATCAACAGTGACATCAAACTGTTTTAGTGCTTTTGGAATAAAATTAAACCAAATGTTTAAATTTTGTTGAAAAGTAGAATTTAGTGAGACTGTGCCTTTTTAAGAAAATTAGTTATTTGCTTTTGAGAAGGGTGAGATGTTTGAATTCGCATTTGGTAAAGTATAAGGGAGGACAGAACACTGTAAGTTACATATTAGCCTCTTTACTATTATTGGCAAACATAATTTTTGTTTAAAAGTTCTGCCTGTGGGGCTCAGCAGCCCCTCACAATCTGTTCCCTGCCCTTCAGTCAACTTTCTCTGAATGACAGTGTTTGTAGATGGAGGAAATTAATTTAATTGTCAGCAATAGATGTGTGTGTTTGTTATACTTGGTAGTACTGGCAAATGGGAGGATGGGTACGTTAGATTTTTGATCCTAAAAATAATTATGAGTCATCAAAGTGCCAGTAAAGAAATAATTGTGTAAGACGTTCAGAACGTCTTAGGTCAGAGAAAGAATTAAGTCTCTGAGAAGGCTAGTTGAAGGATAGGTGATAGGATATATTTGAAAACATAATTCTGGTCTCTCTTTTTACATCCATTAGAACTGAAGCGCTTCCCACCAAAACGATTAAGATCTAGCTTGTGGCCTGAGATAAATATTGATTCTTGAAGTAGAAAAACGATGATTTTTGAATCCCATTTCTTTAAGCTGTGCACTTTAAGACTCCAAATAGCCCTAGGGGATTTTCGTACTTTATATGGAGGAAAATAAACTTGAATATCTTTTCCACACCTCCTATTTTAGTATATGCTTTTTGATCTTTAAGCTAAAACTTTTTTCATCTATTCCATTTTTTATTCAGCTTTGTATGATGAAGTTAATGTTATACTAAAGAATTCATAAACTGCTTTTTATATTTAAACTCTTGTATTAATTGTAAAAAAACTGTTATTTCTTAAAAATAATCTTGAGATTTCTGTAGAACTGTTATCAGCTTTTAATTGATTTGTGGTCTCAGAGTGAAAGACAAGGTATTAAATCAATTAAGATAATTATATTTTGTTGGATAACATTACATAATATAGTGACATATAGTGATATGACTGTTTTTAAGCATATTTGTGCATCTTTATCAATTTTACTGTTTTATGCTTTGAAAATATATTTTTCTTTTAAAAGAAGGTTTGTCTGGATCTAGCAGCCATATTGCGTTCATTTATTCCACAAGTGTTTGTTGGGTAATGTCTTCGGGCAGGTTGCCGAGAAACAGAATGTGAGATTTGTATGCAGTAGGTTTATTGGAGAGCACTCCCAGGACCAACACCTGTGGGACTGAAGAGAGTTGGAAAGAGGGACTTGAACTTTGATGAGGTTGGAATAGAGATGTGAGTCAGCCCTATGGTGAGTTCTGGAGCTGGGATGGCTTTTGAATTTGGTCTTTGCAGTCTTGCATTTACCAGGGAAATAGTGCAACCCTGAGTGGCACAGCTGTGAGTAGTCAGCAGCTAATATTCCTAGAAGTCCAGGGGAGGATATCCTTGATTCTGAAGGGGAATCCTGACTGGGGGATCTGGCCAGTGCACCACAGCAGCTGCTGCAGTTGCCCACCAAGTATCAGACTTTGCTGGGGACACCATGCTAAACAAAAGCAGATGTGCTCTGTTCGTTCAAGAAGTTTCCATCTAGTAATGAAGATATACTGTTCAAAATTACACTAATTAAAGCAAGCTTGTGGTTGCAATAGATGCTACTGCATGGTATTATGAAAGCCAGTAGAGTAAGAAGCTAAAGATAAATTATGAAGCTATAGATAAAATACTTAAAAATATATATATTGCTGGTAGTCAACCAAATCTTTATGCAAGTTCATTACTGGTTTGCCTTCCCTAATACAGGTTGATCATGTATAATATTTTTCATGCTACTTTGTGTGGACATTGTTTTAACTACTCAATAACTGAATCTCCCTGTTAATACTCAACTCACCACTCCCTGGAATGCTGGATAAATCTAATTTAGATGATTCAGCGAACACAGCTATAATGTTATATTTACCCACTCATTTGGAAGAATGTTACTATATACACATTAGACCTGATTATTTGAGGAATCACAATTGCAGCTATGATATTTTCTGCTGAACTTTGATGTTGCAGGAGAAATTGTATTTTCAAATTAATAGAAAAAGGACAACTAATAAAGGAAGGCTTCTCAGGCTGAATTTCAATCATTGTTAAAATAACAATACTATATCTGATTTTAATGATCTAGTTGCCAAGTGCTTTATATGGATTATTTTATTTAATTCTTATTAGCCTATGATTATAAAAACTTGACACAGATTATATAATTTAATCTTCATAATATCTCTATGACATAAATTCTATTATCGCCATTTTACAGGTGAGGACACTAAATCTAGAGTCTTCATATATCTAGTAGGCAGAAAAGCCAAGATTTAAGGCATCTCATTTGGGATTCAAAGGAGACTGTTGAAGTTGCCCATTCTCCCTGCTGAGTAGTCTTCAATCTGTGTCATTTAAGACTTCTGGACATTCCTACTCCAGAAATTTTCTTAGCAAAATATTATGTGTATTTAAAACAATGAGTAGGTAGTGGAAAAATCAAGGATTACTTAAAACATAAATGTTCAACAATTTAGAGGCAAATAAACAACTTTAAAAAATGCTTCCCTGCCTTCTATAGGTGATGAAATTTAATATATCAAGGCAAAGGGCTCGCTATTACTCCCATTCTTGCCCCTTGCTCTCTTTGTCCACCTGGCATAGAGATAATTTTGTTGAATTTTACTAGTTCACTACCTACATCCTTTCATGGCTTCCCGTTGTACTTCAATATATATTCTTTAGTTTGGTGCCTACAGCTCCAACCATAGATGGTGTCCCCACCTTAACTCCCTTCAACTTTGTTCATGTTTACAGGGTTTCTTTCAGTTCTTGTAAATGCTAAGCTTTTTCCCACCTGAGGCCTTTGCACTTGCTGTTTTCTGTGCCTAGAATGTGCTTTCTTCTGCTTTTCACGTGACTGTGTTTTTCTCATCCTTCAGATCTTGACCAAAATGTTACTTCCTCAGCAGAGCTAGTCCTTATTGTACTATTTAAAGTTTGTTTCCTTTTTTACTTTCTGTCTTTGCACCCTATGTCCTTCATTGCACTTGCTATAATTTGTGATTATTTTATTTGTTCATTTGATTATTTGTTAGGTAGGTTCTTTACAAAGCTACAAATTCTATGAGTACAGGGCTGGTGTCTGTCTTATTCCTTTTCTTTTTTTTCAGAGCTTGGCAGAGTCAGTGTTCTGTATCAGCTGTGGTAATATAATGGTCCTTCTAGTCAAGCCATGGTGAATTTGACATTTTTACTTGCCTTTTCTTTTTAGGCCCTTTAAATGCAGAACAAAGATTTAAATTTAAATACAGAAAAAAATTGTTCATTTTATTGGAAAGTCATGTGGGCCATAACTATACAGTGCAAAGGATATATTAACTGTTATGAGTTAATATTCATTTTGGTTGAAAATTTATGTACTATCCTCTATAACATCAGTGAGGGAAGCTACACATGAAGTAACTCAGTTTTAGACAGATTGACTGTCAAATGATTAATGATTATTCCACAAGACAGATGTCAATGGCCATAATATGCTATGTTAATGAAACACATTTACTGAGCATCTACTTTATGCCTAGCTACCTTTTAGGTTCTGTGGTTACAGAGAAACATAAACAATCTTTCTTCATGGAATTTGTAGTCTAATGAGGGGAGAATTATTAATTAGAAATCACTTTTCTTTGTAGGTTCTGGATATTAGCCCTTTGTCAGATGAGTAGATTGCAAAAATTTTCTCCCATTCTGTAGGTTGCCTGTTCACTCTGATGGTAGTTTTGCTGTGCAGAAGCTCTTTAGTTTAATTAGATCCCATTTGTCAATTTTAGCTTTTGCTGCCGTTACTTTCTTTTATCCAGAACCTACAAAGAACTCCAACAAATTTACAAGAAAAAAACAAACAACCCCATCAAAAGTGGGCAAAGGATATGAACAGACATTTCTCAAAAGAGGACATTCATACAGCCAACAGACATATGAAAAAATGCTCATCATCACTGACCATCAGAGAAATGCAAACTTAAAAACCACAATGAGATACCATCTCACACCCAGTTAGAATGGCTATCATTAAAAAGTCAGGAAACAACAGGTGCTGGAGAGGATGTGGAGAATAGAACACTTTTACACTGTTGGTGGATTGTAAACTAGTTCAACCGTTATGGAAAACAGTATGATGAGCCCTCAAGGATCTAGAACTAGATGCACTATATGACCCAGCCATCCCATTACTGGGGATATACTCCAAAGGATTATAAATTATGCTGCTATAAAGACATTTCACATGCACATCGCATACTTATTGCAGCACTATTCACAATAGCAAAGACTTCAACCAACCCAAATGTCCATCAGTACAGATTGATTAAAATGTGGCACATATACACCATGGAATACTATGCAGCCATAAAAGGATGAGCTCTATGTCCCTAGACATGGATGCATGGGAAACCATCATTCTAGCAAACTATCACAAGAACAGAAAAACCAAACACCGCGACATGTTCACCATAGGTGGAACTGAACAACGCAAGATCACTTGACTCAGGAAGGAACATCACACCGGGCCTATCATGGGAGGGGGAGGGGAGGGATTGGTGCATTGGGAGTTATACTGATGTAAAATGACGAAGTTGATGGGTGCAGTATGACTAACATGTCACAAGTATACATATAACAAACCTGCATGTTATGCACACATGTACCCTACAAACTTAAAGTATATTAATACAAATAAATTTAAAAAAAAAAAAGAAATCACTTTTCATTGCAAATTGCTTTACATTCATGTCCATGCTAACACTGATACAAATGCACATATTATATATCCATTGTGTATGTGTGTGTGTGTTCAGGTTCTGATATTGTGTATGCACATATAGGTCTGGTAGCCCTTTCAGAAGTCTGAAGTGACATAGATTGAATACTAGTTGACAGGAAGAGTGGGCAACCTCAGTAGTATTCTTTGAATCCCAAATGAGATGCCTTAAAAAGCTGTTTTCATTTAAATTTACTCCTAAGGCAATTCAGACCCATACCTCAAATGTGTTAGATGGATATAGCTTGTTGTAAAAAGTGTTCAGTTTCTTAAATTGTGTAAATTATGTATAATTTGGGCAGTTTAAATTCAGATATATCTTGTCTTAAAAAATCTTATTTTGAAGTAGTCTCTCAAATAATATCTTCCATGTGTTAATAATTTACATCTTTAAAAAGTCACCTATCTGATTCACTCACTAGTAATATATATATAATATATATAACTATATATATAATATATATATAATATATATGGTTGAAAAACTTGTAAAGAGTGCCTGTTTGCAGTATTTATTTATGTATTACTCTGTTGAAGTCTCTTCACATTTCTTCTAAGCGTATTAGCCCTGTCCTTCTTTAATAATTATAGAATAACATTCAGACTCTGATTAGTTTGTAGTTAGAAAATGAACCAGCAGAGAATGTTTTTTGGGCAAAAAAGCTGTGATTAAGTAAAAGGTAATTATATGATGCTAATATTTATTTTTGTACACCTTTTACTTTGAACCTGTAAGTTTCTCACTGCCTTAACTGCTAACTGCCTTATCTCATGTTAAAATGGATGGACTTTTTCCTTTACTTTTATTAGTTTGGCAAGAAATTTGCTTCACTTTGTGATAAAAGAATAAAAATTGATTGATGGGTACTGTAATTAACCTAAAACATTTAATAAAAGTGACCCGACTGGCCGGGCATGGTGGCTCACGCCTGTAATCCCAGCACTTCGGGAGGCTGAGGTGGGAGGGTCACGACATGAGGAGATTGAGACCATCCTGGCTAACACAGTGAAACTCTGTCTCTACTAAAAATTCAAAAAATTAGCCGGGTGTGGTGGCGGGCACCTGTAGTCCCACCTACTCGGGAGACTGAGGCAGGAGAATGGCGTGAACCCAGGAGGCAGAGATTGCAGTGAGTGGAGATTGCGCCACTACACTCCAGCCTGGGTGACAGAGCAAGACTCCATCTCAAAAAAGAAAGAAAGAAAGAGAGAGAGAGAGATGGAGGGAGGGAGGGAAAAAAAGTGACCCGATTTACAAGGAAAAAAAAAAAAAAATTAAAAAGTGGGGAAAGGACATGAACAGACACTTTTCTAAAGAAGTCATACATATGGCCAACAAGCATATGAAAAAAACCTTAATATCAATGATCGTTAGAGAAATGCAAATTAAAACCACAATGTGATACCATCTCACACCATTCAGAGTGGCTGTTACTAAAAAGTCAAAAGATGACAGATGCTGGTGAGGTTGTGGAGAAAAGGGAACTCTTATACATTGTTGGTGGGAATGTAAATTATTTCGACCTTTGTGGAAAGCAGTGTGGCAGTTCCTCAAAGAGGACTACCATTTGACCCAGCAATCCTATTACTGGGTATATACCCAAAGGAATAGATATTATTCTACTATAAAGATATATGCACACATATATGTTCATTGTATCACTACTGACAATAGGAAAGACATGGAATCAACCTAAATGCTTATCAATGGCATATTGGATAAAGAAAAGGTACATATATGCCATGAAATACTGTGCAGCCATAAAAGGGAATGAGATCATAATGTTTGCAGGAACATGGATTGTGCTTCAGCCCATTATCTTTAGCAAACTAACGAGGGAACAGAAAACCAAATACTGCATTTTCTTACGTGTAACGGGGAGCTAAATGATGAAAACACATGGACACAAAGAGGGTAGCAACAGACAGATGGTGAGAGGAGGGAGAGGATCAGAAAAAAATATCTATTGGGTATGACGCCTCCTACCCGAGTGATGAAATAGTATAACAAACCCTAGTTTGTATAGTGTGTTAAACCTTCATGACATGAGTTTATCTGTATAACAAACCTGCACATGTACCCCTGCCCCTAAAATAAAAGTTAAAAGAAAGACCTGGAAATTCCTACATCAGGACTAAAAGTTTTCATTTGAATTAAATATTTAATAATTTTGTTTTATTTTTATTTCATTTTATCTTTTTTGTGAATGTTAATATCACACATAGAGGCAAGTTACCTTGATAATAGAAAGTGAAAGGTAAACATTACAGGCTGAATTCCTTATAGAAGTGAATTATCAAAACCATTTTAAGGTTTATTTACATTTTCCTTTAAAAATGCGAACAAAATAAACATTATTCTGAGCTGTTACAAGAAACCAAATTGTTAAATGCATCATTTATTCTGTCTTTAAAATGTTAATGACTTAGTTTTACTGTTGTATAAAGAGTAATTGAAGATCTAAGTTTCAGCTTGCTATGTCAAAGAGGGTGACCAGTTGGTTCTGTTTGCCCTGGACTTTTGTGGATTTAGTACTAAAAGCCCTGCATCCAGGGAAACTTTCTCCTTAGTTCCAGGTAAAGTAGGATGGTTGACCACTCTAATGTCAAGTTGACAATTCTTACTAGTACACTCTTCCAATCATGTGTCTAGACAGCTATTCTTTGTATCTGTACATTTTCAAACTCTTTCTAATATGAAATTAATTTATTTTATACTTTAAGTGTAATGTCTTATAGTTTTCCTATGAGTTAGGTGGCTTTTCCTTTGAAAATGGTTACAGATTTAAAAACAAAGTAAACCAAAATCTCATTTGTATAGTTCACATTTTGATAATTAATTTTGGTAGATAGCAGCCTAATACGTAGAAAAAGAAGGTATTTTAATAAATACTAGTAAATCTGTATGGTGTTCTCCATTTATTACTGATAATATCTTTATCTGTTGGTAGAATACCAGAATATAGACCATTAAAAATGGAAAAACATCAGTTTTAAAAATTGACATTTTCAGAATAAAAGAACAAAAAATAATAGTATGTTTTCATTTAAGGTCATGAAACTAATTTAAAACTTAAGAATGTTAGGAAGGAGGTTTTATGTAGAAATTGAAATGCAAAGAGATATTCCTTTTTCTACAAAGCCAATCTGTGGTATGACCATAAGCCAATTGAAAAGAAAGCATGTAAAATTCAACTCATAAGTGTTTGGTTTCCATGTGGTCAGTCATAAGATATTGAGACCAAAACCTGACTCATATATGAAGGAACTAAAGATGGTCAGGTATAAGGCCTTCCAACTGCAGATAAAACATTTATTTCTATTGCATATACTCTTGCTTATTTTATTTTGGCTCTTAGCATTGTCACTTTGTGTGAAATAGCTCCATTTTTTTTTTTAAGAAAATAATTCCAACTTTGCTCAGTGGCCAAAAATTGTATTTTAACTCCTGACAGACTACATAAAAAAATGTGTGCCTCTGGGCCCAGGAGGAACCAAATGGCTCAGTCAGCTCAATTCATCATTACTACTGGAAAAAATAACTCAGCATGCCTGCCCTGCTTGGTGGTGAGTCAGTGGCATCATATTCATATACTGACAGCAATTTTTTTCTTTTTAGGAATTACCCTGTCTATCCTGAGCCAAAACACAGAGCAGTAAGATTAAATTAGGTATCAGTGTTTTAAAGAGCAAAGGCTGATGTTATTTTAAATTATTAATTCATTTTAAAAGGCCAAGTAGCGTTTACTTTAGGTGCTGAGGTGATGACAGAGGTCAATTTGATGATGGTCTTGATCTTGGGAGCTTATATCTTATAGAAAATATGAAATGTACTTAAGTAATATTTTCAGCACAGAATGCTAAGTTACTGGTAATATTCAGTGGGAGTTCACAGGGAGGAATGAGTATAAATACTTATGATTGGGAGGTTTTCTTTTATTTATTCAGCAATTTGAATACTACTGTGTTTTAGTAGGAATTTTTAACAAGGAGATTTAATTGTAGCTCTGACTGATCCAATAGTCCAGCAGAAATTTACTGAACAATTAGAATAAGTGCGATATTTAAATGAATAAGAAATCAGTAACATATATTTTGTTTCATAAGTTAGTCATGATCCCATGGAGGGAGACAGACGAATATCAAGCATTTGCAGCAAGATATAAGTGTTATAATGCGTTTGTCAAGGATACGATTTCTTTCTTATGGTATATATTTCCCCTAAGTATGTATATGTATTTTTTTGGTCAAAGCCTTCTATTGTCACTTTTGTTCAAATTGGAAAATGCCCACCACATTCTCTCATTACAAAAGCTTATTGTCAAATCAATAAGCCAAATGAGACTTAACTTGGGTAAGAAAAAGTATGACTTCCTTTTTCAGTTTAAAGAAACTAACTGTGCCTCCTTCCCTTGCATCTCAATTCTGATTCCTAATTCTAAGATAAATGGACTCATTGATAAATAGTCTGACTTATAGATAAAATCATGGAACCTGTCCACAAGTTAGTGGCCTGATAAACTAGAACTGCTGCCTTCCCCATTTCTTGCTTTGCTCTTACAGGGTTCTCCCCCTAGAGGAAAACTCTCAGTTGTCTCCAGTTGCTTGGTGCTCAGGAGTTTTTAAGCCCTGGCCAGTGCATCATTATAAGATTTGTAAATTGGAGAAGATCATTTGTGAAAGAGAAAATGGAGGTGGGAAAGAAGAGTGCTCAACAAGAGCGTTTTGAAGGAGATAGTTTTAGGAAAGAGGAGATTTGACTGGAAATTGATTCTTATGAAATTATCCAAATACCGTGTACCCTGGAATGACTTTGCATTTTGAAAATGATTCATTAAAGACAGGTCATGAGGTATGAGTAAAATATTCCTAGATGAGAAAGGAAAAGGAGACCATTCAAATAGTTCACAGAATACACAGAAAATCTTGAAACGATTGTGATGTATTCACGAAAAGTAGAAATCCTCATTGTGTCTTCAGGATAGAGTTATGATGTAGGAGTGGCAGAAGGTGAGATTAGAAAGCAGATTGGGTTTTGTTTGTGAAAATCTTTGCATGCTATTCTAGTAATATCTAATTTAGACTTTACCTATGCAGGTAGAAGGAAGACACAGTGACCTTTTAGCTCAGAGGTGCTATTACAGGCAGGTAATTTATATGGCAGAGTAAAGGATGGAGTGGGTAAGTTGGGAGATGAGACGGGAAGCAGACACACAGTTGGGAGGCTTTTTTCATTTTTCATGTTATTTATTTAGTTTGTTTATTTATGTATTTATTTATTTGAAACAGGGTCTCTCTCTGTCACCCAGGCTGAAGTGCCGTGGTGTTATCATGACTCGCTGCAGCTTCAGATTCATCCATTGATTGACAGGTCATAAACTTATTGGTGATATTTTTTTCTTTTAAAGATACAAAAATTAATGATATATTTTAAAGTCAGTGAAAAATGTAATTCAAGTAGAGGTGACGTTGGTCTCCAAATTAGGAATTGCAGGGTGGGGATGGATAGAATTTTAGAGATATTTCTAAAGAAGAAAAATCCGGTTGACATATTAAAAATTTCTAGACATATGATTAAATGCTTCTAAAGATCGTTAGAACTTAAGGTTTATGACTTGTGGAGGCATTTATGATTCAGCCACAAAATAGATTAAAAAATAATCCAGATCTCATGGAATCATACTGGTTTGAGTTCTGAGACTTTACTCAAAAAAAATTTTTAATAGAGAAGGAACTGTATTTATCTAGCCACCTATCTTTATATATCTCAATACTGGTGATAAATGGTTCCAAATACAGTTTTTTCTTCTTTATATCTCTCTTTCTTTTTCCAATCTCTTGGGCTTTTTCTTCTATCTTTCCCAATTTTTTTTGTTACTATCTCATATTTCTTTTTGCCCTATTTGCCTTAAAAACAACCAGTACTCACAAAGCACTGTCTACCTTTTGATTTCCTCCTTTTCGACCTCTCCTCTTTCCTACTGCCCTTTTTACCCTCTCCATTGTGGATGAGACTGGGAATATATACAGTACAGAAGGGAACAGTTAACTCAACATTTGGCCCAAGGGTTATAGTGGAGACTGACTCCTAAGAGCTCAATCTATATTCATGCTGCCTTTTGATTCATTTTTTTTAAATCTCATACCATACTACCAGACTCCCTAGTTGTTTATTCAAGTCAGAGTTTACTTTTGCAAAGAATAAATAGATCAAAATAGGAAGCAAATACAGTTCTTGAAAAGTACAATAACTTTTAGAGAGAAGAGGCTATCATAAAATTATATATTTTTTGCTAGAATGTTTTTCTGATTCTCATATACTTGGTAATTAGATTCTGAAGAATATTCACTTCTTTGTACAGGGGAATCAGCAGCATCCAGAACCTTGTATAGATAGCTGACTTCTTAGACCCAACCTAGTGACTCAAGCTGTGTTAGCTTTGGGGCTGGACAGTTGAAATTCCATTCAAAGCCACAAGGCATTTTTCTTTTAATGTAGTTTGTAGCGTGTGTGCGTGTATGTGTGTATGTGTAAAATAATGAATAAAATTTGTATTACCCTTGTAGTGTTCAAGTTGTCACTTAAGTTGTATTGAATTCTTTTTCGATTGGTCCCTAAAAAATGTTTTGTGTTTTTGTACCACTCTGCAACACCTATTGAAGAGATATAATTTACTTATTAAACAGCTGATAATTTTATTTTATGCTGCAGTTATTTGCAAACCCATATAATAATACTGTAGAAACAGCTTATTGTTTTAGTGCGAAGTAGAGTGACCAGGAGTTTGCATGCTGGTTGTCCAATCAAAAATGAATTCTCAAAAAGTCCCTCACATTTTATTAATTGGAAAATCAAAACCAATATCTAATGGGACAGCACCAACTAAACTTTCTGGTGGAGGTTATCTTTGTAGAGTTTGTATTTATTTCCAGATCTTTTCTAATGAAATGGCTCTTTTCACAGTCGTTTATTTGCCATTGACTGTTGTTCCCTGGCAATTAATTAAGAAGAGGGGGATAGAGTTCACTTCTGTTAGGTTCCCTGTCCCTACCCCATTCCAAAGTTAAAATCTTTGATAGTTGGCTGTTTGTGAATTTCAGTACATGCTTCTAATTCACAAAAACATTTGTTTGGCAGGAAAGAAAAGGCCCTTTGCTATGAAGGATTTTTTTTCCCCCAAATATGCATGGAGATATTTTGTTGTGATTTCTCAGGAACTGAATGAGAGTCCCAAATTAAAATAATTTGAAAAAACAAAATGTAAAATTCCATTTTGTGTAATATCTTTAATCAAGACTCTTTGATGTCATTTGTTTGGTTATTAAGTTTCTATATCTAAGATCGAAATGGTTTATATTTAAATTATATAAAAATGTCTATGTTATAGATGCTATGTGTTCATAATTTTGAATTGTGATTTAATTCTCATAAAACTTCACATATTAGCACCTCAATAATTTTTGCTCAGAAATGCAGAATTTTTATAGTTCAATAGCAGAGTCTCTGAAGGTACACCCTGAAAGAGGAGTCTCATGGTGATTTCAAAGAGAATTCTGTTTAGATCACAATAGAGAATTCATATCATGAAACATTCATTGAAACGTAAGTGTTCTCAATATTTTTTGTCTACTTAAAAAAATGATTTTGCATCTATTTAAATTATTTATCATATTAGATTTTATGTGCCATAGAACTTAACTTTACATGGGTAGCTTGAATCATTGAAGAGAGAATCCCCTTTAAAAGGCCTGTTGATAGCAAAGACATGAAATCAACCTAGATGCCCATCACTGGTAGACTGAATAAAGAAAATGTGATAAATACACACCATGGAATATTATGCAGCCAGAAAAAAAAGAATGAGACATGACCTTTGTAGCAACATGGGTACATGGATGGAGCTGGAGAACATTATCCTAAGTGAATTAATGCAGGAACAGAAAACCAAATACTGCATGGTCTCATAAGTGGGAGCTAAACATTGAGTACACACAGACACATAGAAGGGAGCAATGGACACCAGGGTCTACTTGAAGGTGGAGGAGAGGAGGGTGAGGATTGAAAAACTACCTATTGGGTACTGTGCTTATTACCTGGATGATGAAATAATCTGTACACCAAACCCCTGCAATGTGCAATTTATCTATATAACAAACCTACACATGTACCCCTAAAACAAAAATAGAAGCTTTAAAAAAAGAAAGGCCTGTTGGATGATGAGAGAAGTTCTGTTCACTATCCTCTAAGTACCACTAGTGTGATTGAAATATAAGGAAGAGAAGTTAAAATTAAATTGAATGGCCTTCTATGTGCCAGGTGTGTTTCCTTTTCAACTACTAGAGTGTAGAATAAGACAAAGAGAGTTGATCAACAGTTGTACTCCTATATATGATAACACTATGTAATCTAGTATATAAAACAAGAGGGGAGAAGTAGCAAATGATGAAGAAAAAGCAGTGGTTAAACCGAAAAGAAGGATTTCGTTGAACTTTAAATTATAATCCAGTGAATTCCTTAGGAAATTGATGAGGATTCATTTTGCTAATCGAAACTTAATTATGTTGTGTTTTCTGTTTCTCCATACATTTGTGTCTTTATTAAATGATGTCATTTATATGTATGTATGTATGAATGTACATACCTACCTGCCATTATGCTATAGACATCTGTGTTTTCAACATTGAACCTATCAGTAGAGCCACATTTGTTTTATTTTTGGAATGCTTAAAGTAGATCATGTTTAATTGTAAAAGAACTATAAACGTCTCTACCTGCACTACTACGTGGTGTCCATCATAAAAAAAAGTAATTATCCTGAACCATGGACATGTTTGCGGTTGTAAATCTGTTCTCTTTTCTCTGCTTGAAGTGATAATGTTTCATGATACCAGTATTTTTCGAACATTTCTATTACAAGACACCATGAATACAGAGGTGAATGATCACGTTCTTACATGAGAGATTTAACTCTGAGAGGCCATTGCAAATAGGATGTCTGTAAATTTTGAAGTCTTAGGCTTCATATGAAAAAAAAAAGAAATGTAAGCAGTTGCACTGTCCTCCAAATATATGTATTTCACTACAAAAAAAAAATTATCTTTTCCTGTAAGATCTTTGAGTAAAAATGATGCTTGCGAAGGATGTGCCAGGTTTCAAGGACTTTCCAGTGGCCATAGTATTAATACAAGAAACACAGTTGTGCATTTGGAACTTCAGTTCAGTGATACCATGAACTGAATTGATGAATTTACTGAGTTAGAACTTGTTTTGTTTTTTGACAGTTGAAAGGGTATTTGTAGAGACTCCTTCACCTAGCAAAACTTTTTTATGTATCAATAGTCTGCAGTCTCTGACTTAGACCATTTGTGTTACAAATATGCACTAAGTAATGCACGGAAGCCTGGGTTATTGAAATATGTAACCATTTCCCAACTACAGTATCAGGATGTCAGGAGGTTCTGCATTTTTCATTTTGTCACTTTTAGGAAATTTTGCCAGGTGCTGGATATGATAACAACTAGGGTGGAGAGAGGAAGCAGACAGGTGTGTGCATGTGCCTGTATGTGTGCATATCTGTAACTGGAAACTAGGGAAGATTGCAAGAAGCCTGGAGTCCCACATAGTTCACAGATATCACAGATTTAGGTCTTGGCAGAGGTGTATCAGCACAGATCTGTTCACTACTTGGGTTAAAGACCTTCCTACTTTAGGGCCCATATCTATAAGGTTTTTGTCATGTAGAAAGAAGAATAATATTACTTTAGTGTTAGATTCAAATTTTCAGGGATGTCAACATTACTATCATGACTATATTGTATAACAGTTTATTTTCCATAACCATTTTCTATTAAAAGGAAATACAGAGTTTGTCTTGCTCACCATGTTTCTTATTCCCCACACTGAAACACAAATGTTCATCTTGATTGAGAAACTGAGAACTTGATTGCCTCTGTTTCACATATTGATATTTGCTTTTTAAAGTACATTGACACAAAGTAGCCAGTATTAAATCTACCTCTATCCCAGATGTTTTAGAGAAGAAAAAGGAAAGTCATTGTTTTCATGTTAGTCATCATATAATTTCTTAAGAATATTTTATATATACAATACACAAAGACACCTTTACTTTTTCTATTTTAAATTTCTCTTAACTGTCAGAAAATCTCACTATCCTTAAACATCATAAAATTCTAATTTGCTCTGCCTGTAACTGATAAAAAACATTCTGGAACCAATAAGTTATTTAAAATCCAAAAAACTGTGTTTCAAAGATACCTAAAGGGACATTTGCAAAATGGTCATTTTAACTGTGAATTTTAAATCATCTCTTGGTAAACAAGGTTTGTAAAGAACTATTTATTTCGGTTCCAAATCATGAGACATTTTTATAGGCTTTATTCATTTAATGGTTACATTTCTTAGATTACTAGCTTATTCATTTATTCAACTAATATTTGTTGAGCCCTTTTTTAAGTGTCAGTCATTTTTCAAGGCACTGGTGATACAAAAGTGAGCATATTTAACAAAAATATCTTCATGCTCATGAAGCTTCCATTCTAGTGACAGAAAAAAAAAAAAGATAAATTATAAATCAAATAGTGATTGTATGGAGAAAAGTAAAGCCAGAAGGGAAAAGGAGTCGTGCTGGGAGATGTTCCATTTAAAACAGGGTGGTTAGGGAAGGTCTCAGAACGGTAACATTTGTAGGAAGACCTAGAGGAGGCGAGAGAACAGCTCAGTACTTCCATGGGGTTACGTGTTCTAACCACAGCAAATCCCAAATCCCTGAGGCAGCACCGTGTCTGCTGGGAATCTCGGAGAGGAGAGTTGGGTTGATTGGTGCAGAGTGAAGTAGGTGGGAAAGCAGAAGAGGGCAAAAGAGGCATTGTATGTGGGGAGTGAGGAAAGTAATAGAATACTTTGTGAGGGCTTTGGCTTTTCTCTGAAGGAGATGAGAAACCACTGGACAGCTCTGAGCATTAAGAGTTACTGAAAAAATGGCGTGAACCCAGGACGCGGAGCTTGCAGTGAGCTGAGATCCGGCCACTGCACTCCAGCCTGGGCAACAGAGCGAGACTCCGTCTCAAAAAAAAAAAAAAAAAAAAACAGAGTTACTGAAAATATCTTTGGAAATCTAACCATGCTTTGTGTAATGAAACTTATTTACAGTATTGGCCAGTTCTTCTGTGCCGTTCCGCCTGCCCTGATTTCCTTATTTATTCAGAATATTGAATTTCAGAAGACTTTATATTTGTAACACACATACCTCAAATTAGCTATGGCAGGTGTTTCAAAGTCCGGCTTCAGGTGACTTCAAATATACAATAGTGTAGTAGGGTAGGTTTAGGCAGAAACTAGCCTGCTGCTGCTTTCTCCTCTCAGCTCTAGCAATGGCATTTTGAAATGGAAATACAGTTGTCATAAAGCTCTTGTAGAAGTCATAGCTTTTAAAGGAGATTTTCAGACTAACAAACATTTCTCGCCTCAATTAATAGACATAATAGGAAATGCAGAGAAGAAGGAGTAAAGGGCCTTGACTGATATTTTCCTGGATTGGAAAGGAGAAGTAGGGGTACAACAGAATGAAAGAAAAAAGAATTCTGACCTAAAAAGCCAAAAGCATCTCAAAACCAAGATGCTTGGGAATCCTTTAAAAAATCCAGCTGGTAAAGACATATAATTAGAGTGGCCATATGTCCTGTTTTATTCCCAGGACAATACAGATTTATGCCTGCTCTCCCAGTGTAATTATTAATAGCACCCCTTTCATTCCTCAAAATGTCCTGGTTTTGATGATAAATTTGTGGTCACCTAACATGAGTCTAACTGTGCTTCACACCTTTTGTGTTATTAGAAATCATTTCAATTTTTGGTGTTTTCATAATTTTAGTTTAATTTAGAGTATTATTAGTGCTGATTAGCCCTTTAATTTTTTCCCTTTAATTTTTCCCTTTAACTTTTTCCCCTCTTGGAATGGTTTTATGGGTTTGTATTTTAAAAAGATTGGAGATTGTTGACTTTCTGGTGCTTCAGAAGAATGTACATTTCTTATTTTAAGAGTTGTTTATATTGAAGTTTATTTTCTCTATTTTTGCCTGTTGAATGAGAGATTATTTTAGATTAAAAATTATATGTGGTTTCCAGAGTGTTGCTGTTATAATATTATGTAATTATACATTGAAATTAAGTTTTCATTTATGTATTTTATAAAAGCATTAGTTTTGGTTTATGGGAGGAGATTGGTGAGAAAAATGTTTCCTTTTAAAGGGAAGGTTGGAATGAATGCTTTCATATGTGTGTCCAGATTTGCTTTGCAAATACAGTATCCCACATTGAAATATCACTGTACTATAAATATTGCTGTAACAGTCTTATGGACATGTAATTGTGGAATCAGGGGAAGAGAACTAAATTAAGAGTCAGGAAACCTTAATTCTTGTTTTTTTTCTCAGTAAGTGGAATGATGATTTTTGCCTATACTACTTACCCTGTCTGTGCCTTAGGGCTCTCTGACCTAAACTAAGTCACTGGGCTGTTGGGCAGAGCCAAGGAGTTAAATATGTTTGAAACAATTTTATAAGTTATGATTTCTGTCTAAATCTAAGATTGCATTTGGTGTATGGGAACAAGGAAAGCCCTTTTAAGTGAGATAGTTATATTTCTTTCCTAAGAAGTTCTGAATCAGTAAGTTAATTACCTCTCTCCTCTAGGGAATGAATCAACTAATTATAAAGAGAGAGCCAAGGTCAAATTTAAGCCAATCTGTCTGTTAGTCTAGGAGACTACTTAGTTCATTTCTTCATGGGGGAAATGCAGGCGTTAATGTGAATAGTTTGACAGGTTTGAGAGCCTGGGCAAATAGACCTAAGTAGACCTTTCACAATGACTTCCATAATTTATTGAAAATAATGTGCATTAATAGATTGACAGAGATACCCAAATGTCTATCTTTCACATACAAATGATTTTTGGATTATGTGTACCATTGACCTGCACGATTGGCATGGATAATTAAATTTTAACTATGTCTTTGCAGCTAATCTAGCTTGATAACTGTGTTTAGGTGTAGCACATGTCTTTCATTGGAGATTCTGGAGCAAAAATGAATATGTTTACATAGGGTAAAGCATATTCCTTTTTAATGGAAGTTCATATTTTTATTTATTGATTAAGAGTAGATCCTCATACTATCCTTGTACAATTGGCCTATCTTTGATGTAAATGATATTTTTATGAAACACATTTTCATCAGTGCAATGAATCATCCATTCCTGGATACCTGCCAATAGATAGTTATGACCTTGGAATAAAATAACAGTTGGGAAAAATAATCAGATTTCCATATGTAATGTTGGGCAATTTAAATAATATAAGGTGTGCCCTTCCTCTAGTACACTTAAACACACAGAATTGAAAGAAAAATGAAAGTTAATCTTTTGTGTATTATTATATTTATGGACTGGAAAAAAACGATGGCTAAAAAGAACAATCATGGCATACCATTGTTATTGAATGTATTTTTAATGTGTATTTGAGGTGGAGGTGAGGGTGGAAAGTTTTATAAACTGAGATAACTGATTCTGTGTGGAAATGAATTACGTCCACTTATATTATCATGTGATTCTCATATATATATATTTGAAATTAAATGCCTTTCTCTCCTATACTAAAGGAAAAGAACAATGTGTTTGTAATAAGGATAAAACTGTTAATTTCATAAAATTCCTGAAATAATATACATGAACAAAGAAGTGATTTTTCCAGTGGTCTTAAAAAATTTGATAAATGATTGCAATTATTTAAATTATTTTTAGAATGCATTTATAATCTGGGTTTCAAATTTAAATACAAGTTATTTTGTATTTATGAGAAGTAATAAGAAAAATTCAATAGATCTCTAAAGAAAATGAAAACAGGTTAAATATTTGTTAGATATCTTTTACTGATTTGATATCTCCTATTTTTAAGTGTGTTTTGGTATTATTAAGAATGCAATCTATAAGAAAGAACACGTGTGAACTTTCAGTTACATCGGCTACCAGATAGCAACTAAGCCATGCATTTCTTTTAGAGGGAAGAGTGTTTTGTTTCTTGAAACAGAAAAGTTACTAACTGATGCTGTTATATATTATTTTTGTGCAATAAGGATGTTTTGCAGTTTTAAATATGATTATATACTATAGTGTGTCCACTCTGGTGGTATGTAATCATCATTAAGATTAACATTCATGAACCATGTATATGCCTTACATTTCTATGTGCCCATTGCCAGTGTTGGACTTGAATTTTTTAAGTGGTTTTTCAATAAAGTAGTCTGTTTAGAATAATTTCTTATACTTTTTTATTTTTTTTCTTTCTCTTTTTTTTTTTTTAAGCAAAGTGAATGGAATACTCAGAATTCTATTTGGGAATTGTGGTTGTTTTTAAATTCTTGCATCTGTGAAGGGAAGCTAACTAGAATGCTGTTTACTTCTCAAAATATGACTTTTATTTGAAACAAACTTTTAAATGAAATGAACTGGAATATGTCAGATCTGACAGAGTTAGAAACATTTAAAATTGATGTAAAATATCATTTTACTAAGCAATTAATAGGGATAGACTTACTTAGTTCTGTTATACATAGCAACTACACAGGCAACGATATATTTCATATAATTCCATGCGAGTCCCTTGGAAGAGGCACTATAGTGTGGCTGCTTTTTTATGGCCATCCGTTACTCTTTCTATCACAACACTTAACACTTTACACAAGGTACACTTGGAATTAGTTCTTTCTACCACTTGGTAACTAATGAAAAGTATACGTGAAACTTAGAATCTATGGAAGCAAGTCATTTCATAGGAGGAATTTGGAAGTCTTTCTCTTATCAAATTATAACATGAATGATTTTTGCTTAGAGTTGTTCAACTCTACTTTGACATAATTTTTGATGATAAAAATTCTATTCACTGGAATTTCTGTTAAAATACTCATGTAAAGTGGCTAGAAACAGAATACTTGGATTTTCTCATAACTTAATTCAAATAGGACAATCTGTTTCAATAAAACTACAAGAGGAATTTAAGGCAAAGGTGCTCATTTGGGTTTAGCTTAAATTTTTATAATGCAAACTTGGAGGCAAAACTGTGACTGGCACACCTGCCGTCATTTAATGTGAATGAATAAACCTTTGTGTGTGGCTGTGTGTGTATGAGAGTTATTGATAGAGAATGTATAAGAGAGCTATTTGATAACAGACACTGTCCTCAGGTGAATTGAGAAATTGGGGAAGTAAAATAACCAATGTGTTTCATTTGCATGTAACAGGTAGGAAGAATAATTAAGAAAAACAAACAAACAAACAAACAAAAAACACCTGTTTCCCTAGTGTCAGTTGCCCCTAGATAGGTTTATTTTTCTTTCAGCATCAGAAATGCTAGATCTTTTTATTAAAATCCATTTATCTCTAGCTGAGATGTATCAGTGATTCTGTTAAATAAAATTTAGTGTTAATACTGTTATTTGAGAGAATTTTTGGTTTGATTATAAAGAGATAGATTAAAATAGAACTAAAGATGGTTTTGGTAAAAAAGGAACAGGTTAATTTTTTCCCTTCTCATTTGACCATTATTTTAGCTATTAAGTAAAATAAACAAATAAAAAAAACCCCCCAAATATACTGTCAGGTAATTCTGAAAAAGAAAGCTTTGGGTATCCATAGTATTATTTTAAGAAAGTGTTCCCTGACCTTGTCTCAAAGGATTTGAAAGATGTAAACATCTTTTGTAAAAATGAGGCCACTAAATCTGATTTCCTTTATATTAAAATATTCATATGTATTGTAACAACTATATAAGTGGCAGTTAAATATGTTTTCTTCCTAAGTGTGATCATCTGTTTTACACTTAATTGAAGCAAATTTCTTCTAGTTTTCTGATTATAATGATGACATGGCATGCAAGAAACCAGAGCATGTTAATCAAACCTTATGATTAAGTACTTAACTTCATGGAAAATGATCATTGTGGACGCTCAGTAACATTTATTTGGCCAAATTACATGTAAAGTTAGTTCTATTCTTAATACTACAAAGTTACGCATTTGTGTATCTCGTTATTGAAGGAAATTTAGAAATCTTTTGAGTTTGAATTCCCTCATTTCATTTTGCAATTTAAACAATACATTTAGAAAATCAGTCTGCATTGTTACATGGAAAATAATTTGCCAACCAGCCTCTCCCAAGATGACAGTACTGAAGACTGTAATGTGTTTCAAAATATTCATTTTATTCTAGGTGTTGACTACTTTTAGGATTGCCTTAATTAAAAAAAATAAAACTTCTAGGAATAAAAGTTTTATGTTCACCATGGATGGTTGAGAATAATATAATTTAATACCTTATTTGAAATAAATTATAAGTGACATTTTCTTATCAGCTTTTCTACTGAAAGCTAGATGAAAAAGAATATGTACTGAGTTTAATGGTGAGATTTTTATTACCAAAATCTACTTATTTTTAAAGAAATTAATTCTCTTCTGTCTTTACCTCCATGCTATTTTTTAATATTATTCTCGAGATGTGATTCAGAAGCTGTCTCATGAAAATAATATACTAGAGCTTTACTTTTAATTGTACTTTTGTGTATCTGCAATGTTCATTATACTCTAGAATACTTCGTGAAGGGAGAATAGATTTTATGAAAATGTTATGCATGCAGTCTGTTAACCATTAAGTAGAAGAATAATCTGGATTATAGATAGTATACTTTCCAGACGCAGTGATGAAATAGGAAACTTTGAAGCACAAGACCATGAAATTGTAGCATATCAGACTTTGACAATAAAGCCGCAGTCACACCCTTCCATTTTCCCCCATTTTATGCCCTGCTGCAAAGTAAGATTTTAACTTTGATTTCATAACACCTAGCTCAGTGTCTTGACACATAATAGGCACTTTAACAAAAGCTTTTTAATGAATGAACAAACTCAGATCTTTAGCAGGTGTTTTTAAAGGGACAATGTGTTTATTTGTGCTGGGAAGAAGCATATGGATAACCAGTAAAAACTGTGGAGTACAAATAGTGGTAGAGAATATTCATCTATTGTTCACTTATGTCTGATTTAAGACTTTTAAAAGTGTATATTTCTTTACATTTCAGCATAAAAACTTGCCACTTTTTCTTGCATATCCATTGACTTCATTTTAGGTCTCTATTCTTTTTTTCTCAGAGAGTAGTTTGCTTTACAGTTTATCCCACCACTGAATTATTTTTTGAGTTCCTATCTTATTGGGATGTTGGATAAACTGTATTTTCGGTTATTACACGTAATTTTTTTCCTTTGTTTTTTTCTAAATGAATTGTTTCTGGAAAGGAATTTAAACTGTGAGTAATTATTATTCAGCTTTCCTAGTGTTTGTGAAAACAGAAGTTGACCTCATATGGTAAGAGCTATGGGAAAACTTGGGTGTAACAACAACAACAAAAAAATTTAAGCAAAGGGAAAAAAATTCAACAGTAAGGATAGGAGAGTATGTTTCAATCCTTTAACAGTTTAACTCCAAAAACCAGTTATTTAATACTAAAATTCAGTTTTTAACGGGTTTTTAATGGGAATTATGAATGTTAGCTAAATGGTATTTGATAGTAAAGACCAATTACCTTTTGATTTAACTCAGGATTTGCTAAGGTTAAAATCTTATTATTTGGTAAAGGGGCATTATTCCCTCTTCCATTATTAATGAGGAGGAAAACTAGTGTATTCTTCATAGCTCCATTTAATAACTCTCTTTTCCTCTCTTTTCTTTGTCTTTCAGCTTTCCCTTCACACTCATTCTTTGACAGTTTCTCCTTCTCTTTTCTCTGCTTATTCTTCCATCAAGTTTATTAAGACCCTGTTCCTTGCTGGGCTCATCCAAGACAGGTAGTTCATCCTCAAGTTCCAAAAAATGAAGATGATTAATAAAGCTATTGCATTTCTTTCCTTTTCCAACCTTGACAAACAAGTCTTTTATTATGATATATGTCCCTTGAGCATCACTCAGGCCCTCTGTCTGACCTGTGTCTACCCCATGCAGGAATGTAGAAAAGGTCCACAGTTTGGCCGGGCGCGGTGGCTCAAGCCTGTAATCCCAGCACTTTGGGAGGCCGAGACGGGCGGATCACGAGGTCAGGAGATCGAGACCATCCTGACTAACACGGTGAAACCCCGTCTCTACTAAAAATTACAAAAAAAAAACTAGCCGGGCGAGGTGGCGGGTGCCTGTGGTCCCAGCTACTCGGGAGGCTGAGGCAGGAGAATGGCATGAACCCGGGAGGCGGAGCTTGCAGTGAGCCGAGATCCAGCCACTGCACTCCAGCCTGGGTGACAGAGCAAGACTCCGTCTCAAAAAAAAAAAAAAAAAAAGGTCCACAGTTTAACTCATTTATGGGAATCAGGATTTCAGTGCCTCAGTGTCTGCCTCATCCAGACACTTGTGCAATAGTCACACTGTACAACTGACTGCACTGGACCTTGTCCTAGGCTGATTTATGATTTAAGTGTGTTCCCCTAAACCTGTAGATTTGGGGATGCATCTGGGATTTGTACAACAGAAGAAATGGCTATATATGAGAGATAAATATGTGAAGCCCCTGAATAGCTTTTGCAAATGGAAGGAGATCTGGAGATACTGGCACTGTTGGCTTATTTTAGCAATAAGGAAACTGAGCTATTAAGAAGTGAAGTGAAGTGCCCACACCTATGTAGTTGGTGAGTGGCAGATCCTTGACTGATTCTCTCTGCTAACTTGAGGACCAGTAAACACTACACTGTAGGGTTTCAGCTCACTCAACATGTAAACAGAATTAGATTTCATAGTCTAAATATTGAATATGTTTCTGAAAGTTATTTTAGAATACTAGTTTTATTTAATAGAGTAAATAGTTTAGAAGAGTATACTGTGAACAATTGAAACCAAATATACCTGAGTGTGCATCCAAACTCTGCTACTTAATAGTAGAGTGAAACTGAACAGGGTATTTAACCTCTTTTTCTTCATCTGTCAAACAGGAACAATAAACACTTATTTTACATGGTTGTTGAGGAGTCAGGCCCAAAATCCACATATTCAAAACTATTGGTACCAGAGTAAAATGCTTCAGGGATAAATGAAATCCATAATGTCCAGCCTCAGTTTTCCTGCTACTGTGGCTTATTTCTTCAACAAATTTTAGATGAGTTTCTAAGAGCTAGCACCATTGAGTTGATTGATGCTCCTAAAGAGCGTCTTTTACATATATAATTTTTTGAACATTTTTATTTTCACTGATCATTGAGTTGTGTTATTCATATTTGAACGTGACATTAGGAAGGAAAATTTTTTTAGAAGCTTCTTTGTCAAAATGGTTTCTGATATGATTTTCCATAAATATATATGGTGATTTTATTTAACTGTGAGAAGTAGGTTATGGGGCCGGCCGGGTATGGTGGCTCACGTCTGTAATTGAAGTATTTTGGGAGGCCCAGGTGAACTGATTGCGAGAGCCCAGGAATTTAAGATCAGCCTGGGCAATATTGTGAAGCCTCGTCTCTACTAAAATAAATAAATGAATAAATAAAAAATAAATGGATCTGGTGGTGTGCACCTGTAGTCTCAGCTACTCAGGAGGCTGAGGTGGGAGGATCACCTGCATTGGGGAGGTCAAGGCTGCAGTGAGATGAGATTGTGCCATTGAATTCAGCCTGGGCGACAGAGTGACACTACATCTTAAGAAGAGAAAAAAAATAAATAAAGGAAAGTTTTATAATTCTACAGGCCATTTTTGTAGCAATTGAGCAGTTCTACAAAGTAGTTTTGAAGGACTCACATGTTTTTGGAATCTAGCACCAAAATCTGGTGATCAGCTGGTGAAATATAATTCATAACATCATGATTGGGAACAGTAAAGAAAATACAGGATTCAAAAAAGTATAATTGTGCTCATTTGTTATCACCACTAGTTCCTTAATCTGAGACAATGTCATTTATTATGCAAATTGGAAGGAAATTATGTAATTTGAGGTTATTTGAGGACCATGTTACTATTTTTCCTTACAGGGTACAATGTTGAAATAATATTTTTCAATGATAAATCATATATAATGCTGTGTAATTTTATTGATTATGATATGTCTTTCCTTTGCATTCATATGTAGGTCAGCCAAAAAAAATTAGTCTCAAAAAGCACCATAATTTTTAGATTCTTCTACTAGATATTAAATCTTGGTGTAAACATTTGAGATTTAGGGACTTTCTCTTTTAATTAAGCCAGATAGTTGTTTAATACAAGATGTTCTAAATTTGGTAATGATGCCTTCTGTCGTCTGCTGAATATGTCTTACTTCTCGTCACTCCTTAGTGTCTTTGTTGAGCTTTGGTGATACAACTTTAATTTTAAACTGATCACATTGTTTCTAAACCTTTGCTAGATGGCATTCATCTTTATACTATATGGTAAAATATATCACATTGAAAATAGATTAGTAGTGTTTTAAAATAAATTTACAATTATATCAGCAATATATTTGTTCTGGAGCCATTTGCATTAGCTTCATTAAATTAGAAATTTTTAAAATGCTTACATGATGAAAACAACTGAAGGTTACTTTTATTTAGTTAGAAGGGACATTAGGATTAGAATGGTCACCAGGTCCTTGTCTCTGGTACACATAATTGAACTTTCTTTCCCTTCATTTAGTTTTTTTTCTGTACCAGAGGAAGGAAAATGTTTTCGCTGTAACAAATTAAGAATAAGTTACATTTTGCTTACTTGGTAACTGGATTGTTAATAGGTAATTAAGTTGAAAAGAAAAAAAATGGAAAACTTTCACTTGATTCCTTTTCTAATATTAGAAGTGAGGAATTGGGAAGAAATCAATATAATGCATGTAATTAAAACATTCTGTGGTTTTGGTAAAAACCTCATTTAGTTACATGCAAATATTAGAGAAATCTATTTATATTCTCTTATATTTTACTTAATGCCTTTTGGCTAGCTGAATAGTTTCTGTTTTAATTTCATGGCAATTTGCATTTATTTTTAAGACTTTCAAAACAAATTCTCTTTTTAGCTTGAACGCACATACTACATTTGGTAAATCTAATATATAACACTGTGAATTACTGATGTTAATTATAAATATTATTATTGTAAATATTGCATTTGGTAGAAATGAATTTCCCTCAATGTCCACTCAATTCAGAGAATATATACCAGACAAAATCTCAGGAAAGGACATGAGGGTTTTCTTAACAAAGAGGTACATAGCTATACTGTTACACCTTAAGGATGAAAATGTTTGATTATTGCTATTAGAGTAAATAGTGTTTCCCTAACATTCTTCTCTTAAATTTCGGCTAAGTAATTATATTAATTTAAATGAAAATGAGGTAAATGACTTGGAGGAAATTTGACCTGGCTAATTATAGGCATGTGTCTAATCAGTGTCAATGATTTTGGATGTCTCTGTAGTCAGAGTTTATCAAAATAAGATTTTCATAACAAAATTTAGCCCTTTGCATTTGATCACTGATTATTTCAGTGAGATCTCCCAGTTGATTTTGGTGGCTAGTTATATCATTAAATCTATATAAATGACTCCTCAGAACACATTGGCTTGAAAAAGGGAGCTTTTACAGATTATGGGAGGAGTTAGTTTCATTATTGAGTTTTGAGTTTTGTCTAATAGGTAGAAATTGAACTTCCTCCCTGGAGACAACGTCAGTGCAGAAAGCCAGCATGTCTTATTGTATGGAGGTCATTGTTATTGCTCTTGATCTTTTTTCTGGTAAATCACAACTCAGGGAGCTGCTATATGTTTCTGATTTTGCTCTCACTTTCTGAAGTCTCATAATGATAATGGTAAATGTTTATTGACCGCTTAGTACATGTCAGGCATTGTTTTAAGTTTTTATATGATATGTTATTATTATTAATCCTCACAACCACTTTGTGCTATCATTATGCCCATTTTACAGATGAGGGCACTCAGGCATACTGGGATTAAATAAATTACCCAACTGCCCAGTCCTAGTAGGTATTAGGAAAAGGATTTGAATACACATAATGGGTGTCTTAGAGCCTCGGGGCAAGCACAACTTTGTAACCCAGATTTCTTCAATGTTGGCCCCCCAAAATAAGGAATAAAACTCTTACTTGAGAGTAAAAATCCATTGTAATTAATTTGAGTAAACATTTAAATGACTGAAAATCTTGGTTATCCGTGGCAGGCCTATGAGTACAGATTGAGACTGTCTAACAGTAGGTGTGGAAGTGGAGGGAAGATGGGAGTGCCTGCAGCTGTGGCAACCCTGTCACTGTCAAAAATGAAAGATTTTATTTTCTTTGCTTGGAATTCTTCAATTTCCTTCTTCCCTAAGTAGATGTGTTAGAAAAATAACAAACGCCTTTGACAACCTACAGTTTACAGGCATTTTCAGATTAATATAGTGAGCTTTAGTGGAGAGGGCATGGGATCTGGAGTCAGGACTCTAGGATTATGTCGTGGCTCTGCCCACAAGCTGTGTTATTTTTACCATTTAATGTGAACAACTTTTCTTCACTCTCTTAATCTATAAAACCAACACTGTGATACCTATTACATAGAGTTATTCTGAAGACTGAATGAAATCATACATATGAAAATGTGTTAAAAATGTAAAGCATATGTGGGTAGTGTCTTATGGTTGTTGAGTTTTTTTTTAAGTTGAAAACGTCATATTCATCAAAGAGCTCTTTGTTCCAAATGATAGCATTTCTTATGCCCTGTAAAGCAGTCAAGTTAAGGCTGCTAGATCAGTTTTATACTGAAATTAAATATTGGGAATTTACTTATCCAACATTGGTTTGAAGATACCTAATAACATTTAGTAATCTTCAAATCAGATTTGACTTAAACTGGTATTATATGACTGCAGTCACATACTATTAAGAAAACACTGTGTGCATTATAGGTTAAAAGATGTTAACTTTTATTGCATGGTCATACACTGTTTCATAGTATGGTGCACATACGACTTAATACAAATCAGGAATAAGCAAATTTTTAACTTTTTTGAAACTGATGAACAAGTGTAGTATGTCCTTTCCTTAAAAAACTCTCATATTTATGACTGTGATTAAAATTTCTGGCCAGTTTTACTGCTGGTATCTGTTATAGAATATTCATGTTTGCATGAACTAACTCACTGTGTCATAATGATTAGCTTTTTGTTTATAGTGTACTTTCTGAAGACATACTTTAAGATGTGTCAGGAGGACTCAGTTTTATAGGAAAAATGTTGGGAAATGAGGCATGATTGATCATCCTCTAAGACACCAGCCAGACATACAGATTATTGAGATCGCTAAGAAAACTTGCCGTAAATAAATAAATTTAACCATTTATAACATAGATGTTTTGGAGCTCCTCCTCACCCAGATTTTTTTTTTTTTTTAATAAAACATCTATTAACCCAGAATTACAATTGGGAAATGCTGCTGTATATATAAATATTCTTGGAAAAGCCCAGTAGTTTTTTTTTTTTTTTTTTTTTTTTAATACTTTAAGTTCTAGGGTACATGTGCACAACGTGTACATATGTATACATGTGTCATGTTGGTGTGTTGCACCCATTAACTCGTCATTTACATTAGGTATATCTCCTAATGCTATCCCACCCCCTCCCCCCTCCCCATAATAGGACCCGGTGTGTGATGTTCCCCTTCCTGTGTCCAAGTGATCTCATTGTTCAGTTCCCACCTATGAGTGAGAACATGCGGTACTTGGTTTTCTGTTCTTGTGATAGTTTGCTGAGAATGATGGTTTCCAGCTACATCCAGGTCCCTACAAAGGACACAAACTTATCCTTTTTTATGGCTGCATAGTATTCCATGGTGTATATGTGCCACATTTTCTTAATCCAGTCTGTCACTGATGGACATTTGGGTTGATTCCAAGTCTTTGCTATTGTGAATAGTGCCACAATAAACAAACATATATGTTTATGTTTATTTTTATGTTTATTGTGAATAGTGCCACAATAAACATAAACATACGTGTGCATGTGTCTTTATAGCAGCATGTCACCACCAGGGCAGGCCTGGTGGTGACAAAATCTCAAAGCATTTGCTTGTCTGTAAAGGATTTTATTTCTCCTTCACTTATGAAACTTAGTTTGGCTGGATATGAAATTCTGGGTTGAAAATTCTTTTCTTTAAGAATGTTGAATACTGGCCCCCACTCTCTTCTGACTTGGAGAGTTTCTGCCGAGAGATCTGCTGTTAGTCTGGTGGGCTTCCCTTTGTGGGTAACCCGACCTTTCTCTCTGGCTGCCCTTAACATTTTTTCCTTCATTTCAACTTTGGTGAATCTGACAATTATGTGTCTTGGAGTTGCTCTTCTCAAGGAGTATCTTAGTGGCGTTCTCTGTGTTTCCTGAATTTGAAAATTGGCCTGCCTTGCTAGGTTGGGGAAGTTCTCCTGGATGATATCCTGCAGAATGTTTTCCAACTTGGTTCCATTTTCCCCGTCACTTTCAGGCACACCAATCAGACGTAGATTTGGTCTTTTCACATAATCCCATATTTCTTGATGGCTTTGTTCATTTCTTTTTACTCTTTTTTCTCTACACTTCTCTTCTCACTTCATTTCATTCATTTGATCTTCAATCGCTGATACTCTTTCTTCCAGTTGATCGAGTCGGTTACTGAAGCTTGTGCATTTGTCACGTAGTTCTCGTGTTATGGTTTTCATCTCTATCAGTTCTTGTAAGGTCTTCTCTGCATTGATTATTCTAGTTATCCATTCATCCATTCCTTTTTCAAGGTTTTTAGTTTCTTTGCGCTGGTTACGTAGTTCCTCCTTGAGCTCTGAGAAGTTTGATCGACTGAAGCCTTCTTCTCTCAACTCGTGAAAGTCATTCTCCATCCAGCTTTGTTCCGTTGCTGGCGATGAGCTGCGTTCCTTTGGAGGGGGAGATGCGCTCTGATTTTTTGAATTTCCAGCTTTTCTGCACTGCTTTTTCCCCATCTTTGTGGTTTTATCTGCCTTTGGTCTTTGATGATGGTGACGTGCTGATGGGGTTTTGGTGTGGGTGTCCTTTCTGTTTGTTAGTTTTCCTTCTAACCGTCAGGATCCTCAGCTGTAGGTCTGTTGGAGTTTGCTTGAGGTCTCCAGACCCTGTTTGCCTGGGTATCAGCAGCGGAGGCTGCAGAAGATAGAATATTGCTGAATGGTGAGTGTTGCTGTCTGATTCTTGCTCTGAAAGCTTCGTCTCAGGGGTGTACCCCGCCATGTGAGGTGTGAGGTGTCGGTCTACACCTAGTGGGGGATGTCTCCCAGTTAGGCTACTCAGGGGTCAGGGACCCACTTGAGCAGGCAGTCTCTCCGTTCTCAGATCTCAACCTCCGTGCTGGGAGATCCACTGCTCTCTTCAAAGCTGTCAGACAGGGGCATTTACCTCTGCCGAGGTTTCTGCTGCTTTTTGTTTAGCTATGCCCTGTCCCCAGAGTGGGAGTCTACAGAGGCCGGCCGGCCTCCTTGAGCTGTGGTGTGCTATGGTGTGCTCCACCCAATTTGTGCTTCCCGGTGGCTTTGTTTACCTACTTAAGCCTCAGCAATGGCGGGTGCCCCTCCCCCAGCCTTGCTGCCACCTTGCAGTTAGATCTCAGACTGCTGTGCTAGCAATGCGGGAGGCTCCGTGGGCGTGGGACCCTCTGGGCCAGTTGTGGTTTATAATCTCCTGGTGCGTCGTTTGCTAAGACCCTTGGTAAAGCGCAGTATTAGGGTGGGAGTTACCCAATTTTCCAGGTGTTGTGTGTCTCAATTTCCTTTGGCTAGGCAAAGGAATTCCCTTCCCCCTTGCGCTTCCCAGGTGAGGTGATGCCTCACCCTGCTTCAGCTCTTGCTGGTCAGGCTGCACCCGCAGACTAGCACCAACTGTCCGACACGCCCCAGTGAGATGAACCCAGTACCTCAGTTGAAAATGCAGAAATCACCTGTCTTCTGTGTCGCTCACACTGGGAGCTGGAGGCTGGAGCTGTTCCTATTTGGCCATCTTGGGTGCGCCCCCCAGTAGTTTTTTTAATTGCTGCTTTGAGCCTTCCACTAAAGACACATTATACTCATAATAATAAGTCTCCTATTTGCCCATGATAATGAATAAAATTCTTGTTTAGACAATGACCTTTAGGCCATCTTTTTTATTATTTTTCTCCTTTCAGCTTTTAAATTTAGGGGTACATGTGCAGGATGTGCAGGTTTGTTACATAGGTAAACGTGTGCCATGGTGATTTGTTGCACAGATCATCCCATCACCTGGGTATTAAGCCCAGGGTCCGTTAGCTATTCTTCCTGATGCTCTCCCTCCCCCAACACCCTCCTTGACAAACCCCAGTGTGTGTTGTTCCCCCCACATTTATCCATGTGTTCTCATCATTCAGCTCCTACTTTATAAGTGAGAACATATGCTATTTGGTTTTCTGTTCCTGTGTTAGTTTGCTGAGGATAATTGCTTCCAACTCCAACCATGTTCCTGCAAAGGACATGGTCTCGTTCTTGAGGCTGTCTTTGTCAGTTGCCAGATAAGTACCATTCTGTTAGACCAATTAGATGGTATAAGCATTTACTTAATACTTAGGGCTTTTGTGATATATATAATACTTAGAGGTTTTGTGATGTGTATATATATATCAAATGAGAGTTTTCAAGTATACCCGAAAATGCAGGCATATGGAATAAAAGAAATCCTGTAGGAATTCACTTAAATAGAATAATGACAAATAATTAAAAATTTATAAGTTAAGCAAATTTGAGTTCATACTTCACACCAAGTATTGCACAAAGCACTTTTGCAAGTGTGTTCTCATTTAATCCTTTCAGTAGCTTTTTGAGTAGTTATCACATCTCCATTCTACAGGTGATGAAACTGGTTCCTTAAAAATTTTCTCAAGGACACACAACTATTAAAGCTATTATGTGAAGATAGGCAATTAGATAATTCAAAACTAATAACCATGACACTTTGTTGCATGTAGAACTCAGTTTCTGCTCTGTGTTGCTGGAAATTCTCAACAGCAGGTTAACTAACATGCTTTTTAAAGAGTAAAGGCAGAGGAGGCACATTTTAAACAAAATCATAGGCCAGTCTAAGAGGAGACAGCTAGCATTGGTGGGAAGAATTTATTTTGTGTAGAACCTAAGCTCAGTGTTCATATATGGAAATACTTTGAAGGACTCATTTATCTCTGGATCAACTGATCAAAAATTAAATTAAAACAAAGAAACATGTACCTTTTACAAGCTGATTACTGAACCAGTTGTTCCTTGTAACATTTTGGTCTCTTTTAAGGCTGGGAGCAATTAAATTAAGAAGACAGAAGAGCCAGATAAGATACTCAAGGAGCAAACTGTGCATGCAGAATAAACATTATTGCATTTAGAAAATTATGTGGTGAGATGTGAATCATACACCAGTAAATCACTGGACAAATGTTTTTTGAATGCTTTCTGTGTCCATCGCTCTGGGTTGGGAATAGTGAACTCAAAAGTAAAGAGCATGATTCAGGGAAATCTGGAGAACTGGATGTGTACTTCGGGTTCTGCCCTTAATTACCTTTGGATCATTGGATGAGTCAGTTATCTACAGAGAGGGGATAGCAAGAGTTAAAAGCACAGCTCCATAGCAGGGGTCTGATGTGAGCCCTGACTTCCCCTACTTATTTGCTGTGCAATCTTAGCAAAGTCATTTCATTTCTTTGTACCTGGGTTTTGGAATATAAAAAGTAGAATAACAGTACCCAAATCACAAGACTGTTGTGAAGATTCAATGAAGTAAATCTGTGAGAGAATTGACTACATCTCAGATACTGTTCTAAACAATATGTATGCATATAAATTATTTATATAACATTTATTTTATTATTTCATTGTTATAATCACTACTCTTACTCTCTTTGAGCCTCAGTTTCTTGAACTAGAAAATTAGAATGTGAAATTGGATGATATTTAAGAACATAACTACAGATGTGTAAACTTTTTTTGAACTTAGCAGAGAACTTGTCTAATGATTTGTAGGCTGCTTTGTAAGAGTAAAGTTAATACTGGCAGCAAATGTTTTATGTTTTAAAGACAAAGAAATAAACACAAAACAAAGTAAAGAACACTGTATTTTGGTAATCAAAATATAGTTTTATTAAGTATTTAGTACTCAATGATGTGGTGGATTTGGATGGAGAGCAGGCTTTGTGTGTTTTAAGAAGTTGTGCTATTTGAATAGGGATGATTAGGATGTGTGGCCAAGGAGGTAAAGCAAGGTAGTTGTTAATCATAAGGAAAACTTATGAAGTATGTATTGTGCTGGTAATGGGCCAAGCACCTTACAAATATTAGTTTGTTTAATCTTCAGTGGTCCCAGCACCTTACAAATATTAGTTCGTTTAATCTTCAGCTATAGCATAGAGCAATTAAATTATGTGCTCAAGATGATATGGTTTACCTAGGCAGTCTGGCTTCTGAATTCATACTTTTAACTCCTTCACCTTACTGTCTCTGAAAAGCTTGAAGAAATGTTTGAAATTGCCTGAAATACTTGGGGTACTGAGTAATTGGTTATAGTCAGACCATAGAGTTTGAGGATCAGGTGGATTAAGGTGAGATAACTGGGAACTTGGAAAAATAGTCTGGTCATTATCACAATAATCCAGACAGGGTAATTGAGGAACTAGACTATATGGTTACTATGGTAATGGTGAGGAAGACTTTTTGGAGTGGACCTTAGCCTCTTTGGGTCACGGACTCTTTTGAGAATCTATTAAACTGTGGCCTTTCTTCTCAGAAATTTGTGCAGCACATAAAGTTGCGATGAAATTTCAACAATCTCCTAAGCCCTCTATTTGGTGATTTATTCAACTTTACTTTTCCTTTTTTGTAATAATTAGTTTTCTGAAGTTCTGTAATTTTTCTTTACTTTGTATTTGTTTTGTGTTCTATGTGTTTTCTTTTAATTATATTTAAAAATATTTCACTTTCTTTGGATACCTGTTCTTCAGTCACTAATAAAATCTAATTTTGGTGGGTTATTGATGACTTACTCAACATATCCCTAATTATTGCAGTAACATTTTCTGTATTTTTCTTTCTTTGTTGCTTGAGTACAAAAGTGATGGTAGACCTTGTGGCCAATATATAGGCTGTCTTTCCAGTGATCCACATCATTCTTTGTCTATTCATATACATTTCTTATTTGTATAGAAGCATCTGGAATAGGAAAATTATGTGCATAAATAAAAACATCAGTCTTACATTCAAAATATACTTTGAATGGCTTCTTGTCATGAATCTGATCCAAAATTTTGTCTTTGCTTCTAGGACGTACTGTTTTGTCTCTTGAGCATGGAGATCCCCAGGGTAATTACAGTCTAGTGGTAAGGGAGTTCAGAAGAGGTGGGGTGACTGGTTATTGTTTGTTTTGTTTATCATTTGGTGTGAGAGTAATAATTGGGTCCCCCTTGGCTATATAGGGAGTAAGTATTGCCAGTACCTTTGGGAAATTGCTCTAGTAAAACTCACATGCTGTTTAGGATTTTGCTTTTTAAAAAAATGCAATGTAACTTGGCAGTTTGGTTAGTTGAACTCAAATTTATATTCCTCAAGTCATAAAAAATTGTTTATTTTCTCCTTATTTCTTTGATTATTCTTGAACTTTTATTGCATCTTGGACTGTTAAAATCTCTATTATGGAAGTATAAATTATTTCTAATAATAATTACAAATATAAATATTCTCAAAAATCATGAGCTATTGAAATTGCTTTTGAAGAATAACAATATCAGAAAAGCAATTGTAGAAGTTTCTGTATTTTCTGCCTTTGTATTTATAAAGGAAAGTTGCTTTTACATAGTTTCCATTTATGTAATAAGTAGAATGGGAGATTTTTCTTTTTCCAGTACGTAATGAATGCATATATCCTACATATCATTAAAAAAAAAAAACCCGATGTAAAGAGTATTAGCAAATCAAATAATATTTTGTTTCATTATGAATTATTGAATTCACTCTTTTGGGAATGAGAACCTTCTCCTGATTTGAATTATATTCCAAAAAAGAATTGACAGTGTATATAAACCTTCAATTATATGCTGTAGACAAGGAATGATATATTTCACTGAAATCACGTAAGACATATATCTTTTAAAATTATTTACAATTCTGTTTAAAGATAGTATATTGAAATTGTATTATACCTTTCTCTTCCTCTGTAATAGAGAGCGTTGTCTAGGTATCTGTAATAGAAGATATTTGTGAAATGTGGAATATTTGTGAAATGTGGAAAGTATACCATCACGGATATTCCCTGATGTTCCTTAGGACTGTCATGAAATATAGAACTGTATACATGCACACTCAATTATGCCATGCTAGCATCCCTTTGTATTTAGTGTGCTGAGAATGGTTCCATTCCTCGCCTGTGGAATAAAGGACATGAATTTTTGGTGAGATTTTTCACTATTGCTCTAGGTGTGGAACTGCACTGTGGTTGTTAAAGACAACGGGAACCAAAAAGCTCTGAATAAATGGAGAATTATTATGTATCAAGGGACTTCAAAACAAAATACCACTCCATTGTTGAAGTAGCACACACTGTTACATCATCTATTTGTGCGTTTGTGTGTGTGTGATCACTTTTCACCAAACATATCCTATATCTTACATTTATATTAACCTGTTAGTAGTTCTACATTTAATCATGATTATTTCTTGAGTGAGAATTTTAAGCCAATGAGTGATTTTAAATTATGTGATAATAAAAAGTAGTGTATTTCTAGTCTGCTCATTGTGACTTCTGAACATGAAACTTGAATGAAGGCACAGCGCTGCCTAAATAACTGCCCATCATGCCTAAATGAGTGTGTTTAATCTGGATAGTGAAAAACTTGTGGAACTGAAGCTTTTGGATGCTTTGAGGAACCAAAATAATATATCATGGGAATTAACATGATTCTGTTTGCCATTGTAGATGTGCTTAGGCTGTGTTAGATACTCTAGTTATTAACGACTTTTTTTCCTTCTTCTTCTTTTTTGTTTGGATGGAGTCTTGCTCTGTCACCCAGCCTGGAGTACAGTGGCATGATCTCGGCTCACTGCAACCTCTGCCTCCTGGGTTCAAACGATTCTCCTGCCTCAGCCTCCCAAGTATCTGGGATTACAGGCGCCTGCCACCATGTCCAGCTGATTTTTGTATTTTTAGTAGAGACGGGGTTTCACCATGTTGGCCAGGCTGGTCTTGAACTTCTGACCTCAAGTGATCTGCCTGCCTCAGCCTCCCAAAGTGCTGGGATTACAGGTGTGAACCACTGCGTCTGGCCTAGTTTTTAGCTACTCTTAACAGCTGAATTTCTCAATAAATTTTTCATTTGTGTCTACTAGTAAGATTTGGATTCACTTTGGTAGCCTGTCATGCAGACACTATAAAGAGGGGAAAAGGAGGCCTTTGTCCCCCTGAACTACTTCTGACTCTTGAGTTGCCGAGAAAGTGTTAGTCTATTAAGTATTGGATATTGCAAGTTTAGCAATTAAAAATGCCTTTAATTGAGTCATACTTCAATAAATGTGTATTAATAGCATTCTTATAAACTAGGAAAATGTTCCTTTAAAGGAAATATTTGAACTGCTTTCTGAAATTCCATGTGATGGTGTTTTAGGATCTTAGCAATGGGGCACTGTTGTACTGATGTAACATTATTTTTGTTGTTACTGGGTTAATTTTACATCATAAATAACAACAGATTTATCTGTGGCCCTGCATTCACATGTGCAATTAAAATAATTTAGTTTTTCAAAATGTTTGCAATTTTTTTTTCTTGTCCGTTTTCAGTTTTCTATTCTGTTGCTCACTTTTGATCACATCTGTCTGTTTACTCTTTGATATGGGCCCCCAGCTTCCACCACACAATGTGGCATCCATGGTCTCTTTACTCTAATGGCTATTTAAAAGACATTTACATTTACTAACTGAAGGTTTCAGTGTTCTGTTGTTTTGGCTATTGACTATCATTTTGTAATTACATACTTTTAGATCTGAACAAGGCCATTTTATTTTCTATTCCCTCTTCTTAGACTGCTTCTAGTACCACAGAAGTATTAAATAAATTGTGAGTGAGATGGAGAAAAGACAATCCTTTCTTATATTGACTCAGAAGCACATATCAAATGCCAGAGCACTGGACTAGACACTCGATGGGACTTGATTGTTAATCCTTCTACTTAATTATTCTGTTTTTGAGTAGTGATCATTGATTGACTCATTGGTTGGAATGAGATTTGATGTTACCTGTACATTTGCAACTGGCATTGTAATTCCAGCAATCTGTTTCCTTAATTACTTGAAAGTTTCTTTTATGCACAAAATTTACCTTACATATGGGTGGAAATTATCTCCCAAGAGTGGTTCTTTTTGGAGGAAAGGAATGCAGTCTGTCATAGCTTTATTATAAAATTGTTCATTTTCCTTTTGCTGCATTAAACAATGCATGTTTGATAATTAAACCAAAATTGACAAGTTTCATTTTGAAGATAAATGAAACAATTGCAAATGAAGTTTGAGAGAATAGTATTGTAGGTGGTAGTCATTAAGACATTCCAATTTTTAAATAGATGTGTGAAGATTATGATTTGGGGAGTGAACATTAGAAGTGCAGAGAATTGGAACTTCCTGCATGCTTCTGTGTTATTCAGACGAGTAAGTGGTTCTTAGAAATGGTGGACCACAGATAGTGGATGAGAACAGGTCTGGTCGTCAAATGAAGCAAACAGTGTAAGCATTACTGAAACATGGAAAGACACAGGGGGCCTGATGTTTTGCTGCAACGTGCTCTAGAGCCTACTTGGAGTAGGGCGTATTGAGCCAGAGCAGGTGGGAATTACATGCAAACCTGGGAATTTAGCTCCTGCTCTTGGCTCTCTGGAAGGTGACTATCAGGCAAAATATTTCGATCTTTGCTTCACTGTGGTCACAGATATAAGATGCTATGTACTGGATTTATTATTTTTTAATGGATCACCTTTTATATGCAAAAGTGGTTAACATTCTTAAATTGTCACTTAAGACTTACATTATTTGGTATCATTTGGGACATATGTTTGCCATTTTATTAAGACCCTTTGAAAGAAGAGAAGGCCTATTCATTAAATAAAATGATTCTGATGCCTATAGGTGTTTTAACCACAGAGGATGGGGATGGTAGGTGGGCATATGGACATGGAAAATGTGTAGGCCCATAGAGTTGAATGAAGAGGGTAAAAGGAACAAGTTATATGTGGGCATAGATGTTTTGTTTTTTCCCTATCAACTTACCAGTTTAGGATTGAGGACTAAGAAGGCAAGTACTGTATTTTGTAAGGTTTATTAATACAAAGGTTTCTAAAGTTTATAGTGATTAAAAAACTTCTGTCAAATAGTTCAACTCAATAGGTCAAGTCCTTCCTTATATTTCATGTCTTACTTAGGCTGTTGAGTTGAGGATTTCTAAGTGGTAAAATGTACCTGGATTCATGTACCCCAGAACTTAATTATAAATAAATAAATAAATTTTTAAAAATGTACCTGGATTAAATAAAGTTTCAGAATCCCTGGGTACTCCTCATTTCTAAGGAATAATTATCATGTTCAAAGGGACTGGCTCACTTGAAATAAATTCATCTAGTCTTAAAGTATCTATCCTTGTTTGTTTCTTGATTTTCTTATTCTCCCGTGGCATTTTTCTCTGGAGAAGACAGCAAATGTTCAAGTCCAAAAAATAAATGTATAAATAAAAGCCTCTCTCTTTAAATTCATCCCAGCGAGGAGAATTTCATGCATTACTTTAGTTTGCTATTCTGAGGATTAGTATAAAGATCATTTGCTGAAAATATTGTTGTAATAATTTCATCTAGTACAGAGATCCAAGATAGTAGGGGGTACCTCTTGGTGTAACTGAATGTGTGTGTGTGTATGTGTGTGTGTGTATATATATATATATGTATGAAATTTAAAAAACCATTATAGAGTAGACTCATATAAAACAACAATTCTTCAATTATGTATTTAAATTTTTTAAGTATTTGACTTAAACATGTAAATTAAGACATTTAATATTTAACTACAATTCTAAGTTTAATGTAAACATTAGATAGCATATATTTCAAAATCAGCAAATACAATTTTTATTTTATCATGCCCATGTATGATAATTTGTGATTGGCATTGTCCATGTGTCAATCACTGGACTTGTGTGTATAACTTTAAAATTTTGAACAACATTAAAAAAAATCAGGGCCAGTTGTTGTGGCTCATACCAATAATCCCAGCACTTTGGGAGGCTAAGACAGGAGAATTGCTTGAGCCTCAGAGTTTAAGACAAGCCTAGGTAACATAATGATACCTTATCTCTACAAAAAGTTAAAAAATTAGTCAGCTGTGGTGGCGTGGTACCTGTGGTCCCAGCTACTCAGGAGACTGAGATGGGAGGATTGATTGAGCTCAGGAGGTTGACTGAGGTGGGAGGATTGCTTGAGCCCAGGAGGCTGAGGCTGTAGTGAGCTGTGTTTGCACCAACCACTGCCCTCCAGCATGGGCAACAGAGGGAGACCCTGTCTAAAAAAAAAAAATCAACTTTTATTTAAACTTATCAATTATGCTGAAATATTTTGAAACCATTAAAATAACTTTTGTCAAATACTATTCAATGTTGAATCATTATTACATAATTCATTATATAAGCCATTTGCAATTGTAATGAAGCAAGCAAAATATCAAAAATTAAAGTAGTTTTGTGATAGAACTTCTCAAAATATCAAAAATTAAAGTAGTTTTGTGATAGAACTTCTCAAGACTGCATGCTGAGGAAGTTGTGGACTGTCACTCATTTCTGTGTCCTTGAATCCTTAGACTCAAGAATATGTGGTGAAAAGGAGCACGTGAAAATCTGTACATGGGAAGGAGAAAGAATAGATACACATAAATAAGTATATTTAAATATATATATGTAAACATTTAAAAACTATTTTGAAATTTGGATAATAATAGAAGCTCTGTACTGCTCAGGTACTTATTTTCTCTAATTAATTTTTAATCCCTTGTAGTTGAGGAATATATATATATATACACACACACACACATACACACACACACACACACACACACACACATATATATTATATATATATACATACATATATATATTTTATATATATATATGATAATATATATATATATATATATATATATATATAATATATATATATATATTTTTTTAATCCTGAGATGGAGTCTTGCTCTGTCGCCCAGGCTGGACTGCTGTGGTGCAATCTCGGCTCACTGGAACCTCTGCCTCCTGGGTTTAGGTGATTCTCCTGCCTCAGCCTCCTGAGTAGCTGGGACTACAGGCACGTGCTATCACACTCAGCTAATTTTTGTATTTTTAGTAGAGACAGGGTTTTACCATGTTGGCCAGGATGGTCTTGATTTCTTGACCTCGTGATCAGCCCACCTTGGCCTCCCAAAGTGTTGGTATTACCGGCGTGAGCCACTATGCCTGGCTGAGGAATAATTCATCTAATTAGTCTGATCTTTATTAAATAATTGCTTGTAGCACATTTCAGATTTAATCTCAAAAAGTACTGGGTGTAATATATATTCTGTAAGCCTGAGAAAAAAAAAGAATGTTTATTTCAGTAAGTGCTTTGAGCACCATAATGCCCTTTGATTAACACGTTGATATGTTACATAAGATACTATTTTGGTATATTTATATGTGAACATTCAGTGAGCATTCAAATGAGGTATTCAGTCTGCTAGTAAAATGATCAAGACACAGTTGAATACATTTGAAGGCTCAGGACTGGTATGATAGTATTTAGAGGAGGTGAGTAAGGAGGTTTCTGACAAGGACAGAAGAAGTCATCATAGCAGCAGGAAAAAACAACAGTAAATTAATAAATTGTATCTTTATTTATAGATCTATGAAAAAATCATTTTTAAAAATTTTGAGACTGGATTTTTCTGTTTGCAAGCCTGATATTTAACCACACTTGAGATGGCCATGTGTATTTTTATTTGAAGGGAATTAATATCTATAATAAAAGCCAAAGACTTTCAAACACACAAGTGATGAGTGTCTGCAGGAGTAGCATAAGTAGAATCCTAATAAATATGTTCTTACGATTCTTCTTAGGGGCTAGCTGTGGTTAATTTTTAGCTCTCTCTTCCAGACAACATGTTTTGTATATCTTTGCATCCAGAATATCCATTCTGTGCATAAACAAACACATATCCCCCATACTGATATATATTTTTTCATCCAGGAGAATATAAGTTAAACCTAATTGCTCAATGTTAGAACCCAAATAAAATTCAGTGAAAAGTCCTTAGTACTTACATATCTCTTTACTCTTTGTTCAGAAGTAGAATCAGATTTCACATATTTTGGTGATGGAACTGCTTTTTATATTTCAACTGGCATATATTTTACAATAGACATATTCTATTTTTTCATAACTTAAAAACAGAATTTCTTCTCTTGGAGTCATCTAAAAAATTAAATATTTATTATGTACTTTAAACAAGAGAAATGTGCAACTGGATCAAAGAGTTTCTAAGAATTCAGCCATAACCTTAGGGTAGAGAGACACAATTTTTTCTTACTACTTAGATTTTTTTCTCATTGTCTTTAAACTTGTTCTTTAGTTTTGCAGTTTAACACTTTGCCAACTATCTCAAGCAAAACCTGATAATTATACCACCTGGTAAGCTCTTCAGAGCTTGGGTTGGCTTATGTTTGTTATCTGTGGTCCATTTCTTCCTGCTCCTCTCACTGCCTAGCATGAGATACAATGCATGGTTGGTGCGTAATAGGTGCTGCTGATTGATTAATTGATATAGTTTGATTAGCACAGAGGACTGTGACATACACAAATATCCACAAGGGAATAGATGGTGTTCCAGTCTAAGGAGGTCAGGCCAGAAAGTGTTTTAAGCTGTGTCTGACATGTGATATGCTTAAGCTGTTCTCCTAACATGTGCTGACATAAGTATCTTTGACAGTCCTTGTTCAGACAGTTGCCACATGAAATATGGGATAAGAGCTGTTCCTGTACATGTCCGGATTACAGAGAGGGATGAAATAAATGTGTCTGGACTTGCAAAGACATTGCATCTGTTGTGGTTGATTGACTGGTGTGGAGGGAAAATTGACTTGTTTAGAGGGAAAATTAAAGTGCCCAGCATTTTGTATGCCTTTACTTATGGTATAGATCAGTGGATCTCAATCTGGACTTCATATTTGTGTAACCTGGGATTAGGTAAAAATAGGCCAATGCCCTGGCCCTACCCTAAACCAGTTAAATCAGAATCTCTAGACATAGGGCATGGGCATCATCTTTTAAAAAAGCAATTCTCAGTGTGCAACCAGTTTTGACATAGGTTGAGGTTTTGTAGAAATTGAACCAAGTTGAGAAAGAAGAAAGGCTAAGAAATTAATTTCCACTCACCTTGTTCTCATTTACTTAGAAGGATGCAGGGTCTAGAATACCACTGTCCAGTAAAAGGAAGCTAGGTATGCAATTTCAAATGCTCTAGTAAACATATTTTTTAAAAGTAAAAAGAAATAGTTGGAATTAATTTTAGTAACAAATTTTATTTAGCCCAGTATGTTCTAAATATTATTATTTCAACATAAAATCAATATTAAAATATGAATGTTTAACTTTTTAAAATACTGTATCAAGTCTTCTAAATACGATGCTTACTGTGGATTTGCAGCATATTTCAGTTTGGAGTAGCTATTTTTTGAGTATACAACAGCCATATGTGACTAGTCAGTACAATATTTTGTAAATATAGAGGGTAAAGTGCTGGAATTGAAATCAGGAGACCTTAATGTTAGTGTTAGTTTGGCCAGCTAGTGACTAATCCTTTGATGTTGGATGATTCATTCATCCTCTTTCTGGACTTCACTTTCCTTTTATTTAGTATGAGGGGGTCAGTCTTGACTGAGAGTTTTCTAGTTTTGCTCCAGAGAGCAGCAGGATTGTGTCAGCACTCCTTAGTAGCCATCTTCGAGGAGAAAGGAGGCACGCTGCTTAAAGCAGTCTCTTTCTCTTTTGGATATACTTACGTTTCCTGGCATAATTTTGTTTGAGGGGGGAGAAAAGAAGCAAAATAAAGGCTCAAAAGATCACTAGGCAAATATTCTCTTGAATCTTTTCTGTCAGCATTTATAGGACTACTCCAGGTAGAGGTGAAGCAGTAGGTAGCCTGTTCCTGATACTTAAAAATATTCATTGGCATATTTGTATTCATCCCAGGTTACATGGATTGAGATCTACTGATTGATACCATACCATCAATGATACCATTGATACCATAAGTAAAGGCATACAAAATGCCAAACATTTTAATTCTTTCCCTGAAACAGTCTCCACACCAGTGAATCAATCATGACAGATGCAATGTCTTTGCAAATTCACTGGATTTAGAAGGCTTGATACAGTATTTTACAAAGTTACATATCCCACTAGTATTGTCACTGAGAATCTTCCAGTCAAGGTGTGACCATGGCAATGACCCTCAGATGTTTCCTATTAAACAGTGGAATCCCTTCAGTAGTGGCTTAAGTGACTCAGATTTGAGAAGCAGAAATCCCAGATACCTGGAACCATCCCAGAGTGATAACAGATCACGTATGCTACTGAACACATATTTGTGGTCTAAAATTAACCTATCCTCAAACTCGGAAAGTGATCCCTGGATCTTTCTGAGATGTAGTTCCCATAGTCAGCCAGACTGAGGGCTAGGATTACTCTGGCTGCAAGGTTTTTTTGACTTGAAATGTGTTTCTCTCTGGTAAATGTATAGTTGACAACAACTTTAATAATAGTTATATAGATGCCAATATTGGATGCATATGCGTTTGGTTCATAGGTAGACTAGTAACCTTTCTCCATATCAGATAGATAAACTCTCTGCTGGAAACAGCAGATAGAAAAAGAAACAATTTCATGTCATTGACCCTTGAAAATCAGTCTCTGCCGGATTTCCACTGCCAATGACATGAGAACATAATCGTAGCCCAATATGTTGTTTGCCTTTAAAGCCTTCTGTGATGTTTTCTGTTAGGAGTCAGTCAAGCACTTACACTTCCCAGATTTTATCTACTTTGCTGTTTTATTAATTTGAGGGGAAAAAGTGGCATTGGGTGGGAATTGTGAAGTAGTGAAAGCTGAGAAGGTTTCTAGCTTCTCAGAAGATATGCTTCTTGATTGATTAGAAGCTCATCCTGAGAAGGATGCTTCTAAGACGTCTTAGCACTATATTCTGTGCTTACAGGCAGTTACAAAAAAATTGTTTTGCAAAGAACCAGCCCAAATATCAACAGCTGTTTCTGAATTTTTACTAATGTGCACAAACATCATTTCTCTAGTCCTGGCCTGCTCATGTATCAATGAAAGCAACTTGTTGTGGACTCAAAGCAAAGGAAGGAAGGGGAAATCCAGTTTTGTTATATTACGTGTAGCAACTTTCACAATGCATTAATTAAATAAATGTTTCCAAGCTGATTGGATTATTTGGTCTAAATAGTTTTTGCTCATTATTTGGCACAGGTCTTCATGTAGGATTCTAGGTGAACAGAAAAAGCAAATAAATGTGACCTTTGTAAGGCTGGTATGTTTTTTATGAAGCCAAAAGGTGCACAAATACACAAATATTAGCCCAGTCTTATTTTTGTCCTAGAAAACTTTTCACTGGCGACATCTCTGTGTTCAGTCTTTGGCATCATTACTGCCCATCTTGGTTCCCTGCAGGCTTTGCCATCTGTTTAACTGGTAGAGGGCCCCATCTCATCAGGATCTCTTCCATCCAATTGGAAATAGAGCCATCTGATTGGCGTTTTTCCTCTCCTTTCTCACCCCTGTTTATTTGGAACCAGCTCCAGTATCTCAGAGCAGGTGGCTTTACCTTAGCCAGTTGCCTTAGGATTAGCAATTACTGGAAGGTAAAAGATCTGCAGTGGAGGGTGGAGCATCTGTTATTGCAGTGGTCTTGGCCTTGGAGGGAGTCTAGGGACTTGGAGAAAGACTAATTCATGAAGGTGAGGCGCTTCCTGGGGTGCTCTCCTGTTGCCTCTCACCTTCGTAAATGCTTTGGCACTTTCAGGTTTAATTCTTTGATCTATCTTAAGTTTAATCAGGCCAGCAAGTGCATGTGTGGCAGAGACCCACTGCTTTTATCTGCCTGACAATATATTAGCCTCCTTTCCTTCTGTGCACCTGTGATTCTTGCCTGATGGTTATGCAGAGCCCCTTAAACCTTCACTGTTGCCTAAAACACCTTGGGAAATCATTTTTTAAAAATTCAGCTGTTGCCCTTACCACAAGCATCCTTTTGAAGTTTACCCCTTTCTAGCCCCCAGCCCATATCTTGACTCATGCTCTATAGCCTGAGGAATTTTGAGGAGTTGCCGAGTAAGATATTTTCTAATCTCAAAACGTATATAAAGACCTGTGTAAAGAAATGTGGCTGTTGAAAAACATCTCCGTGTTTTCTTAACAAGCATACTCTATCAGTCTAGCAAGGAAAAGCAGGGAGGGCAGAGAAAAAAAATAGAATAACCTCCAAATGCCTCAAATTTAATGACCTAATTTCCTCTTTTTCTCTCCTCCTTGTTTAATCTTCAGATTTCTTTTATTATTTAGTATTCTTTGGGATTATACAATTAGTCTTTTGTTCTTGTATTATGTATCTATTGTACTATAAGCTACTCAAAGTAACTTTTGGAAAATAAAAGTATTTGTGAGAAATAAATACCTCTCAGAATTAGAATTTCATAAGAAGTGATTTATTAATCATTTTTACTTACTAAGCATTATCGAGTACTTTCTGGGAAGTAGTGTAGTTTATTTATTGCAGGTATTCTGGCATCTGACTGCTGGGGTTTAAACTCACTGAGTTATACACATAAATCACTAGATAATTATCTTGGGCAAGGTGCTTAATATTTTTGAGCCTCAGGTTTCCCCTGCACAGTAATGTTATGGCAGCTAAATAAGTTTATATATAAACACATGTATGTACGCCCTACTCATCTTACACTTTTATTGTTGTTTTTGATTTTATTACCTAAACGATGCCTGGCATAAAATAAATACTCTACAAATATTAGCTACTACTGTAACTATTTACTGTAGTTAGTATAACAATCCTCAGATAGATGTAATCCTCACTTCACAGGTGAGGTAACTGGAGCCAAAGAAGGCTATTTAACTTGCTCAAGGTCATAAGCTGGGGAGTGTGCAGAGTGCAAGGTTCGCACCCAGGTTTGTCTGACCACAAAAGCCTCCTGCTCACCCAACGAATCTGCCTCAATCTGACAACATAGTGAAATAGATGTGGCTGGATTGTCCAGAAAATCATCCTTGCATCCATCTGTACAAGTTCATTTCCCAGTTTTTCTTTTCTCTTAAATAGTTACAATTTCACTCAGGATTATAAACCTATGCCATTAGATTACACAAAATGGTTTGGCATAGGTTTCCTGTAAGTCTTGCTTCCTTGAGAGACACTTTTAGGAAAGGAGAGGGCCAAGTTTATTCCGTAACATCAAGTGCTTTTCCTGAGAGAGGAGCCATCCAATGGAGATGCTGTATGTCTGTTTCACAACGGGCATGGCACATGAAAGATAACATGGGATGATGTTTATGCTCCTTGCCAGATACTTCTAATATCTGGCAGAGATGAGTTGTCCAGTGAATGAACCATCATGTGAAACAGATAAATAATGAGTCTTTAAATGGCTTATTGGCCATTTGTTGCAAATTTAACCTTTGTGATACCATCTCTGACCATAGACCTTTGGAAGCAGGGCAAGCTAGAGGAGTTTAGTGAATGTCCTCTGGCTGAATGAGTGAATGAATGTACTCACAAATGTAGAGGAAGGCAGTAGCTACAAGAGAGCTTCTTGCTGTTAAGAAGATGTGAGTGAGTGGAAGAGAGAATGATTGCTTCCAAGTCTAAGCAATCATTGGACTTTGTCATTGTGTCATTTTTTAAAATACCTGTGTCTCCTCCCTGACAACCTGACCCTTCACTTTTAAGGAGGTCCCTTCAGTATGAGCATACACACTCACCTGCAAATCCTGATTTCCTTATCAGTATTCAGTGCACTTTTGCCTTTTTCCTTTCAGATTCCTGCTGTTTTCTTAAACAGTGAGTAGATCAGTTATCTCAGATGCGACTCCAGTTAGAGCAGCAAATCTGGTTGGATAGATCTTTTCCCATGCCTCTAATCCCAGTAGAGGAGCCCGTGTTCTAGTGGAGACCCATCTTTGCACAAGTTGGTTATGGTTGGATATATAGGAACAATTTTCTTTCACAAAATTGATTATTGTTGAACTGAAAACTTATTTTCATTCCCTTTCTTTTTAACTCAATCAGGATATTATAGATGCAAGAGATAGTACTGGATGAACAAGAACTATCAATTTTGTTTAAGCAATCACATTATATCTAGAATCAAAGAAAGGATGCAGTTCTTAATTTTTGATAGACAGCCCTTGATCATATTTTAATTCAGCCACCGTAAAAATACTATATTAGGTGGTTTGTGATGAGGATGGATATTTGGTGGTTATTATTGAATTGTTTGTTGTTGAGTTTTGGCTAATGTCATAATTGGACCTTTTTTTCTTTCAGCTGTTCCATTTCCTCCAAGTCACCGGCTTACAGCAAAAGAAGTGTTTGATAATGATGGAAAACCTCGTGTGGATATCTTAAAGGCACATCTTATGAAGGAGGGAAGACTGGAAGAGAGTGTTGCATTGAGAATAATAACAGAGGGTGCATCAATTCTTCGACAGGAAAAAAACTTGCTGGATATTGATGCGCCAGTCACAGGTAAGTCCTGAGGAGGGGGATTGCCCATTCGCATACACATTTTGTTGTTTATAGCATCAAATCAAAAGTCCTAGTTACCACTGAGTCTTCAAATACCTTACTCATCATAATCTTTTACTGTCAAATCTATACATTAGAGGAGTAAGTATATTATACATATATACACATATTTTCATGTGTTAAATATCTGTAAGATTGCAATGCTCTAAGAAGTGGCACGCGACTTAGAGATGATGATGATTTCTGAAGTGATACTGTAAGAAGTCATATTGTTTGTAAGTAGAAATACTAAGTGGCACAAAGAACACAGGATATTCATTGGGAAAGATTAGACAAAGTATCCCAAGACTTCCACAACGGTTGAGTAAGGGTCTAAGTTAAAACAGTAGTTTTCAAAGTGTGATCCCCAGACTGATAGTGTCATCATCACCATTTGAAACTTGTTAAAATATGCATTCCCAGGCCCCACTCCGGCCTACTGAATCAGATTACCTGGGGTGAGACCCAACAATCTGTGTCTTATCCAGCCCTATGTGTGATTCTGATGCACATTAAAGTTTGAGAACCACTGAACTTTCAGAAGGAGGACACTTTTTTTTCTCTTTTGCCCATAGCATTTTGTCCCTACAAAATAACATGGTTTTTTGGGTTTTTTTTGAGACAGGGTTTTGCTCTTGTCGCCAGACTGGAGTGCAATGGCACGATCTCAGCTCACTGCAACCTCCGCCTCCTGGGTTCAAGCAATTCTCCTGCCTCAGCCTCCTGAGTAGCTAGGATTACAGACACCTGCCATCATGCCTGCCTAGTTTTTGTATTTTTGTAGAGATGGTGTACCGCGTTGGCCAGGCTGGTCTTGAACTCCTGACCTCAGGTGATCTGCCCGGCTCAGCCTCCCAAAGTGCTGGGATTACAGGTGTAAGCCACCACTCGCGGCCTTTTTTTGGTTTGTGTGTTTGTTTTGGTTTTGTTACTTCTTATGATCAGATAGATATTTTGTGTAAGTGTGCTTCTCTTAGGCCATAAAAATGAAATATCGTCAAAAAATTGTGTATGGGCTGGATACGATGGCTCACGCCTATAATCCCAGCACTTTGGGAGGCTGAGAAGGATGGATCCCTTGAGGTCAAGAGTTTGAGACCAGCCTGGCCAACATAGTAAAATTATGTCTCTACTAAAATTACAAAAATTAGCTGGGTGTGGTGGTGGGCACCTATAATCCCAGCTACTTGAGTGGCTGAGGCAGGAGAATCTCTTGAACCTGGGAGGCAGAGGTTGCAGTGAGCTGAGATTGTGCCCCTGCACTCCAGCCTGGGCGACAGAGTGAGACTCCATTTCGAAAAAAGAAAACAACAATTGTATAGTATACAGCTTCTAATACTAGAGACGTTGGATCTACTCTTTATGGAGTTTGCTTAGTTTGCAAGTTTTCATTTTTGAAGAAGCTAAAAATATTTTCCTCTTAAATATTATTCTGATTTAGACATAGAATATTGTTCTTTTTGATATAAAGGGGGCATCTAAACATATTTCATATATACCAGTGATGGCTAATTTCTTTTAAAATTATTGATCTTCAAATGAATATTTGAATTGGACTGTTAAGAAAGAGATAAGCTCTTTTGAGTATCAGACTACACCTTTCTTTATCAAAATATCTTGAATGATTCCCATTCTAGAGAGATTGACATTATTTACATTTTAATTTTGTCTTGCAATGCTATTTTTTCTTAGTTGTATTTCAGAAATAATAACTATGTTTAGGGCCAGGTAGAGGAGGAATTGGCTCGAGGAGTATTAACTCAATATTGGACCAGTGGTGAGTAAGTCAGGCCAGAGATTTACCCTAAGTTACTGACCGATAACTTCTGTGGAATTCAGAATTAAGTGTAGTAGATATGTAAACTCTCAAAAGAAGTGATCAATATTTTATAATTAAAAAGCCACTACCAGATTTTCCTCTAGTCCTTCCCTCCTACTTTTTATTAATAAAAATATTTCACTCTCAGATGTTTAGAGAAGAGTTGTACTAACATTTGCCATGGTTTGCCCCCATTTAAGAAAAACTGAGGAATTAATGCCCTAGTTTTTGGAAATCTAGATAGTCCTTCATTCCTTTAGCATTTCTTTAAAGTTAAAATGAACAAAGACTTTCTCTTCAAGTGTTCATAAGGCGATGAAAGGTTTGTGTTCATTTAGGATTTTTTTCCCCTGAAAATTCATTGTTTTATTTTGAAGAAGTCAGAAGGACCAGGAAGCTGCCTAGTCCCCTGACTCCCTGCCATCTGTCCATCCGGAGAGGGAGTAAAGGAGTGTGGACTTGCCCTCACAAAGTGGATTTAGCGTGTGGATTTAGATAGGTGAGCATACCATCTTCATAGGAGTAGAGATGAAATTTGTCCAAACAAGGGAGCCATGAGGCAAGTTCCATTATTTTTTTCTCATCTAACATGGCTGACTAGACTGGTAGCTGTTTCAGATTTTTAATTTGAAGACTATTTCTGTGTTGCAAACATTTTGTAAAGAAAAGTATTTTTCCTCTTTGAAATTTTTTCCCCAAAAATGTAGTTGAATTTATCTTTGTGTTCTTGCAAACACACAAATGGAACGTTGAAAAAAGTGTGGCCCCAAATCAGTGAGGCAACACATTTTGGAAATTCAATTTAATGAAATGTTTATTGTACATTTACCTGGTACAGGTGGTATGTATCATACACATGTGAGTAAGACCTGGTCATTGCCCTCCAAGGGCTCAGAATATAACAGGAAAAAGTGGAAACAGGTATCTAACCAAGCATAAGTACATTAAATTGTTGACTAAATTAAAGGATATAACCTAGGTTTGTTCAAGAAAATTAGGAAGTATCCAAGTGGATATAGCTAATTTAAAACCAAAATGTGTTCCTATCTTCTAAATGACTATTTCCTTGACAGTGCTCATTGATTATTACATTTCATCTTTGAGTTAAACAAAATGTTAAATAACTGTCCTATCTGTTGTGGATATGGAAGCCACTGGTATTTTTTGTAAAGTGGCTAGTCATGTTCAGTGAGGTTTGCTGTGAGAAGACGGGGTTTCAGAAGGGTATGAGAGGTGAGGTGGAAATGGGAGGGTGAGACTGAGGCTGGAAGGCCAGGGTTAAATATTAACTCTATAGCCAGCACTTATTCTGGTACTATTCTATAGGGAATGGGGGTCGAGGGGATCTTTGAGCAGGAGAGTTACATAATCATGTTTGTGGCTGGAATAATGTCCTGGATGAGATGAGTAGGATGAGGTGGGGAGGGATTCTTAAGAGGGGGGATGATTAGGAAACTTTCATACTTGTTCAAGGGAGCCATGGCAGGGTAGGGGGATTGAATCCCATTTTTATTACAAGACCTTTTATAAAATGAGTGTTCACGTTGATTTTAAAACATCTGAATAGTTTGTACTTAAAACGTTAATATCTCTTCCAGTCTTCTTCAAGACAGTAAGATGATTTGTGCAGGGATCCAATTTACATTTCTCCCTGAAGTTCTCATATTTTCCTGTTTTCCCTTTCACTTAGCAGAGAACATTCCACTCATTTGTAATGCAAAAACAGACCGGAGCTTAGGTTTTTTAATACAATGATTTAGAACTCATTTTCTGCTCTCTGGGCAGAGGGGATAGGCCAGCATCAGCTGGGCAAACTGCTAATCTCTCTGGTTTGTCTGTTTCCTGCGGTGGGGGATTTGTCCCTGGGGCAGCAAAGGATTCCCTTAGTGCCTGGGCCTGCCATTTAGCATGTCAGGCAGTTGCCAGGAGAACCCTCTGGCTTTGTTCCTGGATGTGAGAGTGGACTGGTGGCCAAGTTTAAGGTCATGGCAGTCCTTCCCTTACAGCAGCTGACGTCAATTAGGAGAATTCCCCGTGCCTGCACTCTGAGGAGAGTTAAGCAGGAAAAGGAATCGGTGTCTTCTGGGACCTAAAAGATCAGTGTTTATTCTCCTCATGCTGTCATTTGTCACTGTGAAGCAGTGTGGCCTTACTTTATATGGAGATAAAATATTTCGTCTGGGGCATTTTGCCCACTTGTGATTTTAGTGGCCAAATCTTTAGGGCCTGTCCTGCGGCCAGAGACTATTTTGGTACCCGGCCCACTGTTGGCAAGTCAGCACATTTCAGTCCCAGCCTGTGGCAGCCACACATCATTTTAATGTCCTTATACTCCTTAATTTCAGCCCTTAGTTAAAAAAGTGATTATATTATAAAAGGTGACTGCATGAGAGCCAAAGTCTTTTGATCTGTTCACCTCTGGTCTTGCAAGGTTGTTCTTGGAAACCCATTTTACAAATGTGAAAAGGGACACTCAGAGGTAGAGTCAGTGTTTCCAAACTTAGCCATAGATCAGAATCACGTGTAGGGCTTCACAAAATACAGATTGCTGAGTTCTACCTCCAGAGTTTCTGATTTAGTAGGTCTGAAGTAGGGCCTGAGAATTTGAATATCTGAGTTCCCAGATAATGATGATGCTCTTGATCTGGGACCACACTGTGGGATGCATTGGTTTAAGAACTTTGACTGAAATCTCGTAGCGGGTAAGCTGAAGACTTTGCTTTAAACAGACATTTATCTACATAGCCTATGCTTAGCTATTATACTATATTGTATACACTATTCTACTTCTGCATTGTAGGGTTAAAGTCTTGGGCTTTCAGTTCCCGTGACTAGAATGTTTTCCTGCTCATTACTGAAGACAACATACAAAGAATAGTGATGCGAAAGATCCTCAAAAAAGAAGGAATAAATTATTTTGACTGTTGATTATAATTTACTATATTTTAAGTAAAAGTGTGTTTCTATAACACAAGCAGGCAGAATGAAACAAAATGCTTGGCATATTTGGGACATTGAGTTTATGTATGTAGTTTTTCCCAGAAGAAAACATTCATAGTTATTTTCTTTAGAAGTTCTTAGGGAGTTTACTATAGAAAGTTACTACTGGGACAGTGTGTCAAACAAAAAATGTAAGCCGGGGCTCAAAATCAGGTTTCAGTGAGCTGAGTGGTAATGAATACAGTATTCTATTAAGAATAGCTGAACCATAGTAATTCAGTATTTGTGTATACGAATCAGTAATACTCTCTTAACATCAATAAACATGTAGCACTATCTGTGGGAAACATTTGACAGTCATTACAATTACATCATAGTTACATGAACAACTATTTTACTTTAAGACACAGTATACATATCCCTTTTAACATATCCCTTTTATCTTCTCATGAATTGGTACTTTTCACAAATAATGACATATTTAAGCACCTTTGGTAAAGCAATGCCTGTTGTTTTCACAGGAAGGTAAACATCCGCAAGATTGTTATTCTTAAAATTTGAAAACAATCTTTGGCGGTAATAATGCTCTAATTCTTTTGGAGAAGGCTGAAGTATATTAACATCAATACTATCGTGGCTTTAAGAGAAGTAGTGTTTCAGGTAATACTGAAATGCCACCAGATAAGGAAGGAGTATTTTCTTAAGTTCATTAAAGAAAAAATTGTAGATGTTTTCCTTTGTCTACCCAGGTAATTCTCATGTTTTCAATCTCATCTATGTTATACTCATTTTTATACTAATGTTTCCCATCTTATCCATATTCCAACTTCTCATTGAAGTGTTCATAATAATTTCAGACTTCATTGATTTTATTCTCTTTCTGAGTCAGTAACATGTATGGACTGTAATGGGCAGTCTGAAATACCAGTCACTGACTGGTTCTGACCCATGACAAAGTTTTCACTGATCCAGAGTGAAAATTTCATGTTCATTTTAGCGAAAATGCTTTCTTTTTGTGCATAACACTATGGTGACAGTAGATCATAATTTTTTATAGTTTTAGGGGGGATAAACTGAGTTGTTTTTGTTTTAAAACTAACATTTATTAGGTTCTTGTGGAGTTTTTTTTTTTTTTCCTGTTTACTATCATAAACACTGTACTTTTTAACTCTTAAGTGTTCACACAACCCTGTGAAAAAAGCATGTTATCAGCTCCATTCTACAAATGAGGAAACTAAAGCTTAGTGAAATTGTGTATCTTACTATGGTTACACAGCTAGATAGTGCCAGAATTGGTATTAAATCCCAAGCAGTTCAACTATGTCTATTTCTGTTTTATTTGGGGGTGGAGGTTAATTTTACAGGTTTAAGAAATCATTAAATCTGGAAGTAACCATATATAACATGACATTAGCTGTATTGTCCTGAATAATATTTTTGTTTCATACTGTTATCCTACTAAAGGTTAAACATCTGAGGACATAAACTTGCATCATGGCTTTGTGGACATTGTTCTATTTAAAAACAATTTTAGTATAAATGCACTGCTGATTTATATATAGTAAATTATAATAATAACATAATGGAAATATACGAAAACCTCTAGAGTATGTGTTTATATATGTGTGTGTTTCTTTGTGTAAGTGTAACCACTTCCATAGCAGTTATCTTTTTAGTCTGTTCTGTTTTCCTGAATTTGTTGATTTTATTGATTTCTGTCTTCTTAGTGGAGTGTTTTGGACACAGAAACGTGAGATACTTGACGAATACACATGTCTGTTTGGAAGTTGTTTCTTACAGAAGAATCTGTGGTTTAATTAGTGGATTTATAAAAGAAAAAGAATATAAATTCTGATGCAGCTACTTTACTATTTTGTAAAGTTACTGTCTTGGTATATAAAGTGTAATATTATTTAAAAATATAAACTAAAAGCTTTTAGTTCCACACCTCGCTAATGGAAAATATATTACAGAGAGAAGGCCTTCAGGCAGTTCAGTCCTGGCTTGTGTTTGACTTGGAGGTCAGATAGCTTGTTCTTCTGTATTTTGTCTGCCTTGCCAGCAGCATCTTTGTGCATTGCCTTATGAAGTAACATGAAAGTCCATGGAATGGTTTGATACCTAAGTCAATCTGTTGAGGAGGTAGGGAAAAGCCTTCAAAAGAGTTCAGTGTTCTTTTCCTTGTATTAAAACCTAAAAGGTCTATGTAGCAAGCTATATGCATATATGTAAAACCATGTCTAAAAGAGATAACACACTCTTAAGAAGTTTCACTTTTAGACTGCTTTCATCATATGAAAATAATGTTTATAGCAAAATGTATTTTGAAAAAGTAGAATTATACTGATTATATGATGATAGAAAAAAAATCTTATCCATGACATAATCAAGTGTTTTTCAGAAATTTTTATAAAAACACATTGTATTTTAATATAAAGAGTAGTAGGAAGAAAAATTTTCGATGGAAATAAGGGAAGCCTCAAATGATTAACCAAGTTTTCTTTTGCTGTTATGGCTCCATTTGTAATGACTTATTTATCTTTATATAAATAGATGTCAAGATCACCAGTTTATTTCACTGCCTTTCTTTTCAGATTCATGTATTTTTGTTATATTCAAGATAGTATTATTGTTAGTTTTCTCTGGATTTTGTGATTCATGTCAGACATTTTAATATGAAAAGATATACTTGGAATTCATGAACCTGATTCCCAGAAATGCAGTTATTAGCTCTCACAATCTCTGAATGTGCTATCTGATTTAAGATGCCATCTGGTGGTATGCATTTGATACACCTAGTTCTTTTAATTGCTCTCAGAATCACACATCCTATATTGCTTATGAAGAATATTTTTGAAATGACATGCAGACATTTGTTTTCATTTCAAACAAAGGATCGTTTGTGTTTCCCTTTCTGTTTTCTCGAAGTAATATGCGTGTTTGCTTTGGTCTTTGTTAATAAGCATAATCTGATTCTGTCCTACAAAGCATTATAATCAGGCTGCAATTTTCAGAACTCAGCTTTGCTCACAGACGTTTGTAGATATTCAGCATCCTCTTTAAAATCCTAGTTACATATTTTTTCGTTTAATTTTAAAAGGTAAAATTTGATTGGATACTTGGATACCATGTGGTGAATAAGAGATTCTCAGATAATCAAGCATGAAACAGAAATTATTCATTTGAATTCTCTTTCTTATGTTTTAAACATTAAAGGCCAACTCCTTCAAAGGTGGACCTTAGCTTAATCTCAACTACTGCTTTGCTTTCTTCAGGAGATAAGCTGGTAATATTTATTAAATATATATCAAATGTAGGTGAAAGCTAGACATTAAATTGCCTGCATTATTGATATAAAATATCCATTGCACTTGAGACTCTGAATTGAGGAAATGTTAAAAATACATGAGATGATTTTAGCCCCTTACAAAATAATTTGTGGCTGGTTAGCTTAGTTTATTAAGGACATGGTGGCAGTGAGCCAACTTACAGACCAATGAGCCAACTTACAGACTTTTTTCCTCCTCTGTAGCCTGTTTAGAATTCTCAGTTTATTTTCAAACTTCTGGGTTCAGCCAGTTTACCCTTAAAAAAAAAAAAAAATGACAGGAATAAGAAGAGGTGAGAATAGGAAGTGTGATTTAATCTCTGCTGTGCAGGTCACCTGAGGTGTATCACCTAATGACAGTGCAGCAGTAACTTTATTTTCACCCTATCCAGCATGGTGTCCACATTAAAATTGTCAACCTCTAAATTAGCATTTTGTGTCTACCACTCAGCAGGATATCCACCTGTTTAAATCTCAGCTTTCTTATTCAGTGGTGTTAGTGTCATACCTGTCACTCAGATAGAGTGAAATGCTGCAACCACAGCACAGATATGCCCACTGAGTAGTAAATTTTTGTTGTTATTGCTGTAATTGTTACTATTGGGACCGGTATTGTTGTTACGTATCTGTTATGTCAATTTTTGATTCTAGATGGTTTTGGTGATTAGAAGTATAGACACCTTGTAAAAACTGTATTAATTTGGATAATATAGCTTGCAGTTCCCCTTTTGTGGATGTAAGTAAAGACTGAGAGGGCTGTGCTGTGACAGAGTGTGCAGATAGTTCCTCCTAACCACAGCTGTCCCCTGCTTACCTTTTCTAAATTCCAAGTGAGTTTTAATTGGAAAGAAAATAAATTTTGTTTTCATGAACGTATTTTGCATTATCAGTATATCAATTAGAAAGAAGAAAAAGAAAAATTAAAAATGGGAAATATGAGCTATTATATGTTAGAAAACTAGAGGTAAATAGCCAAATATATGCAAGGGTGAGCTTTGCTCAAGAGTCCCATGTCAAAGTAATAATTTCTTTGATGGTTGAGAATCATTTAGATGTAAATACATTTTCATTTCATGTTGGGTGATTGACTTTTTAACAGTTCATGGAACTACCAACAAAGTATGCATAATTTGGATTTTACATTTCCCAAATAATATGCAACTTTAGATTGCTTTCTGACATTTAAATCAGAAAAATGTTGCAGGGATTTTCAGTGAGTTTTTCTCCCTTTCATTGGCAACCCTAAACTATTTGGGGGTATTTTGTTCTATACCTCTTTGTCAAAGCTTTCTAGGGTTTCTAGAAAGCTCAGGCTGTCTTTATGACAATTTCTTAGTATGTTTCGACATGTTAATGAGAAAACACTAGGCAAATATCATTTCAGTTGGAGAAATGAAGACATTGTAAGTTAAAGGATCATGTGTCAAAACAATATAATATTGATTGGCCTCAAATATGCCTTTATTCTTTTGTACACTATAAAGAAATTTAAGCTGTTTTTAGATAGGAGCTAATATTTCAGGTTCTGTTTTAAGCAATGAATGAACTAAACAGTAACTCTGGGAGATAGGTGTTCTTTGGATATCCATGTAATAGATGAGAAAATTGAGACATGGAAAGGTTTACAGAGCTTGCCCAGGGCCGTAGACATAGGGTGTCCACAGCCTGGAGTTCTTGGTTCTAAGGCCATGGTCTTTCAATTAAAATATTACTCAAGGCCAGGCAGTCTGGTTCCAGAGCCCAGTGTCTTATGAGGCAGGGAAGGTGGCCATAAAACATTGATTAAAATATTCTTGAATAGGAATTTCTCCTAATATTCTCCACTAATGTTTTCAAACAAGTTTCTAATTGACACAATGTTTGTAAGCATCAAATTATTCCTTGAACATCATGCAACCTATAAAGAAGGCATGCTACAGCTAGTGAAGTTAGTGAGGTGAAGTTAAAAATTAGAATGTTTGAAGAGGTAGTCAATATTTTTAAAGTGAATGCGTAGTTTTTATTTTGTCTCTCCCCACATGACCTTGTTTCAAAAGTTTAGCTTTGGAAATTGCTTTCAAGTACTGTGTTAGAGATACTGGAATCATTTTAAAACAATCTTGAAATCCTTCTAATACCCCTCAAGGAAATTCAGATAATTTACATAAGACCTCAGTTCCTGTTGGTCCTCTAGTGAAGGATGAACCCCAGAATTATTGTCTTCTTCTTCCTTCCACCTCTTTCTCCAGAATTCTTGTCAAACAGTATTTATTGTAGAACACATAAAAATAACAAAATATTATTACCTCACAAATCTTGCCTGAAAATTTTACTTGTTTTCTAGCTAGAAGAATTTTGGCATACTAAATTATTTTATATATTTGGGCTATCTAAGAAGACAATTTAAACAACTGATTTTAGCATAGGACCAAATAAAATTTCATGATGGCATTTGACTACCATTTAAAAAGACATTTTGGACCTCCCTTTTGGCTTAACTAAGGCATATAGCTTGTAATTTTTTGCCTCCTGCTCCTTCCTTGCATTTCTGTGGGACTGCCGCAGCTCCCCCAGCAACTCTGATTCCTGCCTGATGCTGCAGTGTGCAGCCATAAGCCCTTGCCTCACCCTGGAATAAAGCACCTAGGTTAGCCCTTCCGTTCTAACTCCAAGTGCTAAAGAATGGTAATTAGCATTCTTTGGACCTTTATTACGTGCCTAACAATATACTAAAGGTTTATATGCTCTGTTGAGCAATCTTGTGAGGTGTAGGTACTGTTGTTATTCCCAAAGTTAGAGATGAAGATCTGTCCAGTAGATACATAGTATGAGCTACATGTATAATTTTAAATTTTCTAAGAGACACTTACAAATTTTAAAAGAAGTGAAATTATTTTTAATAATGTATTTCATAGCTTCAACTTTCCAAAATGTTTTCAACATGTAATCAATATAAAAATTATTAGTAACATATTTTGCATTCTCTTTTTACGAAGTCTTTTAATTCTGATGTTTATTTTGTACTTAAGACACATTTCAATCTGACTGTATTTCATGTCCTCAATTGCCCCTTGTGGCTGGGAGCTACCACATTAGCACAGTTATACATAAAGAAGCTGAAGCTTGGCAAGTAACTTATGATAAGAGCCTTAGTAAATGCAGCTGCTGGAATTAAGTGCAGGGAACTGATTCTGGGCCTCAAGCTCTCAATCAGCACAGTATACCATCTCAGGACCTGGATGTTTCTTCCTTCAACTTACAAGCATCGCCTTGTTAGATTCTTCTGTGGCTTTAACTGCCTGTATCATGACTAACGAGCATAGTCAGATTCCATTCTCTACCTATTTCTTTTTCTTTCAGTTGATCCTGTGGTGTTAGCTCTGTGTCTGTGATCCATTTCCCTGTTGGGGCAAAGGACATAAAATTACGGACCACTGGAAGTCTATGGGAGTCACTTACCTTCTTTTTTCTAACCTAGCTACTTTTGTCTTCCCATAATTGTGAGCTTGGGCCTGTAGAATGTGTGCACTATTTGTTACTTCCAGTTAGAAAGCCTTTGTGACTAGCCATTCCTCATAGTAGTGATTCTCAAAGCAGGGTGGCACAAGGTTCATAGGGTGTGTCATAATTCATGATGAATCAGGTAGGGTTGAGCAATGAGATGTTGAAGCAAGAATGTGGAAAAGCAAAGCAGTGCAATAGCCTTGATAGAGAAAGTCAACAGCTTCTAGTCTGTCTTTCACACAATGTCAAATAAAAAAACTTGAATCAAGAAAAGGAATGGGATGCATTGTTCATAATGGTAACACAGTGCCCATTTTATAGCATGTAACTTTGAGAATCAAATTTTTTTTCTAAAATTGCTTTCATATGTTTTTAATCACAATTTTTTATTTTTTATTTTGAGATATCAAATAGAGTTAAACAGGGCAAAGGATTTTGATAGTTTTCATTAGAGGACATTGTAACACACTATTCTGTAGGATTGAGTTGATCATACACTATTTTATCTCAACGTTCATTCCTCTAGTTTCTATTTTTTCTAAGTGATACACATGGCCACTGAGCTGAAGACTAAATTTCTTAAGTTTCCTCTGTCACTATATATGGCTGGGTGACTTAAGTTTTTGTCAATGGGGTATAAGCAAAAGTAGCATGTGTTACTTTCAGATAGCAACTAAAAAATTTAATGTCTTCCTTGCTTCCCTTTCCCCTTCCTGCCAATACACTTAGGATGGCAGGAGCTAAAGATGCCATTCTAACCATGCGACAGAGATGATATGTCAGGTATGGCAGAGCAACAAGACAGAAGGGCCATTGAGTCCCAATGTTGTGTACAAGCCATGTTACCTCAAATTGCTTATATCCAAAGAAATAAGCTTTTATCATATTTAAGCTATTGTTATAGCTGAGTCTTTTTAATAAATTTTTTTGGCCTGCATTCTAACACTGTATTTGTTTGTTTTCATGTTGCTAATAAAGACATACCCGAGACTGGGCAATTTACAAAAGAAATAGGTTTAATGGACTTACGGTTCCACATGGCTGGGAAGGCCTCACAATCATGGCGGAAGGCAAGGAGGAACAAGTCACATTTTACGTGGATGGCAGCAGGCAAAGAGAGAGCTTGTGCAGGAAATCTCTCATTTTTAAAACCATCAGATCTTGTGAGACTTTATCATGAGAACAGCATGAGAAAGACCTGCCCTTATGATTCAGTTATCTCCCACTGGGTCCCTCCCACAACAGGGTCCCTCCCACAACACGTGGGAATTCACAATGAGATTTGGGTGGGCACACAGTCAAACCATGTCAAACACAAAATCTAGATTTGTTAATGACTTTCCTACAGATTGTTACCTTTGTGTCCTACCATAACTACCATCAATCTCTGCCACAAACCCTGTTCTTTTCCAGAGAGAAGTCAATATATTGTTCTTTTAATGAATCTTGATTGTCTTTGTTTCTCTAACTTGAGATACGTCAGAGTAATTCAGTCTACCTGTGGTATGCCTTCTGTTTTGTTTTTACCTTCTGGTTTTGTTTTGTTTTGTTTTTCCCCACCACTGTGAATTCTATACAGCACTCAAGAGCAGGCTCAGGTCCTGTGTCCTCTGGAAAGATTTTCTTGACTCCTCAAATAGCAAGGTCTTTCTCTTCCCCTAGTTCCCAGTGCATTTTAATACTTAAGTCTGTTTTATTTAATGTTTATTAGGTAGTATCTTCTCTCTCCCAGCTATCCTGAAAATTCCTTGAGGGAAATACCTGTATCTAAAACTTCTTGAAAGCAATCTTAACATCTGTCCCAGTGCCTGTCTGTATTAGGTACTTAATGATCATTTCATTCAATTTGATTTTGTTTAATACCAATAAAATGTTAATTGAATCTCAGTCTATGACCTTAAAAGTTGGTAGGTCTTAGAGATACTTTTACACAATTATTTTTGTAAGGAAAAATTAAGGTTGTTTTCCAATTTTTCCTAGTTTTATTGTCCTAGAAATAAATAGAGAAAAGCACAGTATAGCCCAGTATGACAACTTAAGAGTAAATAATCACATATGAAATTGTTCAAAATCTTACCTTTTTATTCCATACAAATCACCTTACAATCAAATTATTGTCAACTCTTTCTTTGATTTCGATAGGCTTCCTAGTGATCATGGTTATAATTTATAACATCCGTAATTGTGCTGTTTAGCCTGTCTCACCTTATATGTAAGTCTCCTCATAATTTCTTATCTAAAGATTTGACAACTCATTTGTGTGCCTCTCATGGCAAATTCGTATTGCTAAACATTAATATAATCATAGAATTGTAAGATACTTTATTTTGTATAATCCTTTCATTGTAATGTGTTTCTTTTTTATGTCAAATGTGATTTTTGAGTGGTCTGGCTGCAAAGTATAATGGGCTTTTCTGTGTATTTTTATCAAATCCTGCTTTTAGATTCCAGATTATACTTATTTGAGGAAAGTTAAAAATTGACAAAACTATTTGCGTAACAGAGGAGCCTCCACTTTATTTTTACTAAAATAATTTTTAAAACACTTTTGTTTTCCCTTTATAGTCTAAGTTATATAAAATTCATTTCCTTGAAATACATCATTTTATTTGAGCTTTGTTATGTTACTTTTGTGGACCTTGTTTTAAAAAGGATCCTCAGGTTTTTAGAGTATTGACTATTTGATGTCTTTTCTGATGTTAAATTCCTTCTATTTAGTAGCCATCAACATATTTATAAATGCCCATAATATACCCAGTAAAGTCTGTGAAAGTCAAGATACTTGGTATGTTATTTTTTACATTTTAATATGGTGATCATAAACTTGTGATGGTCTACCAATTTGAAAAAAAATTTTCATGAAAAGCCACTAAAGGGGAAAAACGTATTTACCAATATTATTTTAACATTCTTAACTTTTTTTTAAATTATCAAAGCAACACTTATTCTATTTTATTTTATTTATTTATTTTATTTTATTATTTTTAGAGACAGGGTCTTGCCTTGTCACCCACCTGAAATGTAGTAATACAATCATAGCTCACTGTAACCTTGAACTCCTGGGCTCAAGCGACCCTCACACCTTAGCTTCCTGAGTAGCTGGGACTATTATGTTTTAATATAGTGTGCTAATGAGGTGCACACTACCATGCCCTGCTAAATTTTATTTTGTGTAGAGGCTCACTAGGTTGCCTAGGATGATCTTGAACTCCTGGCCTCAAGTGTTCCTCCCTCCTTGACCCCCCCAAAATGCTGGAATTACAGGTGTGAGCCTCTGTGCCTGGCCAAAGCAGTATTTACCTTAACATCATCATGACCTGGAAACTTAATTTTCCATTAGTTTAGGTTATGGATAGCTCTCAAATTCCCAGTATGAGAATACTGTGGGTGAGTCCACTATTACCAGGGTTACTGTAGTAAGATATAATGCTAATTATTGATTCAAAATAAAAATTTTCAGTAATTATCAGGGAAGGTCAACTTCCAGAATTAATTAAGGCATATAATTGAAATACAACTTAACTGTCAGATGTCCACAGGCAGTAGGTTAAATGCCGATTCATATGTAGGCCTTTTAAAAATGGCCTACAAGGAAGGTGGTTTTATTTTCACAATCTGTCCTTTTTTGTCTCAGTTATGAATTTTGCTAGCTCCCTAGTGACCCATAGCTATGTTTTAGCTCTTTACCAACCTAGCCAATTCTTGGATCATGAGTAGAACCCACTTATTAATTACGGGTACCAAATTGGGTGATACTACAATTTATCCTTCAAACTGGTACCCTTTTGAAAGTAAACAGGGATGCTGTTACTAATTATACTACCACAGTACATTTAATCCAGGACTGTTCCAGACAAACCGGGATATTAAGTTGTCCTAGTACTGTACCTTGAAGGTCCCCAGTTTCCACCTCTGCTCATCTCTGCTAGATGTGACCACATGTTCTTAATGTTGACCAACTTACACATATAACTTTGGGTGCATTAATCATTGTCCTATCATTTTTGGGTGACTACAGAATGATATACCATAAATGCAGATTATAACTGTCTGCACTAACTGGATATAGGTGACTTCATATAAACAATATTTTGCTTGTAGGTTTTGAGTATGTTTGCATTTGAGTGTAGACCTGAGTGGTTCTTCAGAAATTAATACAGTAAAACATTAGAAATTTAGGACAGTGATGGTGGAGTGGGTCAGTTAGATGTCAAAAATTGTAATAAAACATTTCTTCTATACATGGAAGAATAGGCATTAAGATTGACACATTATGTTGATTCAAATATTTTAAAATATTTTTCGAATTTTTATTAGCATTTACCCTGAAATAAGTACTGCACAAAGCATATTCATTCAGTATTGTCCAGTTGCTCTTAGCATCAAGTCACTAGTGTCAGGTTGATGGCAGTGATGAGACAAATTACTCCTTTCACCTCTTTAAACATCAGATAGATTGCTGGGGACAAAGAGACAGCATGGCTTCCAACCATTACACAAGTCCCCCTTCTGTAGCAAGGATCATGTCCAGGATGATGCAGTTATGGAAGGCAGCATGCTGAGTTTCTGTTAATTTGATGAATCACCAAATTGAGACCAGTGGTGGTATTGTCCAGGGACAAAGTGAATTGCTTCAGCAGTGGGTAGATAACCCACTATTTTTGAGTTGAACTTTTTCAGCTAGATAATAATTTCCTTGGGATGGTATCCAAAAGGTGGCAAACCTTTCCCTAAAAGTAGTGGAGATGAAATTTAGTCTCAGTTCTGTAGTTATTTTCTTTAAACAGCACTGTAGGAACCAAGATTACACTTGCATGAGGACTTGTGATGACCTGGACACCTCTTTTGTTTTCTGTGATTAGAGTGAGATGAAATGGAGGGGGAGTGGGTGATCGTTCGAGAGATAGTTCAAGAAAGAGAAGAAAATTGTGGGGAGTCAAGTATGAAGGGATTTGTAAGATTGGTGATAACAAGAAACAGTTGATTTGGCTAATAGATTTAGGTTCCACAGAAAAAATAAGAATCATTGAGAGTGAGCCAGGGGTCATAGAAATAATTATCTGCTGACTAAGGGTGACCAGGGAATGCTAGTTTTGAAGACGAGGAAAGGATTTGTCAGAGGTGGTTAATGTGTGGTTGGATTGAATCTGAGGAATTAGGACAGTAGGGGTAACAGTAACACTTCCATTCATATGGGGACTGTGTGGAGAACGCTTACCAACTTGAGGGCTTTATGTTAGATTTAATGATGTCTAGGTGTCACGACAAATGCTCATTTCCAGAAAGGGACCAGTGGTAAAATTATGATAGAAATAGACGTGACCTTTTTGAGGATAGACCTTTGGAGGTTTAGGAGTTGACTTACTATGGATAATTATGCAGTTTAGAATGGTAAAGGCAAAGAGAGGAAGGGTTTTAACAAAATATGCATTCTGATTGGTCAAAGGACTCTGGGAGCACAGTACCAAAAGTCTGTCCAGTAGAGGTCAATGGGAGACAATGTTACTATATTTGTTAGATAGAATACATTATTTTCAGGAGCAGTATGACCATGATTTTGAATAAAAATTTAATGTAAAGGTAAGTCTCTTTTGGAGCAGATTTTGAGTTGGTGCTTAATTAATCAAGGCCTAATGCTAAAACTGTTAAGTATTCATCATGCTACTGACAAATAAAATCTGAACATTTGCATATAAAGTAAAACTGAAGCATGGATTCATGCTTGTGTTCTAGATTCTTTCACATAACAACTGCATTTTATGTGTAATGGGCGTGTTTTAAGGGTAATGCTTTGTCACCTAATGAGAAGATCACTGGCTTTAGAATGAAACAGACATACCCTGTAATCCTGCTCACAAGTTACCTAACATGCTCCTCCTCATTTAAACTTCTGTGCAAGTGATTGAAATAATTTCTACTTTACAGCACTGTGAGACTTGAGATAATGTTGAAAAGCTCCTCACATAGTACCTGAGATGTAGTAGGAACTCAGTGACCAAAAAATATCATTTATTACCACTAAAACTGATCTATGTACATATATTCACTGAACCTTCTGCAAATGGATGGATATATATGTTTATATTTAGTAAACAGAAAAAATAATTCTTGGTATATAGTAGTGTACTCTGGATAATGATAGTCATTGTTATAGGAATTGTGTTATTTTTTTCTGCTTAATTTTACAGTCATTCCTGGTAAGAAATATCAAAGATTTGCTGATATATTCAGCACTTACTTCATATTTGCCCTTCACGTGTAAATCAGAAACAATTAAAATAATTTATAATAGAAAAATCAAAAATTCAATTTATAGAATTTATATAAACTCTTTCTTACTTTGTTTGATGTACTTTCTTAGCAACTGAATTCCACTTTTCATTTGACTCATGTGAGTTGTTTGACATTTGTTTTGGTTCCAAGTAAAAGTATAGTTGTTTTGTTTAGGATCGTCTTGACATTACTGAACTAAAATTATCCCTTTTTTTTCCCGAGCTTAACACGAAAAGAAGGATGAAAATAATAGCATTAGTGAAAACTATTATCTAAAAGCGGTGACAGTACAGAACTACTATGAATCAGGAATCCTGAGAGATTGTGCCAGTTCTAACAGTGTCTTCCTGTAATTCATGAAGAGGTTATTCTAGGTGATCTCAAAGCCGTTGTTGGTTTTCATTCTGTCAATGCATTTCTTACTCAAACTATATGTTACATGACTTCAAAGGGAATATCTTGATTAGTCTAATCAGGGTTTCCTCCTGCTACCCTTTAAAAACACCTCTGTGTCAAAGTAAGAGATAACCTCAACTTTTGTTATTGTGTGATTCAACTTCCCACCATATGATGAATTCCTGAACATTTTAAAACCACTAGTTTTATTTTTGTGAGTACTTCAATATCCAGAATGATTTCTTTCATAAACATAATGAAGCTTCCACCCCTACATGTGTTTCTTTTTTCTTTAAAATATAGCAGGTCTGTTTCACAAAACATTTTTCTTCTTTAAATATGTACGCTTTTACATTCTTCTCATATAAATAATATGTGAATTGACTACTTTTTAATTTGGATAATGTTGTGGCTATAGAAAAAAGCATGGTGAAAAGGGAATGGATTTAGGAATTTTAAGTAACATATCCTATTATAGCACATATCTATTGATATTTTATTGGTCACATTTTATTGATGTTTGTTGGTCACATTTCACTGTTTTTTGGGGGGGAGGCTTTTATAGTAGGTGTATTTTAGTCATAGTAGTTAATTTAACGAACAGTTCTCTGTGATTTTCTCTATCTTGATTGCTCTTAAGGGTTAATCATTTGCTTCATATGTCTGATAATTGGTCATATAAATATTGCTAAATTCTTGACTTTGAAGAATGTTTGATTTTTTTTCTGTGATTATTTTCTACTCTAAATAGTCATATAATTTTACTTTTGGAAAAGACTTAGAGACCACTCCAGCTGCTGGCCTTACAGATTAAGAAGCTTGGAGCAGTCTGTCATTGCCACTCACAGCTGGAAAGTGCTGAACTAGGCCCAGAACTCTGGTCTCCTGGATGCCATTGTGGATTCTCTGCACCGTGTCCCCCTGCCCTTCTTTGTTTGTCGTCTATTTCCTACTGAATAACAATGAAGAAGTTGATGACTTCTGAAGCATGTTAGTGTTGCTTTTGCAACTTATACAACTAATAAGTTTGTATACACTAATACATTTAACAGTTATTCTTCAGCAGTAGATATGAGTTTTTCTACTCTCAACAACCCGGTAGATCACATAATAACTGACCTTTTCCTACTAACCTTTAAGTAAGGCAATCCTTTAATGTACTTCTCATTTTGTCCTTGACCCGGAGCTCACTTCTTCTTTCTTACATCATATTTGGCAGCGGGACAGAGATAATAACCTGAGAGGCGTGATGTTTGTCCCTTCCATGACTACCCCTGTTTAACTGTTGGGAAAGTTTCCCTCATCTTCTCCCATAATTATTTTTAAATGTCTTCAGACTTGAGGGAGTAAGGTTTTGTGGAGACCACATAATGCTGATGGGAGTGTACTAGAGATATCCATTCTGTATTTCCTGTGGAAAATGGAATAAAATAGAATGTTTTCAGTTTCTTAAACTTACTCCTCTGTGTGGCAGAATCAAAATCATTGTATTTATGCCTAAAAAGCAAACTACTCCACTCCTGTACTGAGGTTTCTTACTGGCAGTTCCTCTCCATTTGAAAATAGAAGATGTTTCATACACCGAAGACCACTACTTTCTAGCTGCTTCTTTCCCATCAACAATTTAGGACAGACTCAGGCATACACATCTTTTAATATGGTATACAGCTGCAGAATTACAAAAAATTAATGTGTGTGTATCATAGATAGCTTTAACTCCCTTTGGACTCCTTAGATGTCCTTTTTTCACCAGCATCCTAATAGAGTCATAATACAGCATTGCAACTGGAAGAAACATTAAGGCTAAAAACAAATCAGGTAGTATGTTGAAAGGAATGGTGGACCTGCCACTAACCAGCTGGAATAGTCTTGGAGCAAATCACTTCAACTCCCTATGCCTCATTTTCTCATTGATAAAATGTATCAGTTAACAAGGTGCAAGAATTACCTGGTGATCCCTTTTCTCTGATTTCATTCAATTATAATTGCCTGTTACTGTTTCCCAGAAGTCTACCACAGGTCAGCCCCTAAGTTCTAATTCAAGCAATCGACTTTAGTTTTCCCTTTAATTTCTCAGAAGTAAAACGTTTTTTCTTTCACAGGCCCCTTCCAGTTTCTATAGCTTCAAAAACAAAGATGATGTCATTCCAGCTGCTGCTTCCAAAAATTCTTTGTTTTTCTTTAGTCTTTGTTTTAGGATTTCTTTTCAAGGCATTTACATCTTTTCTTTCTAGCATTATAGATTATCTTACATCTTTGTTATGTCTCCAAATATTTTTCGGGACTTAAAGTCTTACCTTAGTCCTCTGACTTCCCCTTGAACATGGATTTCACAAAGCACACCCCTTTATATCCATAGTGTCTGGATTCAAACCCAGTTCTGTCACCTCCCAGCTCTGTGACTGTTCAAGTTACGTATACTCTGTGTCAGTGTCTACCTAGAGTTGTTGTGGGGATTAAGTGAGTTAGTATCTGTCAAGCTCTTATCACTGGCTGGCATATAGTAAGTTGTATTTGTGTGAGTACCAGGCTTTATAATCTTACCACAGACTTTGTTCCCTTTCCCTACCTCACTATGCTTGGCCAACTGAGCATCTCACCTTCCCCAGACTTACACTTCTTGTCGCTAGACTTTATGTTCTTTTGGATTAAGAAGGATAACTCCATTGGCACCCACAGGCTCCCTTTAAATACTTTACAATATGTATAATTTTATGTTTAGGCTTGCACACATATTCTTTACTTGTCATCCTGAAAGTTATTCTCATAATACTTAAAGTTTCATACATTTTGTTAGGAAGAAATGTTGTACTTATTTCAAGAATATGTTTTAGAAAATATTTAAGCCAGATTACAAGGATACATAGATACAAAACTATGTATTGTTTCTTTTAAAAATAAGTGTACCTAAAGTCGTTACACTTTAATGAAGCATTCCCTAACCTCAATTAATTTTGTGATATCTTAATGAAAAAAATGTAAAAAATAGTTTGGTTGTTTCACTTCCTTAAAAATACATCATTTAGGTTCATGTTTCAAAAGAGCCAATTTTAAGCAATACTGAAGGAGACAATCTTATTGAGAAAAACATAAATATTCAATAGAGCCATAGAATATTAAAAGAGTTTGAAAATATAAAGGTGGTTGATTTCAGTAACTTCCAAACTATTTGTTAACAACAGTGTTTTTGTTGTTGTTGTTGTTGTTAGTTTTTCTGGGGGGAGTTTTTGTGTTTGTTTGTTTGTTTATTTATTGGTTTTGAGATACGGTCTCATTCTGTTGCCTGGGCTGGAGTTCAGTGGTGTAGTCATAGCTAACAGCAGCCTCGAAGTCTGGGGCTCAAGTGATCCTAATGCCTCAGCCTCCCAGGTAGCTGGGACTACAGGCACCCCCCACCATGCCCAGCTAATTTTTAATTTTTTTGTTAAGACAGGGTCTTACTCTGTTGCCTAGGCTGGTTTCAAAGTCCTGGCCTCAAGTGATCCTCCTACCTTGACCTCCCAAAATGTGAAGATTACAAGCATGATCCACCATACTCTCTCTCTTTTTTTTTTAATGAAATATTTAAATGCAAGGTTCAAAATATGAAACAGAGAGGCCCTGGTTAACAGAAGGATGACACCTGTCTCTCCTGTGACCCAAAGACACATTGGGAAATATATTTGGGAAATGTGTACTTACCTAAATTTCTCATTCTACTTCTGAAGAAACTGAGGACCAGAAAGTTTAGTTTCATTGCAAGATCATTTAGCTAGTTAATAGTTGAACGAGGAGTAGAAATCAGCAGTCTTAACCCCTATGTAAGCATGATTTCCTTACTTAATTTCATGTTTGCCCTATGAGACTATTTTATTACAGTTATGTATAATTATTTGGAATTTCACGTGTTTAAGAAAGACCTGGAACTTTGTGGTTAGGCTGATCTAAGTTCGAATTCTGGATCTACCTGTTCTTAGTTACCTGTTCTTAGAACATCTAAGATAAGATGTTCTTATCTATAAGAATGGAATGATACTAAGAATATATACCTCAGTGGATTTTTGTTATGCTATCACTTCAATAAATATTTATCTAATTTTAGCATTGACATGATTATTATTATTATATTAATGTAGCTAAATCAGGCATTTTTTTGAATGAATCAGGAATTTTTTTGATTGAAAAATTAAAATTATTTGGATGGAAAACATCTTTGCTAACTGTTATTTAAAACTTCTGTGTGCTTACAGAGGGACCTCATCTCTGTGTCCATTTTCGTATCTCTAGCTATATAAATCCTGACATCACTATGTTTCTAGTGAATAAGAATAAGTGTGTAGTATAAATATGATACTGCTATTTTTTAGCAATTAATAAAAATGTCAATTGCTAGGGCTAGATGTAATTGCAGAACGACCTAGTGTTTCACTTTGCTGTTTGAAAAAAAAAAGCCCTTTAAAATTTGGATCTTCTTTTTCCTTAGCACTCGAATTGTGAACCACTAGATTTGCAAACTCTTGTACATCCAAGCACAGCCTCTCTCTTACCACAGGCTAAATAAACACCCTGCCCACCACACATTCATTTATTCCTCATTGAAATGTAACTGAGCTTATTGGACATTTCACTTACACCCCTCATCCCCTCATCCCCCAATAAAGGCAAAAGCCCTGTTCCATTAATCTCTAAAAGCCACTGTTAGTGCCCAGAATCTGTCTTTAGAACCTGGGCTGTGTTATTACACTGGCCCAATGGCTCTACTTTTACACTAAGGGGAAGAAATTGTAGAGAGGAGTCTGAGGAGGGAAGTCAGCTGGTGGAGCTCCGTGTACATGTGGGTTACCATAAGTCTGGGAATGCTGAATTTAAATGTCCAGTAAATTGTTCTTCAGTGCAAACAAATCTAATGTGTGCCTTGTAGTGAATTGATTTTATTAGTCTGAATGGTGAAAATAAAGTAGGGTTGCAAGTTTCGAAGCATTTTTTTTACAGGATCATTAAAAAATATATTAAAGTGAGGACATGGGTTTTAGAAAGAAGGAAGACTTAGAGACTTGTGTTTAATATGTCTTATGGGAATAAGAAAGCAAATGAATTCTCATTGTAAGTTAGAATTTGTCCTGATTTAAAAATTAGGTTCAGCTTCCCTTTGCATTAGAAAACTAGGTGATTTCATGGAAATAGGGCTAAACCTCCTAAGACTCATTAGAGAAGGGGCCACATGTGCTTGAAAGGAATCTGAAATGAGGAAGGGGGACAAAGACTCGCTTTAAAATTTTAAAAGACAGGAAAGTGAGGATAACATTTTGGGGACATTTAGTAACAAGGGAACTGTGACTAACTGTGTTAGTCACAGTGCTGAGTACTTTTGTACATGTTTTCATAATTAAGGCCCCAAAGAACCTCACAATTTGGTAATTAATTTAGCACCAGCTATATTCTAGGTATTGTAAGTTTTTGGAATATATCAGTGAATTAGAAGCAAGATGGGTACATACTTCTCCTTGTAGATGAAATAGCTAAAGCTCAGTAATGTTAAGAGCTTGTCTAAGGCCACAGATAGAAGTATCAGAAATGGGATTTGAACCAATCTCTGGTTCTGTGCTCAGGTTGTGGGACTATAGCATGAATTTCTAGACATACTCATGTTGAGGGTTTTTTCCCTTACAATAGGGTAATAATACCTCCACTGCCTGTCATGGACTTATTGAGAGAATCAAGCGGTACTCTGGATATGATGGCATTTTGTTTCTTCCTTTCTCCCACTGCTGTCCATCAGTACTTTGAGAGAGCATTAATACTGAGTCAGCATTTTTGAAACCTCTTGTTACAGATTTCTCTAAGTTTGCAAAGTCATCACATAAGAGTCAGCAGTAAAAACAAAACAAAACAAAACAAAACAAAAAAGGCATTTACTACTTCTGGTACATAACATTTGCATGCTCAACCCCTGCCTTTTAGCAGCTTATAATCAGATGCTGAAAACATATTCACATATAGCACTAGTTAAAAATCAAACCTGTAGGTAGGCATTTAATAACTGTTTCTTTAGGCCTGTTTCAGTTTATGTTGATCTCAAAGAATATTTAGCATATATGTGCCATTACTGTGATTGCTTTTCAGCTTTAGGATAAAAGTCAGAGGCTGACTGATGCTCCCCAGGGCTGCCCAGGTGGTTGGGCAGGTCTGCACTACACGTCTCATGACATGGTAGCCTAGTAAATAGCGCCCTCTGGAGTAGTGTAGGACATAGCCAGAGTGGTCATTTGTGGTAGCCTTGGGCATGCACACCATTCATTCTTGTCTTTACTGCTGACTGAGCTTCTTCTCTACGCACTGTGCTAGATCGATGTAGAAAGTAAAAGTGATGAATTTCACTTACGAGCTTTATTAGAATTTAGGTAATATATTCACTTTCCTAAATTACCTCTACATGATTACCATACTAGGCACTCAGTTTGATCTTCAGTGAACAGGCAAAGCTGGTTGTTGACCTTTGTATGTAGATATAATTGCTTAACTGCTTATCTGTAGTTCCTGTTTGCAATTAATTGCTCTTGTGCAAAAGTAAGCCTCTCAATTTCCTGTTTGTATTTCTGACTGAAGTCTATGAAGTAGCTTTATTACTATTGTTTCATTCAGTACATATGATTGATCATCCAGCAAATAGGTATAAAGGGGAAGATAGAATTATAAAGAATTATAATTCTTATACCATTGCTTTACAAGGCTAAGATGGTGGATTTAGCACATGTATCATCATATGTGTAAGCAGATACATCTGATACAAAAGACTGGTGTAAATTTCTGATATAATAAGAAGTCTTACTTGCTAGACATGTAGTTAGTATAGCATAGCTCCTAAAAACTAATTTCTAAGAAGAAGTATATATGGTCTTAATTAGATACTATTCAGTTCAGTACCTGAACCTTTTTACCATCAGCCAATTTTTAGTCTTCCTTTCATTGAATCTCCTGAGAAGTTGACACTCCTCCTTCCTTTCAATAATTTCTTTCCTTGGTTTTTGGATACCATGCTCACCTGCTTTTTCCTTAGTTCATGGTCCTTTTTACTTAGTCTCCTTGGAGAGTCTTCCCCCTCTTTAGAGTGTCCCAAATTTTAGCCCTTAGACTTCCCTCCTTTATCTACATTCACTACCTTTGGATATCTTCCCTATTGTCTTGTTTTAAAAATTGTCTTTTGTGAGATGATTCCTAAATATTCTCATCTTTAGCCCACTCCTTTCCTCTAAGTCCAGTCTCATGTTTCTAGTTATCTACTTTTCTCCGTTTGCCTATGTAAGACACACCTCAAATATAAACATTTCCAAAGCCACACTTCCTACCTTCCTTTATAAATCTGTTCTTCCTACTTTGTCTTCCATCTTATTACGCACAACTATATTCTTGACATCTCCTTTCGATTTTTTTCTACATCTTGTACACAGTCTGTCTGAAAATTCTTTTAGCTCTGTCTTTATGCCTGAAATTTGATCCCTTCTCCCTTCCCTGTCTGCACTAACCCTTCTACTACCTTGTCTGGATTATTGCAGTGGCCTCTATCTAAAATGTTCTCTGGCTTCCCTCTGCCCCCATTCTCAACCCAGTGGTCAGTGTGATCCTGGTAAAACAGAAGTAGCATCATACAGCTCTTCTGCTCACATCCCTCTAGGAGCTTCCCTTCCCACTAGAGAGGTCAAGAGGATAAGTGCTTGACCTCACCTCCAAGGCCTTTCAAATTCTGATCCTTTGCCTCTTCTGCCTTTATGTCTTTGTGATTTCAACTCCTACTCCTGCCACCCTTGTTTATTCACCTCAGCCCCTCTGGCTTCCCCTCTCTTCCTCACACATGTTCTGTACTTGGTGTCCTTTCCAGCCAGCCAGCTTTTCACCCACATGATTATACGGTCCCTGACCTCCTTCATGTCTGTGTTTAGAAGGCCTCTAAGGGAAGCCTTCTCTGATCACTCTATATGATGTCATAACTCTGTCCCCTAACCCTCACCACTTCTCAGGTGCTTGTTATCAGGCACCCCTAGTTTATAATCTCCATTGCACTTATTAATTGATATACTTTGTAGTTCAGTTTATTTATTTATTTAATTGTTTGTTTGTTTGTTTATATTTCTCCCTCTTTAGAATATAAGCTCAAGGAGGGGAGAGAAGTTTAATTTTTTTTTTTTTTTTGCTCGGTTCGCAGTGTCTCAAAAAATACATGGCATATATTAAACATTTGGTAAATACTTGTACACATATTCAATAACGATTTAAATGTTGACTTAGCTCCTCTTTGATGCTTTTTTACTAAAGCTATCTAGGTGAAGAAAATTGTCTGGTAACCATGCGACTGGGATTTACTCAAAAAACAAAAACAAAAATCACCATGCATCTCAGTATGCATCCAGAAGCAATTTGTTCTTAAGGTGCCTTAACCAAGAGCCTCTATAGTGATGTCAGGAATCATCATCTCTATTGCTCTTTAAAGATTATCTGCCCTAATAATGGACATTTACAGAGCCTAGAGAGTTATTTCTCTTACAGAAATGTAATTTTGTATTTGTCTCACACTTCCTTCAATTAATGACACCAACATGTTTAGTTAAAAGAATGGAATTTGGAGTTTGACTTGAGGCAAATCATTTCTCACCTATCTTTCTCCTGAATTCAGGTCAAAATGTTAAATTGCAGGTATAATTAAAGGAGGGGCAAGAAAGACTAAGAAACTGGCTATGTGCTGTTGTTTCAGTTTTGAATATTGTCTCATTGCTTTCTAATAATTTAGCTCTTATTAATATCAACAGTCAAAGTAAATAAATCATAATGTTTCGGCTTGTACCCAATGTAGATTTCAAATGTATTAATATACCCCAAGGAAATATACAATGTAAGTGGTAACCAATAAATGTATGTTCATATTATTGTTGCTTTGGAATCCTTAGAGGTAAAAAGTATTTTATTCATCTTTTAAATGAAGAACTAAATACTTTTCAAATATTGGCTTCATAGAGTGTAATAACCATATGAAAATTAAAAAAAAAAAACAAAAACATAAGATTGTCTCTCCAGAAATAAACTATACAATGTGGACTCACAGTGGCAGTGTGGGCCACTTGCAAACATGACCTAAGCAATGAGAAATTGAATTCAAGAAATTTAGTTTTCTTTTCTTTTTCTCTTTTCTCTCTGCCTTTTTGGGACAACTTTCCATTGAGGGAGGTATAATATTCAGGAAAAAATATTCTAAGGAATCAGAACAAATTTGTTTAAATGAGTAAACATTAAGTCTTTGTGTTGAGACTGAATTTTGCATGATAAAAATCTGCTTTTTGGGTTGGAGGGGTGGTGCATTGCACTGCTCTCATGGGACAATTTTATAATATTTTGGCACAAAAATGGGTTATCAGACGCCGAAGAATTGTGTACCTCAGAAAAGCCAAAGTAACAATTGGTTTGAGGTGAAAGGAAAATCTAAGTGATGCAATTCACTGAGTCTAGAAGAGAATATGTTGGTGTTTGATTGACTGTAGTGGGAAGAATTTCTTTGTCTAGGAGTACTTCATTATCTGAATGGTTGTTGTATATGTTTCATCCTAAAATACTTTCAGTTGGAATGTGCATGCAAATTCAAGTTTATCTTCTTGAAATCTGCTAAATGAATATATATTCTATATTTTATCTGGTTGTATGTATTCTAATCAATCCCTTATGACTTAAAATTTTATTTAACTGATTTAGCAAGTCTACTATCTTCTGCCTTTGATCATTCCATTGCTGTATCATCCATCCACTTTTCTTTTAACTAACCAGGTAAGACTAATCTTATTTAACATGCAAATCACTTTTGTTTTTATATAGAAAATTTTGTGTAGTATCTATGGCCTGCATGTCACTACCAACAAAGCTAATGCCCGTTTGAGTATATCTCAGTAATGTTATCTGATAAATTCTTTTTATTTTCATGTAAAATACCTGTTGTTTCATAAAAGGCTGCTTTGTGCTTGTATATGGCCAATTCTCTTGAATGGTTAGTACGTTTTATTGATGTACACATATAAGTATTATAATATTTGAACAACTTAGACATCAAAGCAGTTTCAGATGTTCAAGGGTTTTTCTTTTATTCATGGGTAAACAACAAGGGAAAAGAGTTTAATACCAAAATTGTATAAGTTGAGAATGATGTCTGATTGAATAAAAGGATAGGGGACTGTATGAAGCACATTAAAGGGTTAATGTTCAGTTTATGTCTATCTGAATATGTCCCTCTTAAAGATTGTACAGATAAAAAAATTGGCATAGCAAATATTTTACTGTTTGTACAAAGAATAATTAGTCTATATTAAAAATGGCGTTATTTCATTTTGCAATGTTTGGGAAAAAGACTGCCTTTATGGAAGGAGAAATGTGAAATGTCTGTCTTCCTTCGATTATTCTTATTTTTAAACGATGTGCAGCATCCCTTACATAGCAAAAAGAGATACAGAGAAATGTTTTCTGTTATAAGAGTCATCCAACATGAAATAAACTGCTTTTGCTGAGTTTGTTGCTGCTGTTGTTATTGCTGCTGCCGTTTTGTTTAATCGCGTATTCCATACAGCATAACCTTCTTTCAGGAATCATTTTTTTAGGGATTCCTGTACTGGACAGACTACTGAACAAAATCATCAAAATCTCTCCTCCCCTACCCAGAGGCAATGCTAATCACTAGATTATAGTAAAATGATGAAAGAAATTTTAAAATTGTATATGTATATATGCCTATATACATGTGCAACTTTAGCAGCCCTTTATCTCTGGTAGAACTGTTTTTTCCTCTAAGTTTTGTGGTGGATTGTGTATATGAACCTAATCCTATTTTAATTATGATAGATGCTATTGGTTTAATACCTTTCCAGAGCAAAAGAACATACTAACATTCTATTTTGATCTGATCCTCACTGCCTTCTCTCTGCCGTGGGGGATATTTTACTGGCCCATGAAAGCCAAGTCTGGGAACCACTGAAGTAAGTGATCTCAACGGTTCTTTCACAATCATTCTATGTAAATCTACCCAGTTAACAGATTTTGCAACGGCTTTTAATTGTATAGAGCCAGGACCCTATAAATATAAACTTAAATTCCATTATTTTTAGAAATAGCAAGTTATAAAGAGCTGATAGGACCTTATAGGGGACAGGAGGGAGAGAAGAAATCAAAACCATTGATTCATTTAGGAACTTCTTATTGACACATATTCAACAAGTATTTGAAGTATTATTATATCTCAACAAGTACTGTTTTAGACACTTGGGATATGACAGTAAAGTTTTTACAAAGTTCCTTACTGTCTTAACAGTAGAAGACAAAACATAATAAATGCAATAAAGTATAAATAAGTAAATTATAAAAGATGTTAGAAGGTGATAAGTTCCATAGAAATAGAAAATTAAGAGTGGGATAAGGGAGTGGCAGGGTGAGGGCGGGTGGAGTTGTTAAGTAGAGTGATCAGAGTAGGCCTCATTGAGAAGGAGAGGAGATTTGAGCAGACTTGAAATAGGTGAAGAGGTAGCTAAGGAGACACCCAGAGGAAGGGTTCTTCATAGCCTGAACAGCTAGAGCTTGGCTCCCAGGAAGAAATATTGCAACACCAAGGAGACAAGTATGACTCAGAGTGAGCAGGCTGAAGGCAGTATACCTTATTGTGGTTTCTTTCATACTATTGCTAACAGTCTGTCATCCTATAAACCTTGGGTTACTTCATTTGTAATTAATGTGTTTGTTTTGGTGAAATTGAAACTTGAGTATTTATTAACCCTGATTTAGATTAAATTATATAACATACTGCTTATGCTGCCCATGAAAGGAACAACATTTTTACCAATATTTTCTTCCGACTGTGTCAAAATGGGTTCCAGTGGCCATTTATAGGTGGAGAGAATGAAGGCCTGGATGCGAAATTACAGATACTAAAACCCTGTCATGTGGCCAGGCACAGTAGCTCACACTTGTAATCCCAGCACTTTGAGAGACTGGGGCTAGCAGATCGCTTGAAGCTAGGAGTTTGAGACCAGCCTGGGCCACAAAGTGAGACCCTGTCTCTACAAAAAAATTTGCCAGGCTCGGTGGTGAACAACTGTAATCCCAGCTACTCAGGAAGCTGAGGCACGAGAATCAGTTGATGGCACAGGAATTTGTAAGTTATGATTACACCACTGCACTCCAGCCTGGGTGACAGAGCAAGATCTTGCCTCTAAAAACAAACAATAAGGAAATAAAAAATAAAAGTTAAAAAAATTGTGTCATATACCAACTTCCACCTGAGGTCATTATAGAAATATGTTTATTCATGATAAATAGCTACTAGCTAAGCCTTTGGCCCTAAACCTCAGTATAGCGCCTGAGGAGCTAGACCGAACCAAATGTAGAACTCTGTTCTGGTTCTCTTAAGTGACTTAAAAATAATGTAAAATTGACTTCACTTATTTCCACCCTTAAATCAACCAGAAACTTTAAACCATGGTGTACCTATCATATATGCCAGAACAAACTCTATATCCTAACACCTAGTGCTGTGCTTCCATAACCCAGCCCAGGGCTTGCGCAAGTGTGAAGAAGAGAAAGAGAAGAGAGGGAAGCAGAATAAAAATAAGGATGAACACACCTTGTCCAGATGGTTATTTAAGCCTCAAAGAAAAGGTGGGAATAAGAAAGGATGAGAGAATATTGTCCTCATTAAAGCATACACCAAACAGTTACAGAGACCACACTGTCTATGCTACATGCTTTTGTGGATCTCTTTAAAAATACCACAACTTTGACTTGTGAGCCAATGCATATCCTGAATTGATAGATTCAGATCATTAGTTTTTCTTGAGAGAAAGGACTTGGGGCAAACAACAAAAACAGCAACAACAACAAAAGCCCCAGATATTTCACACTGAAAAGAGTTTTAATACAATGAATTAAGTATCTTCAAAATTGTTACAAAAAGCAGAGGACTGTCAGTCTAGGTTTCTTGTTGCTGTTGTTCACTCTACTGCAAACTAAACCAGGAAACTGCCATGCACAAACACAGGAAATGCCTGCCAAAGCTGTAAGTACTCCATAGCCCTTAAACTGGTGACTGGTATTGGAATATGGAATTGCCAGTTATTAAGAAGTTTTTACCGAAACCCATAGTCAGTAGCCATGTCAAGTGCTGGGATGGATGACTTTTACCTTCCTTTGCTTTCAACTAATCACATAATGTGAGTACATCTCCTTGGCTGAACCTAAGCCTTATCCGGAACCCTAATGGCAAGGGAATCTGGGAAGTGTAGTGGTTCAGCTTCCAACTCCTATAGCTAGAGAGAGTGTAAAGAGTATGGTAATAAATGCTGACTGACAATTAAGGTTTCTCAAAGGCATGCCCATTTTCTAAATGAAGAAGTGAAATTAAATGAAAATTCTTACAGGGAAAGGATTAGTCAAATTTGCTAGTGAAAACTTGTAAACCAGAAACAAGATACTGTAAACTGTAGGTAATTAGTGTGCATGCATGTGTTTGGGGACTTAGTGGATCAACTAAGAAATTCATTGTCAAATGTTGCACGGGGTCATGTTTATATTCCGCAAAGTGTCAAAGATGCAGAAATCAGTTCTATACTTGATATTTCCTTTTTTTTTTTTTTTTGAGACGGAGTCTCGCTCTGTCACCCAGGCTGGAGTGCAGTGGCATGATCATGGGTTACTGCAACATCCACCTCCCAGGTTCAAGCAATTCTCTGCCTCAGCCTCCCGAGTAGCTGGACTTACAGGCACGCGCCACCATGCCCAGCTAATTTTTGTCTTTTTAGTAGAGACGGGGTTTCACCATCTTGGCCAGGTTGGTCTTGAACTCCTGACCTCGTGATCCACCTGCCTCCTCAGCCTCCCAAAGTGTTGGGATTACAGGTGTGAGCCACCATTCCTGACAGTGTTTTTTTTTTTTTTTTTTTTTTTTTGAGACAGAGTCTTGTTCTGTCTTCCAGGCTGGAGTGCAATGGTGCCGTCTCGGCTCACCACAACCTCCCCCTCCCAGATTCAAGCGATTCTCCTGCCTCAACCTCCTGAGTGTCTGGGATTACAGGTGCATGCCACCATGCCTGGCTAATTTTTATATTTATAGTAGAGATGGGGTTTCACCACGTTGGCCAGGCTGGTTTCAAACTCCTGACCTCAGGTGATCTGCCGGCCTCAGCCTCCCAGAGTTCTGGGATGACAGATGTGAGCCACTGCACCCGGCCTATTTCACTTTTTTTAACCTTGATGTGGACTATCAAGGTAAAATTTTTCTATAATATGTATATGTAGCCAAGTCAAATGTCTGCCTGTAACAAAATGATCACCTTGCCTGCTTTTAGGCAACTCCTATTATGGCATGCTGGTGTAGACACTGGCCTTCCCTGTTCTTTTGGAAACAAATGACTTTTCTCTTACACGTCAACTCCATCTGTTCTTTTTCCTGTGTTCTAAAATTTGCAACTGTACTTGAATTTGTTCAGAATTCCTTACCATGTATTGTAAAGCTCTCACCTGTATGTGTTAAAAAGAGATTTTAGAATTGTGTAAAATCCTAATTGTTAACCGAGCAGTTTTTTCATGTCTGTATTTAAATGATTCTTAGGACTGCCAGTCTTCTAGAGCTAATGAATCCTTTCCCATTTGGCAGCAGACAGTTTACTGCCAGCTTCCTCCCATCTGATAAATGTTCCCATAGCAACACTAAGGCAATCTGTTTAGTTTCATTAAATACCAAAATTATAGCCTGAGAAAAATGTATAATGTATTACACCATATTACAGCACCTTATGAAATAATTCATGAGTGATTGAATTCATTGTGATAGGGAGAGGCTTGTTCAAATAATCAATAAAAGTATTATAGTCATACTTTGCTTAACAACAGGGAAACATCCTGAGAAATGCGTCGTTTGCTGATTTCGTTGTTGTGGGAACATCATAGGGTATATTTACACAAACCTAGATGATATAGCTGATACAGGGTCTATTTATATAAACCTAGACAATGTGGTGTAGCCTATTGCTTCTAGGCTACAAACCTGTGCCGCATGTTACTGTACTGTAGGTAATTGTAACACAAAGGTAAGTATTTGTGTATATAAACATATCTAAACATAGAAAAGACACAGTAAAAATATGATGTTATAATCTTATGGGCCTACTATCATATAGGCAGCATGTCCTTGACCAAAACATTGTTATGCCGTACGTGACTGTATTTCTTTGCAGAAGGAAGAAAAAGAAACCCTTGAAATCTGTGTCATTATTTTGAACTTCAACAAGAATTCACATTTTCTCTTGATATTAGCAGATCTAATATCCCAAGTCCATTTGTTCTACATTCCTAAAACCTGGCCCCTTATTACCAGTTTGGATACCTTCACTCACATACATATTCTAAAGAACATCTTCATTTGTCTGATTAAAAAAAATTTTTTTGAAGAATAGATACACTCTAGATATATAAAAAGAAGAAATAGTTATTGATTCACGAAAATCACTATCTTTTAGAGTAGTGGAAGTGTGTTTGCTACTTGAGAGGGTAGATATGCTTATTCTGAGCAACTCCAGTAACACCTTGACGTCATAGAAATGAAAGAAAGGATTATTAATAATTTTGCAAGACATATTTTGCTTCTCAAGTGTTCCCGTAGTTATCCTATAGAGCACATTCTGTGCATTTACCGTGATCACACTCCCACACATTTTATTAATGCATAAATTTGAGATTATTATTTTTGACCAAGTTGATGAATGTTAAAGTTTGAGGAGACTAAAGAAATCATGTTGGTCATTTTCCTGCTTCTTCGGATGAAAAAATTGGGGCAAAAAGGATAAGTTATTTCCCTAAAGTGAGCCAAACTTTGTTGGTAAGGACTAGAATGACTTATATCAGTGGTTTTGTCAATAGATTTTCCGTGGGGAAGTAAATGTACGTACCTGAGAATTTTGTTAGCGACTTCATCATTGCAGTCACTATAAAGGTTTGTACTTAGCACACTATTAAATTGTATGGCACTTGCAGTTCAAAGTAGAAGTATGGAATGTAGCAGGCATGCACCCACCATACTTTTATATTTTACTTTCTATTTCACACTTTTTTTCTCTACTTTCCCAAGGTAGTTGTCACCTTATCCTAGCTTGATTATTACAATAATGCATACGGGAGTATTTTTTCTGTTGGGCTATTTACAATAAGAATCAGACAGAATATTTTATGGATAGTTCATGTTTTTGTAACTGTAAGAATAACACTGAATACTGCCCCCAGCAATGGCCCCATTTCTGTGTACAGATGGTTTTGATGTATGTATTTCAGGTATCTGAAGCAAGCAGAAAAAGGCAGCGCCGGTTGATACTTATTTTAGAATCAGCCCTACATCCATAAATATATATTTTTGGAAGATTTATTTCTGGTATTTTGTAATCCTGTTACAAGACTATATTCTGTGAATTTTTAAAGTAGTGACAATACAGCACATAGGATGGGAATAATTTTAAGACTAGGGGCATTATGAGGGTTTCTGAATCAGTTTTACTTAATAAAAATACAGCTGTTCATTTAGATCATTATTAACCATTAATAAACAAAACTGTCTTTCTGTTGACACCGGAAGGAAGGCCAGTCTAGTTCACTCAACTGACAAAACCTCTGGTAAAAAATCTGTCACAGTCTAAACCTGTTTCTTTTGGGTGAAAGTGTTGATTACTGTAAAATCCCTGGTATCTTCCACTTAGATAATGTAAACCCAGATTAAATCAGAGGCTGGCACTGTTCTTATCCTGGGGTAGGGAATGAGGGGCTGGGGAGGTGGGTCATTGGGCAGGTACAGGGTGAGGAGATAGAGATAGAGGGAAAAAAATGGCGAGTCCCTACTTAGATCAGCATGGCCTGCAGGAATAACATTGGCCTCTGAATCACTGTTTTTTTAGAATCTACTTCTTTTCCAGTTCCAACTTTCTACCGCCTAATGAGATCTTCCTGGGCCCTGGGGCCAGACTGCCAGGATTGGTTCACATGTTGGCTGACTGTATAAGTTGCTACCTTAAGAATTTGGGCCACTTACCTAAAACTCGCTGAGCCTCAGTTTCCTCATCTGCATAATGGAGGTAATGATAGTACCTCTTAGGGAACTGTGAGGATTAAATTAGCCAAACCCCCAGAGGAAGCTAAGTCAACTACTATTATCATGGTTTAAGTTTCTTAATCATTTTTGAGCCTTAGTTATTTTCATTCATAAAATGGAGTATCATCACTACTGTGAAAATTAAATAAAATGGATGATATTAGTTAAAAGTACTTAATAAATGTTACTGAGATATGAATTAACTTTTAGCCGATTAAAATGCTTTAACTATTATTTGCCATTACATCAAATATTTGAATAACAAAGCTTTTACTATGTTTAGTAAACTGCAACTTATTCATAGGATTCACTAATTTGGTTATTGAATAACCAGATACCAAACAACAATTGACTGACTCATTCAGATATTATTTATGGGCACCAGTGATAGGCAATCACAGTAGAGGCCACAGTTGAGGTCACTGAGACCCCAAAAACCTAGACCCGTTGTGTGGCACCTAGTTTTAACTACTCTTATGGTTTGTCGTCTGACATTTAATTATGATATGATACAGAGGCCCAAAGTCCTAAACATGGAAACTGAAAGGAGAGCCCCCTTGACTCATCCTTTATTCATTTGAACCTCAACAACAAAAAAATTAAAAAGGAAAAACAGTTGCTCCCTTCTTAAGTACTGCCTTTTAAAATGTTCTTGTTGCACACTGCTTCAGCTTTTCTCTGCCCACCAGGCTTCCATTTGTGATCTGTCTGAAATAACTATTTTTGCATAACACATTCTTTCTTCACTGCTGATCTTTCCTGGAGCTGCTGCTGCTGCCCGTGGGGAATACAGATGAGGCTGGTGATGCACCAGGAGCAGGCTAGGGGACTCGGAGTTGATGACTCTTTGTCATTGTGAATAATTCTCTCTGAATTCTCAGGTTTCTGGTGGGTTTTTCTTCTTTCTTTTCATCTTCTTGGTGTAAATCTAGTTTTGATTATTTCACGGAATATTTGTCTTTCTGAAAGTTTCTCCCGTAAAACAAAGAAAAAACATTAACATAATAAAGTTATGTCACCAGTAGCCTTTCTCTCTCTTAATTAGGATGTATATCAATATGACATCATTATTTTCATTATTTAAATGTACACAAGTTTAAACACTTGTAGGTTTTAGACACTAATTGAAAATAGAACTATTTCGAAACTGGTCATGAAGACTGAGAGGTGTTTTTTTTGTTTTTTTTTTTTGTTTTTTTTTGTTTTTTGCCTCCTAGGGAACCATTTAGGATGATTCATAAAGCATTTTCTGAAATAAAAGGCAGAACCATACGATTTTGATTTGAAAAAATCAGGGAATCAGAGTACCCCGGACTTGCAGCTTTAAAAGAGCAGAAGAAAAGAGCGTTGAACAAACTTTACATTCTCTTGATAGGTTTCAGAGAACATCAAAATGATCTAAGTCAGTTCTCTTCTGCCAGACAGGAGTTCATTTACATCATCAGCCTTTAAGAACTTCGATTCAGTGCACACAGACACCAGTCTCGTGTTCCTTGTACTAGGTTACCTCTAGGATTTCTTAAGCCTACTCAAGGCACTGCCATGCTCCCTGTCTCCCAGGCTTGAAACTTTAAAGACTGTCTTCATTTCTTCTTTTCCTCATTCCCTTTCTCTAGTCAGCCACTAAGTCCTACTTTTCATTTCAGTGTCTTTTGTGTCAGCTTTCTCTTTTCCTCTTTCTGTTGTCGTCTTCTTGACACACATGCCTGGAATGTGAACGTGTAAAATATCCTGATGTTACTAAGGAATTAATGTGTGGAACTTTCACAATTAAATCACCACTCGTTACTATCCAATAATTCATCGTTTATTTCTACACCTGCAATTGCGGTTTACCTGGGGGCACTTTGCATACAGAAACATTTTTCATCACTTACTAAGTGAGAATAGGACCCTGGCCTGAGGGAAAAACAACAACGGACAAACCATAGTTCCCTGAGAAGCAGAAGCATAGTGCTGGCTAATGAATCGCTTTCGCAAACCGACCTCATAACTCTGTGCCCTAGAAAAATTAGAAATGGGAACATTTGGAGATCGCTTGGGAAAAGTTGAAATTGTGAATGTTAATCTGTGATTGCTAAGGGGCCGTGGTATTTCCTGCCTATTTTTTCTGTAGTTTTTCTCTTTCTCTTCTAATTCATTTTTAAAACTCTGCTAGATTAATTTTGCTAAAATAACATTTTGCACTCCTCATTCCCTGTTTAAAAACATGCAGTGACTCACCATCAGTTTTAGAAATCGATTCAAAGCACTTCATGAAACTGGTTTCAGGCCACCCACAGTTTGGCCCATACCTATCTCCTGTTCTCCTTCATAAACCTTTCAAATCTAGCCAAATTGGTTTGTTCTTTGTCCCTGGAGTATGCCTTTTTCTTTTTCTTTTTTTTTCTTTTTTCTTTTTTCTTTTTCTTTTCTTTTTTTTTTTTTTTGAGATGCAGTTTTGCTCTTGTTGCCCAGGCTGGAGTGCAATGACACGATCACAACCTCCATCTCCGGGGTTCAAGCGATTCTCCTGCCTCAGTCTCCCGAGTAGCTGGGATTACAGGCATGTGCCACTACACCCAGCTAATTTTGTATTTTTAGTAGGGATGGGGTTTCTCCATGTTGGTCAGGCTGGCCTCGAATTCCCTACCTCAGGTGATCTGCCCGCCTCAGCCTCCCAAAGTGCTGGGATTACAGGCATGAGCCGCTACACCCAGCCTGGAGTATGCCTTTTTCTATTGCTGTGTTTGATTCTGATTTTTGTTTTAGAATAGCTTTCAATTCTTATTCTCTTTCTTTAATCTCTCCTGTGTCTCTGTTTATGCCTTCTGGACTTGACATGGGGACTGGGGTGGTTGTAAAGGCCCCCTGAGTTGAGATGTGGAAGCACACTGTGTTACAGAGTGAGGGATTGACTACACACTGAAAAGAACTATTCAAGTCATTTCTGAATTGCTTACCTTTGGCACTTTTTGATTTAGTGAAGCAGATTTCTTGTTTTCATATGAAAAGCATCATTGAATCATAGAGCAGGTATTAGGAATCAGACTGTCTGGGTGTGAAACCCCACTCTGACTTTTACTAGCTCTTGACCGTAGGCATAGTTTCCATATCTCTAAATGCATATAATGGTCCCTGTCTACCTTATAGGGTGGTTGTGAGGATAAGAACAATACACAGCACATAAGAGCTCAATGAATATTAGCTGCTGCCGTTGTTATTAGTATTCACATTATTGCAGATATTTTCTGATGAATTTGATATTCTTTCACCATTTACTTCGACACATTTAATTTTGAGTTAAAAGATATTTCCTGCTTTGAGAATAAAATCTATTTCAAGTTAGAAATTAATCTAATATACCCTTAAGTAGTAATGAGGCATGAAGTTACTGCACTGAAGTAGTTATGTGCCTCCCAAATTGGGAAGTTAAAACAAAGGAATCTTTTAAGCTTAACAATTCCTTATGTTAGTCATATAATTATCCGTTTTCTCGGAAGCCTGGGGCCAAATGGATCTGTTCCCAGGAGAAAGGAACGATCTCTCCTGGCTTAACAAACATTAAGTTTAAAGGCTAGCTACCCTCTGAGTCATGCTGCTTTCCTGATCTTGGAGTGCTTGCCTCTGTCCCATGAGAAAGAAAAGCGGAATCCTTTTCCTACTTTTGTTTTTCAGGTTTGTCAAAGATCAGATGGCTGTAGATGTGTGGTATTATTTCTGGAGGACTTGTTCTTGTTCCATTGGTCTATATCTCTGTTTTGGTACCAGTAAAATTATGTTGCTTTGTACATTGTAGCCTTGTAGTATAGTTTGAAGTCAGGTAGCTTGATGCCTCCAGCTTTGTTCTTTTGACTTAGATTGTCTTGGAGATGCGGCTCTTTTGGTTCCATATGAACTTTAAAGCAGTTTTTTCCAATTTCAGAAGAAACTCATTGGTAGCTTCATGGGGATGGCATTGAATCTATAAATTACCTTGGGCAGTATGTATTTCATTTCACGATATTGGATTCTTCCTATCCATGAGCATGGTATGTTCTTCCATTTGTTTGTGTCCCTCATTTCACTGAGCAGTGGCTTGGTAGTTCTTGAAGAGGTCCTTTACATCCCTTGTAAGTTGGATTCTAGGTATTTGATTCTTTTGAAGCAATTTCAGAATGGAAGTTCATTCATGATTTGGCTCTGTGTTTGTAATAAATGGTGCTGGGAAAATTGGCTAGCCATCAGTAGAAAGCTGAAACTGATCCTTTCCTACTCCTATAATGGAATTAATTCAAGATGGATTAGGAGACTTAAATGTTAGACCTAATAATTAAAAATCCTAGAGGAAAACTCTGTGGTAGTACCCATTCAGGACATAGTGCATGGGCAAAGACTTCATGTCTAAAACACCAAAAGCAACAGCAGCAAAAGCTAAAATTCGACAAATGGGATCTCATTAACCAAAGAGCTTCTGCACAGCAAAAAAGAAACTACTATCAGAGTGAACAGGCAACCTACAGAATGGGGAGAAAATTTTTGCAATCTACTCATCTGACAAAGGGCTAATATCCAGAACCTACAAAGAACCTCCAACAAATTTACAAGAAAAAACAAACAACCCCATCAAAAAGTGGGCAAAGGATAAGTGAATGGTATTTCTCAAAAGAAGACATTCATACAGCCAACAGACATATGAAAAATGCTCATCATCACTGGCCATCAGGAGAAATGCAAATCAAAACCACAATGAGATACCCATCTCACACCAGTTAGAATGGCGACTAAAAAGTCAGGAAACAACAGGTGCTGGAGAGGATGTGGAGAAATAGGAACACTTTTACACTGTTGGTGGATTGTAAACTAGTTCAACCATTATGGAAAACAGTATGGCGATTCCTCAAGGATCTAGGAACTAGATGTTCTATGTATGACCCAGCCATCCCATTACTGGGTATATACCCAAAGGATTAGTAAATTATGCTATAAAGACACACATGCACACGTGATGTTTATTGCAGCACTATTCACAATAGCAAAGACTTGGAATCAACTCCAAATGTCCATCAGTGACAGATTGATTAAGAAAAATGTGGCACATATACACCATGGAATACTATGCAGGCCATAAAAAGGATGAGTTTGTGTCCTTTAGGACATGGATGCAGCTGGAAACCATCATTCTTAGCAAACTAATACAAGAACAGAAAACCAACACCGTGATGTTCCTCACCTTATAGGTGGGAACTGAACAACCAGATCACTTGGACTCCAGGAAGGGGAACATCACACACCGCCTATCATGGGGAGGGGAGGGGGAGGGGATTGCATTGGGAGTTATACCTGATGTAAATGACGAGTTGATGGGTGCAGCAGACTAACATGGCACAAGTATACATATAACAAACCTGTAATGTTGTTATGCACATGTACCCTACAACTGAAAGTATAATAATAATAAATAAATTAAAAAAAAAAAAAAAAAAAAAAAAAAAAAAGAAAAGTGGATGGACAGCACTTGCAGGAAGGAACTTTCCTCTTTCTTGAAGCCAATCCAAGGCCTCAGATGCAGAAAGAATGCCTACCTTACCTCTTCAGGGGAAAAGGGGTGCTCTACATAATGCGAATCTGTTTTCATTCATGCATGCATTCATCTGTTCTTTTATTATGCATTCAATTCCTCAACCATTTATTGAGTATATACCTGATGACAAGCACTGTGCTAGGTACTGGACACGTCAAAAGGAAAGAATAAGATTTCGTCCTCTGCCTTGAGATTAAGGTAGTTTGTTTGTTTGTACCTTTTAGTATACCAAGTCCAATTAAATCTTATTTTTTCTATGGCTGGGCGCGGTGGCTCATGCCTGTAATCCCAGCACTTTGGGAGACCGAGGTGGGCAGATCACGAGGTCAAGAGATTGAGAACATCTTGGCCAACATGGTGAAACCTTATCTCTACTAAAACTACAAAAATTAGCTGGGCGTGGTGGTGCACACCTGTAGTCCCAGGGACTTTGAAGGCTGAGGCAGGAGAATTGCTTGAATCCAGGAGGCGGAGGTTGCAGTGAGCTGAGATTGCACCACTGCACTCCAGCCTGGGCAACAGAGCAAGACTCCATCTCAAAAAAAAAAAAAAAAAAAAAAAATTCTGGCAGTGAATGTGTTCTGAAGCAAATTCCATGCCAGGCAGAACAAATGTAATGCAGTGCATATCTGAAATTCATAAAATAGAAGTACCTGAGTAGTCGGAGAACCTGTTATTGAACTGAAGAAACCCAATCATGATTGGAGTCATAATGATTAATCTGGGTAGAGTCTAACCAGCAATTTCTAAAATCCAATCACTTTGTATTATCTCTGTGACAGAATGTTGGAATTTAAATATTACTTCTGGAAGGCCAGGTAATTTTTAGATGTGTTGGAACACTTTTATTGCCCCATAGCATAGCTTTAGATTTTTTTCTTCATCCCACCCTTTCCACGAGTCTGGGAAAAGAACCATTTCCAAATTCTTACGCAGAGTAAACCACATGCTGTTTAATTGTTAAAACTAATTTTAAATTTTGATAGTGTTTATAAATTTGCTAGTCAGACTTCTGTTACTTGATATGTTACTTTGGGTTTGAAAATGTTTCTCTTTTTTATTCGCTGGTAGAATACCTGACTTTTGGAAGAACAGCAATTATTTCATGGTGGTAAACTTGTTTTAATTAGCTAACAGGACCATTCACAGTTTTTGAAGCATTCTGGCCAAGAAATAATTTAGAGTGGAGGATAGAACTATTTTCTTCTTGAAAACAGGAAAGCAGGCAAGCAGTGTTCATAAGGATGACATATACAAGCAAATGTGGTACTTCATAAAAACTGAGTTGGTTCTATTGTTAAGTAGCATATTTACTCCTTTTGACTTGGAATTTTTTTTCTTTTAAAGGTGGCTATGGGCTTTATTTAATAACTTTTACCAGAGAGCAGCAGAGAAGGCCATGCATATGTCCAAATGTGTTGTGCTTTCTTTTTTCTTTTTTTCCATAAAATCCACATCCCTTACAACCAAATGTGTTGTATTAAGAATGAACTGTGATAGTAATTTGGTAACATTGCAGGAAGTATGCCTGAGCACACAGTGGTTCTTTTGGTGTGGTTCTGAGATTTTCATGCTGCTTGTCTTTGTTGACTTAATCCCACAAGGAAGAGGTCTTCACAAAATTCCTTTTTGCTAGCTAGATAACCTGTAGGAGCTGTTTGTTTTTTCCTAGGCAAGGAGAATACCTACTTGAGTGTTAATGGGATTCTTAGTTTGGTTTTCTAATTGGAAGCCCTAATTAAGCTCTGACAAGATCTCTTTTTGTTGATATTTTGACACCCTCTTTGTTGACGTGATTCTTTGTTCAAAGATCTTTTAGCAGCTAAACAAGCAAATGCGAGGTGATGAAAATAATTTTATACTCCATGTACAAAGTGTTTATACAATTCTGCTTTGCCACTAGTATATAGTATCTTCACAAATCTTGAACTGCATGTGTACTGTTGAAATGAGTGTCATTAAGAGAGATGAAATAAACATAGTAATTTATTTTTTGCTAATAGTTGAACTTAACAAGGGATGTTCCTTTATTTGGTATAATGTCATGCTTTCTTTAGGTTCCATGTTGAGAAATGCCTGAATTCTTTTCTTTAACATAATGCCTGCCTCATTCAGACCCACGCACAGAGTTTCTGCACATACAAGTCAGTCCACTGCCCCTGCACAAAACCTTTTAATGGCATCTCTTCGCCCTTTGGATAGAATCCAAACACTTCACCATACTACCACTTCACCCTGGATGCTCAGAAGGCTGCTTTCTTCTCCAGGCTTCTCTCGGTCCTTTCCCCTTAATCTCCAGACTCTAGATTTACTAGATACCTAACATTTAATGGAATTTGTTAAGCTCCCCTTTTACCAGGTAAACCTTACTCACCCTTTGGGTCTCCAATTAAACGTCACTCCTATGGGAAATCTTTATCCACAGAAGTATGTAATCTACTGCTTTCGCACATTTTTTCCTTTTCTGTTTTTTAGTGAGACTAGTACACTTGGATTTCCTTTTAATCACACATTCAGTGGCCTATGTTATCTGTGTTCTTTCTAGAATATATGTTTATTTCTTGCAAGGACTGTTTCTCTGCCTCTTTCCCCATTGTGTCATACTATGTTTGCCCCATGGTAGGTTATCTTAAATATTTGATGATGGACTGGTTGATTGGTTGATAAGGAGAAAGAGTTGTGCAAGGACTTAATGGCATGATGGAGAAATCTGTTTCTAGTAAAATTTACTCAAGTTATGTTACTGCATTTTATATCATTTTCTGTACATAATCTGGTCTTACAACTGCCAATTTTCTTACTTTATGAGTAGCCCATAATCTTACAAAGTAAAATGTCTTTATTCAGTACCTACTACATTAGAATGTGATCATTTGGACAGGGTATACTAACAGCTTTTAAAGATAACTCATAAAAAGAAAAATCTTTTTCAAATATCCAAAAACATTATAGATGTATTAATTTACTTACAAACACTTCTGTTAATCATTCTCAATTACTCTTACCTATTTCTTATCAAGGTTCATAAAGATTTATGTTAATACATCTCAACGTAGATCAAAGTACTATGTGATTTTCCAAATATTAAAAGTGTATTTTTATGTCTATCTAATCATTAATCTATCCAGTCAGTGCTTTTTAACTGGAAGAATAAATTAATTAAAAACATCTTTAATACTAAATTATGGGTATTTAGAAAGAAGTTTAGAATACTACCTCTGCTTTCTTGAAATATTCCGAAAAAATTCTTAAGTTTCAGATTTGCAGCAACTCAAATCTGCACCATACTTCTAGTTATGTTGAAATAATGAGGTTTTTCTATTTTGTATTTCCAGAGTAATAAAGTATTTGCATATGTATAGAAAAATAGGAAACTTGGCTGGGCGCGGTGGCTCACGCCTGTTATCCCAGCACTTTCAGAGGCCGAGGCAGGCAAATCCTGAGGTCAGGAGATGAAGACCATCCTGGCTAACACGGTGAAACCCCGTCTCTACTAAAAATGCAAAAAATTAGCAGAGTGTAGTGGCACGCTCCTGTAGTCCCAGCTACTGAGGAGGCTGAGGCAGTAGAATTGCTTGAACCCGGAAGGCAGAGGTTGCAGTGAGCCGAGATTGCGCCACTGCATTCCAGCCTGGGCGACAGAGCAAGACTCTGTCTCAAAAAAAAAAAAAAAAAGAAAAAAGGAAACCTTGGCTTAGCCTAGCTAAATTTTGGGAATATTCTTTATCTTTTCCTTTTTTGAAAAATGAGAGTAAACATTTCTTCTTTTTTTCTGATACGGAGTCTTGCTCTGTCGCCCAGGCTAGAGTGCAGTAGTGTAATCTCGGCTCACTGCAACCTCCGCCTCCGGAGTTCAAGCGATTCTCTGCCTCAGCCTCTCTAGCAGCTGGGATTACAGGCATCCGCCACCACACCCGGCTAATTTTTGTATTTTTAGTAGAGACCAGGTTTCACCATCTTGGCCAGGCTGGTCTTGAACTCCTGACCTCGTGATCCACCCGCCTCAGCCTCCCAAAGTGCTGGGATTACAGACGTGAGCCATGGTCTGAGAGTAAACATTTCTATCTGGAAGTGAATCTGTTGAACCTCATCAAGACAAACAAATGAATATTTGGCCCGAAAAATGATTATTCAACCATTATATTCCAATCCTGACTGAAGGTCCATGGTCACGGTCTATGTGCCATTGATGAAGTAGCACTTTATAAAAAGCTGTTAATGTTAAAAGTAATGTTTAATAGCTAATGTTAAAAATAAAGTTATATGATTCTAAAGTCTTCTTATGAACTTAATTTTGAGGTATTATAATTAATTTTAAATTTTGATTATACAGTCCTTTTTCTTTTAAATAGACCTTTGTGGATTACATATGATTTATAGCATGGTAGAGTGGGCCTGGAAGAGACATACATGAAGAAGCATGGTTACGTCCCCTAAGGACTGGCACTTTAGGAGACTGAACTGATGTTTCCCCAAATAATATGTCGTGTGCTGTGATAGAGTCCAAAAGTTAGATGAAAAATAAAGTATTATGTGAATGCCAAGGAGGAAGCGATTAATATGAATTTGTAGAATCGAAGAATGTTCTATAGAGCATTTAGACTTTATTTTGCTTCTGTGCAGCTTTATTAACTATTCTATACTGTGTGTCATAAATAATGCCTTATTTAGCAATGTTTTCATTTCAGTTAAAAAAATACTTCGGTCCTAGTAGGTTAATGAAAATACAAAAAGATGACAACTGTCATACCAGTCTATATCATTATATTCTAATAGTGATAACAATCATTACATAAAGTGGCTTATTCTCAGAGTGGTTTAATACATGTTCTCTCACTAGCAAAGTGAGGCAAATAGGATGTTAGCTTCATTTAATGAATGAGAAACATGAAACTTAGAAGCATTGTTAGTAAAAGAGCAAAATCTGTTTTACCTGTGTCTTCTGTTGCCACACAGAGCTCTCTTCACACTGCACAATACTGCCTAGAATTCTCAAAATTTCAAAGCATAGAGAAAGCTTAAGAACTGTTAGTGGTACAGGTACAGAATTTAGAAGAATCATCAGTCAGTCAGACCTAAAGACCTACGGAAGAATAAACTAAGTATAGTGTGTTGACATTTGGATTTTCAATAATGATGGGCCTATTCTGAATCTTTCAATTTCCTCTGATGTTCTGATTATTTTATTCCTTCTATTTCAGTCTTTATATAATGGGGTGGGTGAAAGTATGTATATTATCATTCTACTCAAAATATTAGTATGAGTACTGTAAACTAGAAGTCAGGAACACAGACTATGGAGTTAGAGGTCTTGATTTCAAATCCTGGCTCCACTTTGAATAGCCCTGTGACTTCGGGACCACTGCATTCTCTCTCCTAGCCTTAGTTTACTCATCTTTAAAATGGTATAACAGCTGTATGTGGGCAGTAGGGTTATTGTGAAGTTTAAATAAGATGATGTACGTAAAGACCTTACTATGTGGTTTTGCTCATTGCAGACTGTCAATAACCTAGCCATTGTTAGGATAATGATCTAATGAGATAGATGAAATCTTGAGAGTGCTACTGATCTACCTTTGTCTGCCACTTAAGGTCTAAATTATAATTTAACAACTGTACCTAATAATTTGTGAGTGTTTGATAAATGTGTGAGTAATTAAAATACTAGGCTTGAGTTTGCTCTGCTCAGTTCTCAACTGTTGGTTAGAGAAAATCATGTAAGTTGAGAGACACATGATTGTTTGGATTTTTTAGTACCTAATACTTCAGCAGTGTGTAAAACACAAGTAAAGACAAAACAAACATTGCCATTGTTTTGGTTCTGATATCAAACTTAAAATTTCTAGCAAAATTTTTTAACTTAGATTAATGTTTGATTTTCTCCTTTTCCTGGGGTTGAACTACAGGATATGAAATGTTAATCTTTTAGTTATATAAGCTAGAGAGTGAAACCAATTTCTTTTGTTATTTTCTGATTAATACATACATTGCTTTGTTAACCTGGATAATGTGTCTAAAAGTGATGTCTTCTAACACTTAGGAGAATTATGTGAGAAAGCACGTGAAGCCAAAGCCAATTTGTTTAACTTGTAGCTTCTTTTAGTTACTAATGTTGCTGTAAGGGTTAAATGATGCAATGCATGTAAAGAAAAATGGTGCTTTATACGTTCCAAATTCAGTTTTATCTATTTTTTATCATAAACAACTTCTTTAGAGTTTAACAATTTATTTTACATGTGATTATAGTTTCAAATACATAGTTGCAGCATTTTCAGTAGCATTCCAAAAAATACTGATTCCTGAAAATAAACTTTTTGTTACTTTTTAAAATATAATAGGAAACTTCAACAAGACACAAATTTTAAAAGATTATCTTTGTTCATTAATATGGTATGCTAGTAAAGAACATAAGAACAATTTCTATGATAGATTGCTTTAAAAATCAGAATACATTATGCTTTAACAATATTTTTTTTTCCTATTTGGAATCTGATAATAGGATATTCTGAGAGATTTGCCAGCTTTACTCTTTTTAACAAACATAGAAAAGGTGTCATGGTAACACGTTTGAGAGAACCTTCAACTCTTACCTTTCACTAAAGCCTTACACTCCTTGTCCTTTCCTGGGTCTGATGGTACATTTACCATCTGAGATAAAAGACATGCTTAGGCACCAGGTTTCTAGCACTGTCGGAAGCCAGAGAGGTGGCACTCCAGCTTCTTACTTGTTACTTTAAAATATATATGCTAATTTGATCAGGAATTCAGCTCACAAAAGTAAATTAATTATTCTGCCTTAAGACCAGTATATCAAAAGATTAATATCTCTAAGAAATTCACTATTTTAAGTATAAAAAATAAATTATGATAATGTTTCTTTTCATGGTATCTAAAATTCCTGTTTAGAAAGATAAATTAGCTTTCACGATCAAGACATTAAATAAATAAATAAATAAATAAGTAAACAGCCTAACTACGGCAACTGAGTTAAGTGTTTTAAATAATTCTGCATTAAAAAGTGAAATTGAGAAACTAGAAAATGTCACAAATTTTAATGCAAATACTTAAATTGATATAATTACTTAAAATCATACATGTAATTTAATATTCAGATAATTTTTTAGAAGCCATATTCACCTTTCTTAGCTTTATTTTATATCTAGCTCAAAGGAAACATTTTTTTCCAAGTACATTTTAATTCAGTAAGACCAGATTTTTCAAAATTTCATGACAAGATTTAGCTTTTAGTGTATTTCAACAATAATGATAATTTCAGTGTATCCTAAGGGAAAAATTGTTACCTTATATTTTGGTTGTAAGAGTTGAAATAAACATTTTTAGAGGGAATTGTTATTGTCTACAATATGTCCCAGACCAGTGAGATTACCTGATTGTGTCTATTTTAGACAGAGATGTGGATCTTAGCCACAGTTGCCTAAGTGACTAGATTTTGGAATTATTCAATTTCCTTCATAATAACTAGAGACTTGTGACAGCTAGAAAAAAATAATTCAGTTAACTTTAATTTTATAGTTTCTAAAGTGATAAATATTAGCTATTTTACAGTATAGGCTATTGTTAGCCACAGAGGAAAATATAGTATATGGATATGTGGTGTGAATCTACAAATCTGTGTGTGGATATGGGTGTGTGTGTGTGTGTGTGTGTGTGTTTATATAGAGTGAGGATGAACTATGGGTGGACAAGGGAGAAATTAGCAATTGTAGCAAATGAATCGAATACATCACAGTTTTAAAAGAATAGCTCTTGGAGAGAATCCAGATTGGTTCAATTTCAAGTAGCAAAGGTAATAATATCTGTGAATTACCTGTATGCCAACATTCTTGTATAATATTTCAATAGGCCCAGCTTTTTACTCTTCACTGTAATAGGAACTCTGTGTCTTTTTTTAGTTAGTACCCTTTGATATTCTCAGATAAAAGGCATCCTTTTGAATTCTTTGATCATACGTGACAGCAAGCCAACAAACTCTCATTCATGACATTTTTCAAAAATACTGAGTCTTCTAATTTATTTTAAATTATTGAATAAAATGGCAAGTTTCTACAACGTATAAAGGAAATTAAGCCAGAATTTAATGGCATGCTCTAAAGAACAAGTAGGAAATTATTGGCCATAAAAGAAAAACCTTGAACGCTAAATCGATCACTTTATCAATTTTTGACAATTCACTGTGTTGCCTTTAACAGCAGAGTCTAATGGGAATAGCCTAGACTTCCAGACAAATCTGCATTCAAGGCGTAGCTCTGCTACTTATTAGCTATGCGATCTGTAGCAAGTTTTAACCTTTGTCTGCTTTTCTATTCTAATTTGAAAAATGAGGATATAAACAATAACTATCTCAGAGGAATGTTATACAAATTGAATGAGATACACGTTAAGCATCCCTAATCTAAAGCCTGAAATGCTACAGAATTTGAAACTTTTTGAGCACTGACATGATGCTCAAAGGAAATGCTTAGGGCTGCTGAACCAATAAGTATAATGCAGATATTCCAAATCTGAAATCTGAAAAACTTCTGGTCCCAATCATTTTGGATAAGGGATATTCAATCTGTACTGTATTTCAAGAACAGTGCCTGGTAGATAGTAAATATACAATAAAATGTGATTCTTGGCCGGGCATGGTGACTCATGCCTGTAATCCCAGCACTTTGGGAGGCCGAGGTGGGCAGATCACAAGGTCAGGAGTTCGAGGTCAGCCTGACTAACATGGTAAAACCCCGTTGCTACTAAAAATACAAAAATTAGCCCATCTTGGTGGCACACACCTGTAGTCCTAGCTACTTGGGAGGCTGAGGCAGAAGAATTGCTTGAACCCGGGAGGTGGAAGTTGCACTGAGCTGAGATTGTTCCAGTGCGCTCCAGTCTGGGCGACAGAGCGATACTCAGTCTCAAAAAAAAAAAAAAGTGGTTCTTTAATAGTGGTTCTACTACTCCTAACTGTCCAAAGTCAAGTTACTGAATTAGCTCATCCTTTATAAACATAGGATAACACTGACTTTCAGGTTTGTTGTAAGAATTATGAATGACATATGAATTCCCTAGCACATCCATTACCCTGTTGCCTGACACACAGAAATACTTGGTAAATGGTGGCTTTACTGCAAAGCTCCTACCTAATCTGTGTTGTTCTTTGAGGTGTTTTTGGATAAGGCATAGAATATGGATTTCAAGCCTTCAAGGACTTTTTAGAGTAGCAGAGACTCAATTACAGAAAACACATAAGCATTGGTGAGAATATTCCAACTTTCATCATGAATAGAGAAAAAAATCATTAACTTAAACTATTCTAAATTTAGATTTCTCATACTTAGATCTGGACCAGGCTGAGGTTTGCTTTGAAAATATGTGTTAATCAATGGTTTTTTGAACTAAATAAAATGTGAAACGTAGTTCAAAGGGACAGGATTAGCTTTTAACATAATATTTTTATGATTTTAAGCTCATAGGTTATAAACAAAATGCTTTTGTATTTATTAAAGCCAGAACCTTTATTTTTAAAAATAGTTTTCAGCCATGTGTCAACTTCAGTGAGAAAGCATGTTATTTCTTTTTAAATGTTCTATATTTTCCCACTATTTACTTGGATTTTCTTATATTTTAGTCAAATTCTGAGTGCTTTCCAGTAATATGTAATTATTGTTGGGTAAGAAATAATTATTCTTTCTAATTGTTTTTTTTTGTACCCATTAGCCATTCCCACTTTTTCCTTACACCAAACTACCCTTGTTAGCTTCAGGTAACCATCATTCTACTCTCTGTCTTCATGAGTTTAAGTGTTTTAATTTTTAGCTTCCACAAATAAGTGAGAATATATGATATTTATTTTTCTGTGCCTGGCTTATTTCACTTAACATAATGCCCTCCATTTCCATCTATGTTGTTGCAAATAACAGGATCTCATTCTTTTTTATGGCTAAATAGCACTCCCTTGTGTATATGTACCATGTTTTCTTTATCCATTCATCTGTTGATGGACTCTTTGTTTGTTTCCAAATCTTGGCTAGTGTAAACAGTGCTGCAATAAACATGAGAGTACAGATATCTCTTGGATATACTGATTTCCTTTCTTTTGGGGATATACCCAACAATGGGATTGTTAGATCATATGGTAACTCTATTTTTAGTTTTTTGGGGAACTTCCAAAGTGTTCTCCCTAGTGGTTGTACTAATTTACATTCCCACCAACAGCAAACAAAGGTTCCTTTTAAGATTTTTTTTTTCCTGAAAACATTATATATAGAGCAGTGTTTTCCAAAATATGTACATCACAGTCCATGAGAAATGAAAGCAGGTTATTGTATCAATCTAGTATTTTTTTATTTAATGCAAAAAACTAGACTAGGAAAGAAAATATGAGTTTATTATACCAATCAAAGGGCAGTACTTCTAATTTTTGTATTTGTATTCATATATGTTTATAATGGCTTTGATGTAAAATATATTTCTCATCTTGATTAGTAATCAAATGATTTACAAAAACACTGCCTAAAGCACAAAACCTTGCATAACATTTGCACTGTTCAGAGATTATGGCATAGGAAATAAAATACTATGAAACAGGTTTTCCTAACCATGAATGGTCAACCTCAGGGAATATCTAGCAGTAGATTGAAGTGGACTAATAGAATATTATTCTTCTGTTTAGCTGAGAAATGTTTGTTGATCATTTAGATTTCTAGGATCTGGAGTCACAGGGTTAATAAATGCAGTGTCTGCCCTTAGTGGTATCATAGTCTCCTAGGGGAGACAGACTGAAACCAGTCTATTATGAAAAATATGATGCATGTGTAAAGCAAGAACAATTTGCAGGGAATAACAGACTTCAAAGTGAATAATTTTGTAGATACGGGTCAAAAGGCAGTAACTTCTGATAAAGGTTTTGAAGGACAAATAGGAGCTAACCAAGACTGAAAGGGGCCGGGGAAAGAGCATTCTAGGCATTCTAATGTGTCCTAAGGAGCAGAGGGATGTTTTAGCTTGATACATTGGCAAAACTATTTTCCAGCTGAGGGAAAGTGCCAGGATTGGAGAGTTTGGCAAGGAAAGTCTCCTATACTAAGGATAAGTACTTTAAGCTTTAGTATATACATATACTCCAAAGGGTATTTAGTAAGGAAAAGACTTGATCCTGTGTGGTATATGTTACTGTTATGTTTTATTCACTTGGACATAAATCTGAAGTTAGTGATGGAGGGAGCAAGGACGAAGGCAGAAATTCCATCTAAACTTCATGTAATAGTCCAGACAGCACTTGAACCAAGACAGACATAGTGGCAACAGCAGTGGTGGTAAAGATGATAGGATTTTAATAAATATTTAAGATCGGGAGCCTAAAGAAGGAGGGTGATGAGTGGAAAGAGAAATCTAGGATGATTTTCATTTTCCTGCTTTATGTGACTGGTTTTTGTGACTTGATAGATGGTGATGCCACATCCAAGACAGGATGTGTATGTAGGGATAAGTTTGGGTGAGAAGGCAGTGGATTCATTTTAGGTCAGCTGAATATGAGCATTTTACATGACACCTAATTGAAACTACCCAGCTGTAACAGCTGTCTATCATTTCTCTGGAGTTCAGTTGGGAGATCTGGTTTAGAGATCTGGAGCTATCATTGTATAGATAGTGGTAAAATCGTGCAAGTGGTTGAGATTACAAAGTGAGGGATAATGCCTGCAATTAATGAACAATCAAAGGAAGTGGGGCCGCAGAGATTGAGAAAGAACGATAGTCTAGTGGAACCTGAGGAGAGATGGACTCAAGAATACCTGCTTGGTTTGACAGGAAGTAACTGGTGCAATATGTCCATAGAAATGCAATAGAATGGCCAGAGCCAAGGCCATTATGATTATAGTGAATCAAGGGTGATTAGGGAGAGCAAGGAAAAGGAAAATACTCAGGGTGGACTAGTCTTTCAGGTAGTTTGACTGAGAAGAGCTATATGACAGTAGCAACAGAGAATGAGAGGTACAAGGGGATCCTTTATGACCACAGAAGACACTCAAGTGTTAATAGACAAAGGGAAAGAAACCATTTGAAAAGAAGTTAGAAATAGAGGAGAGGGAGTAAATAATTGATGATAGGGTGTGATCCTTGAGAGAATAGTCATGAGAATAGTAGCAGATTGATTAGCTTGAGATAGGAATAAAGACCTTCTGAAACCATAGGGAAAGAAAAAGTATGAAGATAGAAAAGGTGACGTAGGAAGTAGAGAACCAGAAAACAGAGAATGTGGATCCCAGCCCACTTTCTCTCTTACTTGTGTAGTAGAAATTAAACTACGTGCTGAAAGTGAAGGCTAAGGAGAAACCTGGAGATAGTATAGAAACCTCCTGAAAGAGTGGCTGGGAAAGAGAACTGACCAGAGACATGGCAAAAAGTATAGTGAGATCAGCATAAGGATCAAGGTATATAGCCAAAGAGGCCTTGCACAGCCCAGTTCCAGAAAATGTCACTCCTCACTTGAGTATTGTGGTCTCCCTAATCATTAAATATTAGCAAAATATTGTAGAATTATTTTTCTACCTTGCTGTGGAAAAATGGATTCTACAAGATGATTACTAAGTTTGTTTCCAGTGTCTGTTTTCTTACCTGAATTAATTATGAAAGTTCTTTTTAAAGGTTTGCTTTGCTTTAAGAAACGAAGGGAAGCCAGTCTCAGTGGCTCACACCTCTAGGTCCCAGCTACTCAGGAGGCTGAGGCGGGAGGATTGCTTGAGCCTGAGAGTTTGAATCCAGCCTGGACAACACAGTGAAACCCTGTGTCTACAAAAAAGCTGGGGCGGGTGGGTGGAGTAGGTTGTGAGGATTAAAGGATGTTATGCGTGTAGGGTGCATTGTATAGTGTTGGTCCCATAATTGACACTCAGTGATTGATACGTATTATCATTATTATTGTCGTTATTCATTCTGAAAGTCTGTAATGTAGCTTTGGGCTGTATTTAGCTTTCCTCTTCCTCACTGTCTCCACTACTCAGCTGATAGCACCACTTTCTTACCTTTTCTGATGCACTAAGTAGCTCTTCCTTGTATGTCAAAGTCAGGTATAGACAAGTAGTTATCCTGTTTCCTCAAGCTCCTGGGGGTGAGATTTACAGGAAGTCCAATTTAGTATTTATAAAATGCTTTACTTGTGTACAGATAATTAAAATGGTGTTCAGGAAAGCAAAGTCTACCATTTCTAGTATATTTTGCTTCCATGCTAATTTTTGATCAGTGTCTTTAATTGTATTATGTATTATTTTTATCCAAACAGATAATTTGTGGTCGACAACAATAACTACTTCTTCTTCTTCTTCTTCTTCTTCTTTTTTTAAACCTTGTTTCCTCCTCTAAATGATGTGAAATGCTTGACAATTGGAGTGCCTTTTCCTATCATCTTCCATTAACATGCTAATGTTAAGTATTACTGTACCACAACTAAGTGGAATCTGAGATTATATTTACCACTTTGTGTTATAAGTGTAAGTTCAGCCTTTGTATCACCCATCCTATATATTCATTTGTTCACTCGATTAAGAAACTTTTTGAGGCAGTCGCTGAATAATAAATCAGGATGCAGGAGTGAACAGTCCATTCTTGGGAAGCTGTGTTCTAGTAGGGAGAGATAAAGAAACTGGTAAATTTAAAGAATACACAATAAGTGAGGTTGTAACAAGTGCTGTGAAACAATACTAAAGAAGAGATAGAAAGTGTCAGGTATGAAATACAAGAGATGGGGATCAGGGAAGACCTTTCAGAGAAAATAACTCTTCAGTAGGGTACTCAGTAAATAAAGGGGAGAGCAGAGGACATGTTTAGGGGAATAATTCTGTAGGCAGAGGAAGTGCAAAGGACCTGAGGTAAGAATGGGCCTGGTATTCTTAGGAGAGCATGATCACTGTGGCTGAAGCAAAACTAATGACTTGGAGAGAGGGAAGCTGTGGTTAGAGAAGGAGTGGGGGCCATAACACTGCAGGGGATTTTTGTTTGTTTTGAGACAGTGTCTCTCTCTGTTGCCCAAACTGGCATACAGTGGCATGATCTGGGCTCACTGCAACCTCCACCTCCTGGGTTCAAGCAATTCTCCTGCCTCAGCGTGCCAAGTAACTGTGATTACAGGCATGTGCCACCACGCCTGACTAATTTTTGTATTTTTAGTAGAGGTGGGGTTTGGCCATGTTGGTGAGGCTGGTCTCGAACTCCTGACCTCAAGTGATTCACCCACCTCGGCCTCCCAAAGTACTGGGAGCCACCATGCCCGGCCCACTGCAGGGTTTTGAACAGAGAAATAAAATACTGGTTTTATGATATCTTTAGATTTTAAGTATTATTTCTGTCTTCATTATGTTTTAGCCTCTTGTTTGACTCATGAGCAAGTAATCAAAATGATTCAGTGTTCTATGAAATGTACTACTAGTGAAAAGTATCTCATAGATAATTTAAGCTCAAATCTCCACTTATTTACTTTATATGGGTAGCATACTAAAAACAGATAATATTGTTTCTGTTAAATTTAATAATGTGTCTCAAAGAAATGATGTCTGTGGATAGAGAGAATCATAATTCTGTTACTATGTACACATATTGGGAATGCTTTTGACACTGCAGTCATTCTGCATGATAATTCTAATATCATTTCTCTTTGTCCATAATACACTGTTTATAACTTGTCACAGATATGTTTGACTTTTACCAAAAGTGACTTCAAAAAAAAAGGACTCTGAGTTTTTTCTTCTTAAATAGAAATATGAGCATTAGGGTCCAATTTTTCATCTTACTCTGAATCACATAGGTAATGCATCTTACCCAGAGAAGATAATACTGATAAAGGAAGGAAGAGGGGAAAAGAGAGCGTCCTCAAGGCCTAACAATGTACGATTAATCTTCTAAGTGCTGTTGAGGAGAGCTGATGAAATCTGTCATTACACGGTCCAGTATTTGCATAGGGCATGCACTGGGCTGCTGAGATCTGTGTCTTGAAAGGCCAGTATCTTGAAAATGATAATATTATTAAGTCATTAGTGCTGAATTCTGGACTCAGAACTCAACAATGGATATACAAAAGCTAGTTTAATTTGAAGAGTAAATTGCAAAGAGAAATATAGGACGAGTTCCACTTTAAAACTGACAAATGAATGTTTTCACAAGTAATCTCCTTTAGGAAATGGAGAAAGAGTGATATTTGGACAATTATGAATTACCTTTTAAAAATTGCTATGTAAATTATTCATTAATTAATAGTTTAGAGAATTTTTATGCTAATCATTCACTTCTAGTCATAATACCATTTTACTAAAATATGAAAGTGCTATGCAGAATTAATTGGGAAAGCAATGCAAAAGAGATAATTTGTTACCAAAACCTAAAATTGTATGTTAATGCTTTTTTGCCACATGACTTAAAAAAAAGATTTTAAAGACTTCAGATGAATTAACTGTATTGTTCTATTTACAGTAGCATATCTTTTCAAGCAGTAATAGTTGTTGCAACAGATTTACACTCCAAGCCAATAGAAAAAAGAGTTAAGGTTCTCAAAGCCTTGTATCTTTTATGTTATTTGTTGAGTGGTTACTGGACAAAAGCATACAAGCAAACCCAACAAACAGCAACAATGACCCAAAAAAAAAAAAAAAAAAAGTCACTTTGAGTAGAAGATCCATTCCACTTTGTAAATTTATCAGGACTCTGTTCATGTTCACTCTTTCCTGGCATATACCCAAAGCACTGCTTATACATCTGTCATATCCTTTTAGGGGTCAAATAAAGTATTTGTGAGTTCCTACAATGTACAGATGCAAGGCACACACAATCTGGGTACTTGGAGGACACAGAAAGGCTGTCTTTGTCTTCTCAATATCTGCATAAATTTGTATGAACATTAGTAGGAATTAAAAGAATCCTGGGCTTGACCCTATCACTGGTCAGCCAAAATACCTTTAACAGGTTGTCTTTTTTTTTTTTTTTTTTTTTTGTGAGACGGAGTCTCACTCTGTTGCCCAGGCTGGAGTGCAGTGGCACGATCTCGGCTCACTGCAAGCTCCGCCTCCCGGGTTCACGCCATTCTCCTGCCTCAGCCTCCCGAGTAGCTGGGACTACAGGCGTCTGCCACATGCCTGGATAATTTTGTTTTTGCATTTTAGTAGAGACAGGATTTCACCGTGTTAGCCAGAATGGTCTCGATCTCCGGACTTCATGATCCACCCACCTCGGCTTCCCAGAGTGCTGGGATTACAGGCGTGAGCCACCACACCCGGCCTAGTTTCCACTTTTATAAAATGCTTAGACTGTTTACATAAATTAAAATACTTGGATTGTTTGCTATTTTATTTGAGAATTGAAGAAAATAGTATATATGAATGTTTTCTTAAAAAGTGTTTTTCACATGTTAGGTTTTCATAATATTTTGACATTATATCACTTCAATTTCATATATTTGTCATATAATATAAAATTATTAACAATGAAAGATTACAGATGTAACCCTATAGATACGTAAGAATCATAGTCATAAGTTTACATTTGTAAGCGTGTATGTAACCATATGTAAAATCCACATGTATTATATCAATATACAATGAATAGTAGAGCAAGCCTAACTAGATTTCAGACAAATAAGAGTACAGAGTGGAATGCTTTTGTTATACAGAGGAGCATCCCTAATCTGAAAATTTGAGAATTCCTAAAGGCTGCAAACTTGAATCTTTTTGAGTACCAACATGACACTCCAAGGAAATGCTCATTGGAGTATTTCAGATTTTAGATTTTTGGATTAGGGACGGGCGACTTTTAAGTAGATAAATCAAATATTCTGAAACTCAGAAAAATCCAAAATACGAAACACTTCTGTTCCCAAGCAATTCAGATAAGAGATAATTGACCTATAATAATAGCTACCATTTATATAAACTTACTGTGTTTCAGCTAATGTACTTGGTGATTAAATATATCACACAATAAACCAATGAATAGATGTCTTATTTCTGTTTTAGAGATGAGAACTCTGACATTCACTGGAGCTTAGTTACTTATCCAAAAATTATGCACTTAAGCAAAGTAAAGCCAAGATTCAAATCAGCTATGTAAATATCAAAGCTCAAGCCCATAACCATTCCAACCGTTTCTCCAAAGGGATTGATGAGACAAGGCTGCAGACATGAGAGAGAACCAGTTTGTATTGAGAGGACAGAATATGTTATGGTAGTGCCATGATCAGGAATTTAGATTTCTGTCATTTAGGCAAAAGGTAACCTTTGCTTATTTCTGTCCAGATAAGTAATATGGTAAAAGCAATACTTAAAGATTAGTGAGATCTTGATTTTACAGATATGGAAATACAACTGCTCGTTTGTTAGTGACCTATTTTATATAATGCAGAATAATAAAGACAAAGTCCTTGCTAGTTTGAATTATTTATTTATTTATTTATTTTGTACATGTGTGTGGAAGTTTGTGTATTTATTTATTATTTATTTATTTATTTATTTTGTGGACTGACATCTGTGAGTTACAATGAGCTTCCCAAATGTATGTGTACTTACTCTCAGCCCATGGAAAGTAGTGAATTGCTCTCTTTCTTATGACACATTTGGGTTAGGAGAAAACGTTGAGAGGAGGGAAGCACTTCATTGGCCAATTAAAACTGATGTAAGATGATGATCTTGTGAAAAGAACAAAATCAGCCACAGTGAAAAATAAAAATATCCCACAGGCAGACACCTAGACCAGAGAGAGTGGGTGCTCAGCTCTTCCGGAGGACATCAGCCTACCCTTGCTCTGGGAAGACCTAGCCTTTGGTTTGGTTGGGTGGGGAAGGGATACTGGCATTGAGGTGCTCCGTAGAGAAGCTGTGGAAATGACATGATTCCCAATAGCACACCTGGGAGAGCCTGGACAGGTTTATGTGCCTTCTCACACCAACTGGCATGACACCTGGGAACTGCAAACCATTCCTCAGCCATGGAGACAGCCAGCTTTGTTGTCTCTGTAATTCCTTATTTAAAGTGGTCTTTTTCGTTGTATTTCAAGGCATGACACAGTCAGATTCCCTACTGCTCCCCCGATCTTGCCTTTTTAATTGCTTTGAGATGAAGTAATCCTAGGTTTGGAAAGTAATTTAGCAGTCTTCTACTGGAGATAATATCAGAAAATCTCCACTGTAATATGCCTGCCAACCTGTACTCCATTAAGCAAATACCTCTTTTATGTAACTACAGAGGTACATATTTAAATAGACACCTCTCTTACAGTCAAGGAAAATTATGCTAATCAAACAACAATATATTTTACAATTCTAAGATGTACTTTTTTCATATTTTAGCTACTATGAAATTTGCCTGGGTCTCAAGTGGCTGTTGGTCAAACACTAGTCATGATATATTTCTAGTTGTCATTGCCCGCTCATGCAAGAACTTGGTTATAGCTGTTTATATTGTCTCTTTGAGTTATAAGCATTGTTGAAACCACAGATGTTGAGTTTAATTGCTATTTAATGTCTTCAAGTAACTAAATATTATTGTTCGAAAAGACACAGACAAAAGGCAGTGAGGTGCAAATTAATAGAAAAGAAAATATTCATTATTGGATGACTGTTTGCATTTCCCAATTTTTACACAAAACAAAACCCAAATGGTTTATAGGAAGGACTTGAGAAATAAAGATTACCATAAGCAGATGAAGCCTGTTATATTTTCTTGCCAACATACAAGCAGAAGAGGACATGTCATACATCAAACAAGGAAGTCCAGCAGCAGAATCCTGGTTATAATACTGGAGTGCTCCTTTAAAAACATTGCCTCATGAACACTTTTTTTTTTTTTTTTTTTTTTTTTTGAGGCGGAGTCTCTTTCTGTTGCCCAGGCTCCAGTGCACTGGCACAATCTCGACTCGCTGTAACCTCTGCCTCCCGGGTTCAAGCCATTCTTCTGCCTCAGCCTTCCGAGTAGCTGGGACTACAGGCACACGCCACCACGCCCGGCTAATTTTTGTATTTTTAGTAGAGATGGGGTTTCATTATGTTGGCCAGGCTGGTCTCTAACTCCTGACCTCCAGTGATCCACCCACCTCGGCCTCCCAAATTGCTGGGATTACAGACGTGAGCCATGGCACCTGGCTGATGAACACTTTTGATAGCACCGATGATATTTGGTGTAAAAACATGAATGATACTGATGTGAAAAATGACTGATAAGCCAAACTCAATGGAAAGAAGTTTTGGGAATATATTAATCAGTGTTTCACTTCTAAAGTATAATAAAGATTCTCAGCGATAGGAAAACGTTTTGTTGTTTAAAAATAGATAAACTAATCATGTGTCTTATAATCAGTGGCATATTGAAATATGGTAGTGACAGTCACAATGCAATATACTTTTTAATCCTCAGACAGCCCTGCAAGGTGAAATGTTATTATTTTAGTTTTACATGTGAGAACATTTAAATGAATAGTTCAATATATTACAGCTGATTAGTCCTAGTGCTGCTATTTGAACCAGGGTTCAAGCTGTTTACCCAAAGTAACTTGCCATGAGTGAATCAGAAAGAAGAAAATGAAAGTAAAAACAGAAATAGGATAAAATAGAAATAACGACTTGGTGTTTCACACTTTGCTTAAATGTTTCTAGTGTGGGTGAGCTGATTACATCACAGTGCCAGCTATTCCATTCTGAATGGTTTCCTTGTTATAAATGAATTTTCTTTTTCTTCAATTGAACTAAGTGGGCTTCCTTTTAACTTTCACTCATTTGCTTTTATTCTGCCCTCTGGGGGAGGGGAGGGAACCAGAGAAAATAAGTGAAAATAAGCCTGGTGCCTCATCTGTGAAAGCCTCTCTAATACTTGAGCACAGGTATCATGCTGCCATCGATTCTGTTTTTCAGACCAGGTAGCCTCTGTTTTTCTTACAAAATAGCATTTCAAGACACAGAATAATGGTAATCGTAGTTCCTGAGTGTATTCTGTTTTGCTAGTGTCTGTTAAAAATCTGGAGTTCAGAATAAACTGTTGCACTAAGGGTTTCAACACAGACATGGCAGACATAGCACACATTGCATATAACATCGACTGAAATTTCCAGGACATTTTTCAGGTGATTGTTATGGACCCAGGTTCCCCACATATTGAATTTTTTTTTAGAAGAATTAATTTTTTTTTAATTAATACTCTCTAAGTTCTGTGATACATGTGCAGAAGGTGCAGGTTTGTTACATAGGTATATATGTGCCATGGTGGTTTGCCGCACCCATCAGCCAATCATGTGCATTAGGTATTTCTCCTAATTCTATCCCTCCCCTAGGCCCCCACCCCCCACAGGCCCCAGTGTGTGATGTTCCCCTCCCTGTGCCCATATATTCTCATTGTTCACCTCCCACTTATGAGTGAGAACATGTGGTGTTTGGTTTTCTGTTTCTGTGTTAGTTTGCTGAGAATGATGGTTTCCAGCTTCACCCATGTCCCAGCAAAGGACATGAACTCATCCTTTTTTATGGCTGCACAGTATTCCATGGTGTATATATGCTACATTTTCTTTATCCAGTCTAACATTGATGGATATTTGGGTTGGCTCTAGGTCTTTGCTATTGTGAATAGTGCTGAAATAAACATACATGTCCATGTGTCTTTATAGTAGAACGATTTATTATTCTTTGGATATATACCCAGTAATAAGATTGCTGGGTCAAATGGTGTTTCCAGTTCTAGATCCTTGAGGAATCACCACACTGTCTTCCACAATGGATGTACTAATTTACATTCCCACCAACAGTGTAAAAGTGTTCCTATTTCTCCACATCCTCTCCAGCATCTGTTGTTTCCTCACTTTTTAATGATGGCCATTCTAACTGATGTGAGATGATATCTCATTGTGGTTTTGATTTGCATTTGTCTAATGACCCGTGATAATGAGCTTTTATTTTATGTTTGTTGGCCATATAAATGTCTTCTTTTGAAAAGTGTCTGTTCATATCCTTCACCCTCTTTTGGATGAGCTTATTTGTTTTTTTCTTGTAAATTTAAGTTCCTTGTACATTCTTGATATTAGCCCTTTGTCAGATGGATAGATTGCAAACATTTTTTCCCATTCTGTAGGTTGCCTGTTCATTCTGATGATAGTTTCTTTTGCTGTGCAGAAGTTCTTTAGTTTAATTAGATCCTATTTGTCAATTTTGGCTTTTGTTGCCATTGCTTTTGGTGTTTTACTCATGAAGTCTTTTCCCGTGCCTGTGTCCTGAATGGTATTGCCTAGGTTTTCTTCTAGGGTTTTTATGGTTTTAGGTCTTACATTTAAATCTTTAATCCATCTTTAGGTAATTTTTGTATAAGGTTTAAGGAAGGGGTCCAGTTTCAGTTTTCTGCCTATGGCTAGCCAGTTTTCCCAACACCATTATTTAAATAGGGAATCCTTCCCTCATTGATTGTTTTTGTGTTTTTGTCAGCTTCGTCAAAAATCAGATAGTTGCAGATGTGTGGTGTTATGTCTGAGGCTTCTGTTCTGTCCCATTGGTCTGTTTCTCTGTTTTGGTAACAGTACCATGCTGTTTTGGTTACTGTAGCCTTGTAGTATAGTTTGAAGTCAGATAGCTTGATGCCTTCAGCTTTGTTCTTTTTGCTTAGGATTGTCTTGGTTATATGGACCCTTTTTTGGTTCCATGTGAAATTTAAAGTAGTTTTTTTCTAATTTGGTGAAGAAAGTCAGTGGTAGCTTAATGGGAATAGCATTGAATATGTAACTTACTTTGAGTAGTATGGCCATTTTCATGATATTGATCCTTCCTATCCATGAACATGGAATGTTTTTCCATTTGTTTGTGTCCTCTCTTATTTCTTTGGGCAGTGGTTTGTAGTTCTCCTTGAAGAGGTCCTTCACATCCTATATAAGTTATATTCCTAGATAATTAATTATCTTTGTAGTCATTGTGAATGGGAGTTTGCTCATGATTTGGCTGTCTGTCTATTATTAGTCTATAGGAAAGCTTGTGATTTTTGCACATTGATTTTGCATCCTGAGACTTTGCTGAAGTTGCTTATCAGCTTAAGGAGTTTTTGGGCTGAGATGATGGGTTTTTCTAAATATACAATCTTGTCATCAGCAAACAGGGATAATTTGACTTCTTCTCTTCCTATTTGAATACACTTTATTTCTTCTCTTGCCTGATTGCCATGGCCAGGATTTCCAGTACTTTGTTGAATAGGAGTGGTGAGATATGCTATCCTTGTCTTGTGCCAGTTTTCAAAGGGAATGCTTCCAGCTTTTCCCCATTCAGTATGATATTGGCTGTGGGTTTGTCATAAATAGCTCTTATTACTCTGAGATATGTTCTATCAATACCTAGTTTATTGAGTGTTGTTAGCATGGATGTTGAATTTTATTGAAGGCCTTTTCTGCATCTATTGAAATAATCATGTGTTTTTTGTCCTTGGTTCTGTTTATGTGATGGATTACGTTTATTGGTTTGCATATGTTGAACCAGCCTTGCATCCCAGGGATGAAGCTGACTTGATCATGGTGGAGAAGCTTTTTGATGTGCTGCTGGATTCAGTTTGCCAGTAATTTTTTTGAGGATTTTCGAATAGATGTCCATCAGGGATATTGGTCTGAATTTTTCTTTTTTGGTTGTGTCTCTTCCAGGTTTTAGTATCAGGATGATGCTGACCTCATAAGATGAGTTAGGGAGGAGTCCCTCTTTTTCTGTTGTTTGGAATAGTTTCACAACGAATGGTATCAGCTCATCTTTGTACCTTTGGTAGAATTCGGCTGTGAATCAGTCTGGTCCTGTGCTTTTTTTGATTGGTAGGCTATTAATTACTGCCTCAATTTAAGAACTTGTTATTGGTCTATTCAGGGACTCAACTTCTTCCTGGTTTAGTCTTGGGAGGATGTATGTGTCCAGGAATTTATCCATTTCTTCTAGATTTTCTAGTTTATTCACGTAGAGGTGTTAATAGTATTCTCTGATGGTAGTTTTTATTTCTGTGGGATCAGTGGTGATCACCCCTTTATCATTTTTTAGTGTTTCTATTTGATTCATCTCTCTTTTCTTCTTTATTAGTCTGGTGGTCTATCTATTTTGTTAATCTTTTCAAAAAACCAGTTCCTGGAATCACTGATTTTTTTAAGGGTTTTTCTTGTCTCTGTCTCCTTTGGTTCTGCTCTGATCTTAGTTGTTTCTTGTCTTCTGCTGGCTTTTGAATTTGTTTGCTCTTGCTTCTCTAGTTCTTTTAATTGTGATGTTAGGGTTTTGATTTTAGACCTTTCCTGCTTTCTCCTTTGGGCATTTAGTACTATGAATTTCCCTCTACACACTGCTTTAGCTGTGTCCCAGAGAATCTGGTACATTGTGTCTTTGTTCTCATTGGTTTCAAAGAACATCTTTATTTCTGCCTGCATTTCGTTGTTTACCCAGTAGTCATTCAGGAGCAGGTTGTTCAGTTTCCATGTAGTTGTGCGGTTTTGAATGACTTTCTTAATCCTGAGTTCTAATTTGATTGCACTGTGGTCTGAGAGACTGTTTGTTATGATTTCCATTCTTTTACATTTGCTGAGGAGTGTTTTACTTCCAATTACGTGGTCAATTTTAGATTAAGTGCAATGTGGTGCTGAGAAGAATGTATATTCTGTTGATTTGGGATGGAGAGTTCTGTAGATGTCTATTAGGTCTGCTTGGTCCAGAGCTGAGTTCAAGTCCTGAATAGCCTTGTTAATTTTCTGTCTCATTGATCTGTCTTATATTGACAGTGGGGTGTTAAAGTCTCCCACTATTATTGTGTGGAGTCTAAGTCTCTTTGTAGGTCTCTTAGAACTTGGTTTATGAATCTGGGTGCTCCCGTATTGGGTGCATATATATTTAGGATAGTTAGCTCTTCTCGTTGCATTGATCCCTTTACCATTATGTAATGTGCTTCTTTGTCTTTTTTGATCTTTGTTGGTTTAAATTCTGTTTTATCAGAGATTAGGATTGCAACCCCTGCTTTTTTTGTTTGCTTTCCATTTGCTTGGTAAATCTTTCTCCATTCCTTTACTTTGAACCTATGTGTGTCTTTGCACATGAGATGGGTCTCCTGAATACAGCACACCCATGGGTCTTGAGTCTTTATCCCATTTGCAAGTTTGTGCCTTTTTTTTTTTTTTTTTTGAGATGGAGTCTCACTTTTGTCACCGAGGCTGGAGTGCAATGGCGTTATCTTGGTTCACTACAACCTCCAACTCCCGAGTTCAAGCAGTTCTCCTACCTCAGCCTTCCAAGAGTTGGGAATACAGGTCCCCATGACCACACCCTGCTAATATTTTCATTCTTAATAGAGACGGGGTTTCACCAGGTTGGCCAGACTGGCTAGGCTGGTCTCAAACTCCTGACCTCAGGTGATCTGCCCACCTCGGCCTCCCAAAGTGCTAGGATTACAGGTGTGAGTCACCACACCCATCCTGGACTGTGCCTTTTAATTGGGGCATTTAGCCCATTTTTATTTAAGGTTAATCTTTTTATGTATGAATTTGATCCTGTCATTATGATGCTACCTGGATATTTTGCCCATTAGTTGATGCAGTTTCTTCATGATATCGATAGATTTTGCATTTTGGTTTGTTTTTGCAATGGTTGGTACTAGTTTTTCCTTTCCATATTTAGTGCTTCCTTTAGGAACTCCTGTAAGACAGGCCTGATAGTGACAGAATCCCTCAGCATTTGCTTGTCTATAAAGGATTTTATTTCTCCTTCATTTATGAAGCTTCTTTTGGCTGGATATGAAATTCTGGGTTGAAAATTCTTTCTTTAAGAATGCTGAATATTGGCCCTCGCTCTATTCTGGCTTGTAGGGTTTCTGCAGAGAGATCCACTGTTAGTCTGATGGGCTTCCCTTTGTGGGTAACCCAACAAAGGCTCTCTGGCTGCTCATTACATTTTTTCCTTCATTTCAGCATTGGTGAATCTGATGATTTTGTGTCTTAGGGTTGCCCTTCTCAAGGAATATCTTTGTGGTGTTCTCTGTATTTCCTGAATTTAAATGTTGGCCTGTCTTACTAGATTGAGGAAGTTCTCCTGGATAATATCTTGAAGTGTATTTTCCAACTTGGTTCCATTCTCCCCGTCACTTTCAGGTACACCAACCAAATGTAGGTTTGGTCTTTTCACATTGTCCCATATTTCTTGAAGGCTTTGTTTGTTCCTTTTTATTCTTGTTTCTCTAATCTTGTCTTCATGCTTTATTTCATTAAAGTGATCTTCATTCTCTGCTATCTTTTCTTCCAATTGATCGATTTGGTTGTTAATAATTCTGTAGGCTTCATGAAGTTCTTGCGCCCTGTTTTTCAGCTCCGTCAGGTCATTATGTTCTTCTCTAAACTGGTTATTCCAGTTAGCAATTCCTCTAACCTTTTATCAAGGTTCTTAGCTTCCTTGCATTGGGTTAAAACATGCTTCTTTGGCTCAGGAGGAGTTTGTTATTACCTCTCCCTCTGAAGCCTACTTCTGTCAATTGGTCAAACTCATTCTCTATCCAGTTTTGTTCCCTTGCTGGTGAGGAGTTGTGATCCTTTGGAGGAGAAGAGCCATTCTGGTTTTTGGAATTTGCAGCCTTTTTGCACTGGTTTGTCCTCATCTTCGTGAATTTATCTACCTTTGGTCTTTGATGCTGGTGACCTTCGGATGGGGTTACTGAGTGGACGTCCTTTTTCTTCATGTTGATGCAATTCCTTTCTGTTTGTTAGTTTTCCTTCTAACAGTCAGGCCCCTCTGCTGCAGGTCTGCTGGAGTTTGCTGGAAGTCCACTCCAGACCCTGTTTGCCTGGTTATCACTAGCAGAGGCTGCAGAACAGCAGATTGCTGCCTGTTCCTTCCTCTGGAAGCTTCCTCCCAGAGGGCCACCCACCAGATGCCAGCCGGAGCTCTCCTGTATGAGGTGTCTGTCGACCCCTGCTGGGAGGTATCTCCCAATGAGGAGGCACAGGGGTCAGGGACCCACTTGAGGAGGCAGTCTGTCCCTTAGCAGAGCTCGAGCGCTGTGCTGGGAGATCTACTCCTTTCTTCAGAACCAGCGGGCGGGAACATTTAAGTCTGCTGAAGCTGCGTCCACAGCCACCCCTTCCCCCAGGTGCTCTGTTCCAGGGAGATGGGAGTTTCATCTATAAGCCCCTGACTGGGGCTGCTGCCTTTCTTTCAGACATGCCCTGCCCAGAGAGGAGGAATCTAGAGAGGCAGTCTGACTACAGTGGCTTTGCCAAGCTGTGGTTTGCTCCGCCCAGTCTGAACTTCCCTGGGCTTTGTTTACACTGTGAGGGGAAAACTGCCTACTCAAGCCTCAGTAGTGGCAGACATCCCTCCCTGCACCAAGCTCAGGTATCCCAGGTCAACTTCAGACTGCTGTGCTGGCAACAAGAATTTCCAGTCAGTGGATCTTATCTTGCTGAGTTCCGTGGGGGTGGGATCCACTGAGCTAGACCACTTGGCTCCCTGGCTTCAGCCCCCTTTCCAGGGGAGTGAACAGTTCCGTCTCGCTGGTCTTCCACCCACCACTGGGGTATGAAAGCAAAACTCCTGCAGCTACCTCGGTGTCTGCCCAAATGGCCGCCCAGTTTTGTGCTAGAAACCCGGGGCCCTTGTCATGTCAGCACCTGAGGGAATCTCCTGGTTTATGGGTTGTGAAGACCGTGGGAAAAGTGTAGTATCTGGGCCGGAGAGCGCTGTCCTTCACAGCACAGTTCCTCAACGTTTCCCTTGGCTAGAGGAGGGAGTTTCCCGACCCTTTGCACTTCCCAGGTGAGGCAATGCCCCACCCTGCTTCTGCTCACCTTCCAGGGGCTATACCCACTGTGTAACCAGTCCCAGTGAAATGAACCGGGTACCTCAGCTGGAAATGCAGAAATCACCAGCCTTTTGGATTGGTCTCGCTGGGAGCTGCAGACAGGAGCTGTTCCTATTCAGCCATCTTGCCCAGGAATCAAAAATTAATTTTAATTAAAAATTTTAATTGACAAATAATTGTGTACATATCCATGATGTGCAACATAGTGACGTTTCAATACATACAATGGATGATGGATGATCAGACCAAGGTAATTAGCATATCCATCATCACAAACAGTTATTTCTTTGTTTTGGGAACATTCAGTATCCTCCTTTCAGCTATTTGAAACTACATAAAGTACTAATTCTAGTCATCCTGTAGTGGTATAGAACACTATAACTCATTCCTCCCATCTAGCTGTGATTTTGAGAAGGATCTTTATGTTAGCTCTCAGAGCATATAGCCTCTTACTAGGATAGGGAAGACTGGACAAGTTTGTGACCTAGACATCTCTATGTGACGGATGTCTTTCCATAAAGACTCAGGGGCTTATGATGGGCAGAAAGTCCTATATGTACATCAGAGATGTAGTAGCTGACATCAGTAAGGATCTTGTATGGAGCACAGTCCCAGAGTGAGACCGCTTGGTTTGAATTCCAGCTCTGCTACTTACCAGCTTGGGCAATTTCTTAATCTTTCTCAATTCTCCATCTGGGAAATGATGATAAATGGTAGTACTCACCTACTACTGAAAGGTCACTGAAAGGTTAATTGAACTGTTGCATCCAAAATGCTTAGAAACATTGCTTGACATATTTTAAGACTCAAAATGTTGTTGTTGTTGTTGTTGTGCATATGTATAGCAATAGAACTCAAATAATTGAGGAATACATTTGGTGTATTTGTTTCTTAGGGCTGGCCCAAACAAAGTGCTACCAACGAAGTCGCTTAAAACCACAGAAATTTATTGTCTCACAGTTCTGGAGGCCAGAAGGCTGAAATCAGGATGTTGGTGGGGCCTTCTTGCCTTTGAAACCTCTGGAAGTAGATCCTTGCCTCTTCCGGCTTCTGGTAGCTCCAGGCCTTTTTTTGGCTTGTTACAGCAAGATTCCATTTTCTGCCTCCATCTTTACATGTCCTCTCTGGTTCTGCCTATGTCGAAGTGTTTCTTTACTTATAAAGACACTAGTTATATTGGATTAAGGCCCACCCCAATCGAGTATGACCTGATTGCATCTGCAAAGATGCTGTTTCTAAGTATAGTCACATTTGTGGCTACCAGGGGTTAGGGCGTCAACATATCTTTGGTGGTGGGTGGAGCACAATTTAACCCATAATATCTAGAACAGAGACATTCAAAGTAGAGGAACTGGATGTACCAGAAGCAAGCAGAGGGCACTAATGGAGTTGGGGGTAAGGTGGAAGATCTAACAAAAGCTGATATTTTGACATTTCACTAGTCAAAAGGCCTAGAGGTTTCTCTGAATAAATGAGACACCCAAACCAAACCACCGATAAGGGAAAACAAGATTTCTGTCCCCTGGGGTGAGTGTAAGGGGCAGAATTTGGACTTAAATCCTAGAGGAATCACAGTACTGAACAGGTTCTCAAGATATAAGCAGTAGACTTACACTTAGCACTTAAACTGTGTTCAGTTTTGGAAATGTCTGTCCTCAAACATGAGATAAATGGCATCTTGACAATTTCAAAGTGTTAATGTACTATTAATAGCCTTCATAAAAACAGCATTGTAGATTCTGGTTGCCTGGCCATTTTCCAACACAGATAGATTTTACTTTATGTAAGATGTTTTTGAGATCTTCTGGGAGTAAGAATGTGTTTATTTTCTGTTTGAGATACTTAACTAAGTTTACTTTGTGTAGCCAATAGGTATTATCTTGAGAGCTTTACTGGTGGATAAATACAAGTTCGTCAGGTTTTTAAAGTGTTTGAAGATGCCATGAATAAAAGGTGCATCATAAGTAGATGTCTATTATTGTAATCTGTGTGTCTGTATGATCAGTATTTCCAAAATAATCAGTCTTGATTTCTTAAATACAGAATTATGACTATAAGTAAGAAGCCATAATGGCAGAAATATTAAGGAAATTCATCTCTTTTGTATCTTAGTAAAAAAGTCTTTTGTGAATACCATATTAATGACAACTGTGGAAAGAGAAATATGAAAATTGTACTTAACTTAGAATTTTCTAATCCTTACAGGAATTTGAATCAACGAAGATTAGATCATCCCCTAAGTGGGTTTTTATATAGTTGTTTCATTTCCAGTTTTCCATGCCTTTTTAACACTTGATCTTTGTATGAAAACTACTGCCATATTCAGAGACATGAGTCATGGTACTTAAAATGTTTTCACCATATTTTAGACATCACAGGATACTACAGTAGGAAAAGAGTAATCTCTTGGCATTCACAATTTTTACATTGTGAGATTTGACCTTTCACAGTAGTTCATTACATGTGTTAATTTAGCTCATGCATTATTCTAGCAGATTCCTCAGCATATGAATTTCATTTTGGCTTTTACTTTTAAAATATTGTGTATAAATTTACCTGTACATCTCTCTTCCTACCCCCTACCATGTAGTATGCATGTTTATTTCCTATGAAAAAAAGTATCTATGAAAAGAAAGCAAGTTCCATTGAAAGTGAGAAGAAAGTGATGAGGTGATGACTTAATAGCCAGAAAGAATGGCTTCAGATAAACTAAAGAATAAAATGTGATATTCTTCAGGGATTTGGATCTGTAATATAAATGAATCTATTATAAATTCTATGCAGAAACTAGGTGGAGTGAATATTAAATGGTTTCAATGAGTTTTTCAGGTCTTGCCAAGATTGCCGAAGTGAGAACCTGACCTCTAGCCAAGGTATTCGAATGACTACTGCAATGATCTTTATGATAAAGAGAAATATATAAGAATTTTTACTTCTCAAAAAATGCACAAACCCCTGTTTGCGATCGTTGCCTGGAATATTTTTCCCAATCCCTTTTCTTCGGATACTAGGCTTAGCCTTCCTCCTGCCAGCAAGAGGGAGTGAACACATAACCCAGAACTGGCCAGTCAGTATGCACCATTCCCTGGATGCAGAGATTGACTCATGAGTGTGCAGGGGACCTTCAGAGGGTCAGTCACGTTTATTGCATGGCTTAGTTTTGCTGGAATTGGTGGATCTACCTTTTAGGTTATGGAGCTGGCTGGATGTAGCTATAAGCCCCTGACTGGAGTAGGTGCAAGTGCAGTCGGTGAAAATAAGATCAAAGTGCAGAAAGAAGTTGATAAAGAGTGAAAATTAGAGGCAGGCTTCGTTTAAGCTCAGATCCATTTGTGCCTGAAGGCAGTGTTTATATTTTACTGCATTTTACGAGGGAAAGATACGGTTAGTAATGTTCTTGAATGGCGGGATTTGCAAAGAGCTTAAGAGAAGATCCTGCGAGTGACTTAAGTTTCTATAGTATCTTATACCCTCCTGCCTATGTGCTAATGAGCATTTAGACTTTTTCATTAGCTTTGAGGCTTTGATGAATTGAATCTCTGTGTTTTAAGATACTTCAAAACCCTTTGCTTCATTTGAAGTACATTGTATTTACAGACAGTGAAAAGAGTATTTTACATCTGTAGATGTAAAGTGTAAGCGAGATGTAATGTGCATCAATTAATAATTTAGTAACCTGTGAATGTTTAGCCACTTTAATAATGAATATCAATGTGAAAGGGCTCTGTAAATGATGGGAATTTAAAAGCATGGTAATAAAATGTGCTCCTTAACACCAATACAGTTACTTTTTTTTCTTTCTTTTTTGTTTTTTTTTTTTTTTTTTTTTTTTTTTTTTTTTTTTTTTTTGAGACGAGTCTTATTCTGTAGCCCCAGCTGGAGTGCAGTAGCACGATCTTGGCTCACTGCAACCTCCTCCTCCTGGGCTCAATCTATTCTCCTTCCTCAGCCTTCCAAGTAGCTGGGATTGCAGGCATGCACCACGATGCCTGGCTAATTTTTGTATTGTTTTAGTAGAGACAGAGTTTCACTATATTGGCCAGGCTGGGCTCCAACTCCTGACCTCAACTGATCTCCCCGCCTTGGCCTCCCAAAGTACTAGGATTATAGGCATGAACAACCACACCCAGCCCAACATAGTTATTTCTGTGTAATTTATTAATATGTAATTTCTATTTTAAATATTTCTGCAGGGTTTTTTTTTTTTTTTTTCTAATTTGGTCATATTGTGTGAAAAGTGGTAAATAAAAAAGCAGTGTTATCTTGCTTGCACTTTACATCTACAGATGTAAACTTGGGACCATCAGCTACCCATTACCTAGCATTCAGTTAAAGAGGGCAAGATAGAAAATAAGATATACAAAACTCTTTAAAAGACTAGCCTGATGCTAGTGATATTTTAACACTGAAATATTATTGTAACCATTTATTAAGGGGACAGTTGTAATCAAGTGGTGCTAAAGAGAGCTGTGGTATAGTAGGAATAGGGAACTTACCTTCTGTGGAAGTATTAACCTGTACCAATTATTCTAGCTGTCTCCTGTCAAAGTACTGTCCTGTACCAGTTACTACAACTTTATCGAATTTTTTATCTTTACAACCACTTTGTATGGGATATGGTATTGTCCTTATTCTTTTTTTTATTATTATTATACTTTAAGTTCTAGGGTACATGTGCACAATGTGCAGGTTTGTTACATATGTATACATGTGCCATTTTGGTGTGCTGCGCCCATTAACTCGTCATTTACATTAGGTATATCTCCTAATGAGGCTTAGATAGGTATAATTACTTGCCAGAAGCAAGGTAGAGTCTTCATGTGCCCAGATTTCTTCCACGGCTCCTGTTTGGATGAAACTCAGGCTTCCTAGCCTGGATGACAAGACCCTGATTATCTATCCCTTGTTAATCTTTTGTTTTGTTTATATATTTTGTAGAGATCCGATTTCACCATGTTGCCCTGGTCTCGAATTCATAGGCTCAAGCGATCTGCCCACCTCCACTTCCCAAAGTGCTAGGATTATAGGCGTGAGCCACCACGCCTGGCCTGTCCCTTGTTAATCTTTACAGCGTCATTTCTTTTCATTCCACACCTAGACTTCAAGTTTATAGATCTTTCACTTCCTATAATATGACATATGTTGTTTCTACTGTGAGCAACATTCCCTTTCATGTCCCGCTGTTCTGTGACTAACTTCCCTTCATTCTTCAAGTTTCCACTTAAGTACCTCATCCTCCAGGAGACTTCATCAAGTCCACCATTGATGAGCATGATGAATGAGTCCACCATGAACAATGCCTATTGCATTGTTCCTTCATTCATTCAGCAAATACTTATTGAGGATCCCCTATGTGCCAGGCAGTATCCTAGGCACTAGGAATACAACAATAGACAAAGAAGAAGAAAAATTTCTGCCCTTATAGCTTGTACTCTAGTATTATTAATTATTTATTTCAGCATCCCTCATTAGATGTTTACTTCCGTTAATGTTCTTGGGGTCTAACACAATGGGATATTATAAGAATGTAGTAAGCATTTAATATTTATTGAATCAAGGGAGAGATGAATGGCTTCACTTACTATTTAATTTATAATTGTCTTGAAGAAGTCAAAGGAAGTTCTCTTTGGCCCTTTTATCTTTTCACACTGCCACCATCATAATACCAGACCTCATTGTGTTGTGACTATAGTAATGCAGCAAACCTCAAATTAAAACCAACTTTTTTTTTTTGTTTCAGTTTTTCTTCACCATTGAATTCTGCATAGAATTGCCAGATTTATCTCCCTAAACATTACTGGAATTGCTCTCCTTGAAATACCTTATGCTAGAATTTGGGACCCTTATAATATAATGTCACCATCCTTCTCTGATTTATCTCTAGATGTTTCACATATGCTCTCTGTTCAATCCAGTGTTTTGTTTTTTGCAATCCACTTATTTTGATTCATTTGCACCTTTCTGCCTAGAGGTCTTTCAGTTTATGACAAATTTCATCAATGCTGCAAGTCACTTCTTTTTGATTAAGTCTTCTTTTATAATGTCAGCCAACCTTTATTTCCTTAATTTCTGATTCCCTGTAAGAATTACTATCTATACCTATAGTATTCCAAAGCCTTTTGTAAGCAGCAGAATCTACCCTGTATCACATCTGTAACATAAGTATGTGTGCACATATGCACACATGTACCTGTGTACACATATACACATACAAAGAACTCTTACATGGAAATCCAAGGTATAAAAATAGATAAAAATATAGCTTCCTGTACTAATGACCCTGACACTCCTCAAGAACCCTTCCACTCCACAGAACATCCTTGAAGCCAGTGTTGTGACCTCAGTCACACTGGTCTTTGGTTCCTCTCACTATTCCAAAGAAAAAGTCAGAAGAGGTCAGGATGACTTAGCATTGCTGAGAGAAAAATTACTTTCTCATGAAACAGAAGGAAAGAGTCATATTTGCCATACCTGCTGCAGCAACCATTTCAAGCCTTATGTTTTTATTTCCTATGACTTCCCAGGAACATGTGCAGGGGACAGAGAGTAAAGTCAGATTTCATCCCTTTATCAAGTTCTGAGACACTTGAAATGCTAGAGAGCCTCTAAACTAGATTCTTCTGAAACTGTTTTAGCAGTTCACATTTCACGTATGTATGGACCACAGAGAAGAGTCCATGATCAAATGTCAGTTTCTCCTTATTGATAAAAGACCAGATCAGGAGCAGTTAACCCGCTGGAGGCCCCATCTGTTTTCTGTTCATATGTGTAAGTCTGTATATCCCAAGCATACTCTGTGTTCCTTGAGAAAATCAGTTATATTTGTATGCTGTAACTGTAAAGTTACTCATTATTTTTAAATTATTTCGTATAGGCTTATGTCTCCAACAAGTTTGAAAAACTAATGACTATTTTTTTTTATTATTCTCTGTTACACCTGTGGCATAGCAGGTACTTAATAACCACCTGTTAATTAAAATGAAATAAAATATCCTAGTTTGTGTACTTAGCTATTATTTAGAGTTTTAGAACATTTTTCTGTTCTGACATCTTAACTTTATATAAAATATCATAACTTTGTAGGGAAATCAAGTGTTATTTGTAAAATGTATTTCAGATTTGTGACATCACTAATAACTAAGAGATTTAATATTTTTTAAAGACACCTTTGTGTCTTTAAATAAAAAGGCAATGCAGCTAGAAATTACGTCGTTTTATAAGGCAAACTTTTCTCAGTAAGAAGTTTAATAACTTATCAAATACATATTATGAACATGTTTTTCAATTTTCTGTATTTTGTCAAAGGAAGGTAGAAGAGTTGATTGATAATCCTGATTGATCTTTTTAGCAATTCTAATATATAAACAACACTCATCATTTTTAATTGAAAAAAATTTAAATTTGAAATTAGGATTGCTAATGAATCACAATTTATTATGAGCTAGCAGCTGTTTTATGTTTTCCAAACACCTGTATTAATTTTCTGTGATCACTCAGTTTATATGCCATATATACCATGTTAGGCAAACATGATTTTTGCATAGTTTCCTTAGATTTTTGTGGTATACTGAAGAAACAAGAAACTTAAGACGTGATTCATGTTTAAACTAGAGACAAGCAAATATGTAAATTTTCAAAATATTCAAAGACTTTATGGATATTATGATTTAAGTCAGTTTAAGATACAGTGACACCTAATTGTTTCATAGAGATAAACAAAAATGATGATTCATCTCACTGTGGCATATAAAAAACTTTTACATAGTGTCTTCAATTCAACATTAGTCCTGACATGCAAATTTAAGATAATCTTATCTAAGTTCTCAAATTTTTAGATTTATGCTTCCTTTGGACAAAGAAAACAATCTCATTCCTTTTCTTAATGTAATTTGGAATTTCAAAATGAAAACATCATTATTAAAAGTAAATGTAAAGTATTTATAATTTAACAATTAGTTTTAGAAAAATTATATATGCTTCTACCTCTGTTGAGTAATGTGATGGATGGAAACAGGCAATAAAATGATTTGCCCGTATCAGACATCAATGTGAGACCTAAGGCCTAAACCCATAGAAATTTCCAGTACAGAAAGGGAAATCCACTGATGTCAGGAAGCTGATGCTTTTCAGTACCATTGTTTATATCTACATCTTCTCAAGTGTGCCCTTCTTGAGGCCATATTTTTATTTTTGTTATTATCCCAGTATAATCCAGCACAAGTGAAACATCAACCAGTCTCCAGTGTTTATTCATCTTTTAATACAGAATATTTAGTAAATATTTCATGTTTCAGTGTTTTATTCATTGTTTGGATATTTAACTGAATAAATATTTCTGGAATATCTACCTAGTGAAACATATGTAAGGATATGAAAGATAGATTTTTAAAATCTAGTCAGAATTAATAAATGGGCTCAATGCCTTTGTCAGAATTATTTTTCAGATAACACTTTTTCTTAACACGTTTTCTTAAATTTTAAATGAACCTGTTCAAGTATGTCTGAATAATATTTTAATAATTTGTCAATTCACAATTACATATTTAATTTCCAAATATGCTACACATAACAAGTAAGCTTACATATTTTTCCTGAGGGAAGTGATAGTGAATAATCAGTCTAATCCTTCTTTTGCTTAAGGCGTTTAAATATTGCCATTTAAGAATAGCACTTATTAGCTTTGTTCACTTACTGGAAATTGGATAGAGCTGAATACTTAAAAGTCAGTTTTAGTCAAAACCCTTCTGCTGATATTCCCACTGCCTATAATTGCCAAATTAATAATGAATATGTGGACTTTGGAATTAAATGTCATTCCTTGCTTGCCTTAAGATTTTAAAATATTAAAAACAAAATAAACCTTTAAATTGTCAAAATGTGAGGACTATCATGACCAGGAAGAGGGGTGATTTTCTTCTCCCTACATAGAAAATGTTTCTTAACAGAGTTTTCCATAAATTTAAGAAAGTTTTGTTTTGTTTTGTTTTTCAAAAAATCCATTTGGTGAAATGTCTTACATTACTTCTGTTTACTATGTCACTTCCAGCTTTTGAAACATTACTGCCATTACATAGCTGTGGAACACAGTGGTCTTGTAAATGAGCTTTGCTACAAAAGAAAATGAGACTCACTGGAAACTCGTCATGGTGCTGCCACTCTGAAAGATTGGTAGTATCACCACAGCCATTTAGAGATATTTCCACTCTTACAAAATGGAAATTGTGGAGTATGAGACCTAGTCTATTTGATTTCAGCCTTAATAGCTTTCAATATATGATAACATACATTTGGATAAAAAGTGGAAAAATATAGAACAACTTTCTGTGTATTTTACTCATGGCCACATTGATTACAGATGCTTAATTCATCTATCTAAATCTTGCAGAACATTCAAAATGTTTCTTAGGTAGACAATGTCTGAAATAACTGCCCTGTCTGCTGTTTCACATTTTGTTAGTACATACCATGTGCCAAGCTCTTTTCTTCCTTACATTGCTTCATTATTTAAAAAAAAAAAAAAAAAAAAAAAAAAATCTGTAAGTTCTGAGTCTCCTTATAGATGAGGCAGTTGAGGCCTTTTACAAATACCTCTCTTGTTCCACTTATATAAGTCATAATTTACTGAGCATGATGGTAAAATCCTTTAAAAATGTAGTAAAAAGAACAGAGTGTGCATATGCAAAGGAGGAGATTGGGAAAAGCAAATTAGAGAGTCTATGCATTCTGTAGACAGTGAAAACTGGTTCAAGCAGAATGAATAAGAAAGTAATTAAAAAGGAAGCCACCGCTTATTGACTAAGGACAAACAGGAGAAATAAACATAAAAACCAGAAACTAACAGAGAGCAATTTTGATGATAATGTTCCAAAAAAAATCTGAGTGAAGAAGAAGAGTAATACCAAACCCTTATGATAGTAAGTGTCAGGTGTGTAGTATGTACTGATACTAAAGTAAATGATGTTCAATTATAACTTAATTTATAATTCTGGTTTCGTGATAGTCCTTTAAGGGAGGTGCTATTTTGATGTTCATCTTTACACATGAAGAAACAGATAAAGAGAGATTAGCTAATTCTCCAGGGTCACTCAGCTGATTGGGTAGTGGAAATTGGCTTTGGAACCAAGCAGTGTGGCATTATAGTCTTAGTTCCTAACAACTGCACTATACTGCCTCTCCAAAGGGTGAAATAACATATCCAGGAAAAAGCAAAATGCCAGAAATGAAAGAACACTGAGACACGGTGTTAAGAAACACTAAGATTTTTTAAAAGCCCTAGAAACATAGGCTTGGAAGGCCCAAAATGGAAACACTAAGGCATAGCCAAACACCCCAGATCTGGACAGTAATGACAGTCCATCTTTCAGGGCCCTAGAGGGAGTTAATCTGAAACCTGAGATGAGTATTTTTAAAAGTGAAACTTGAGATGAGTATTTCTAAAGTGAAAATTAGTAATTTATTAATAATAACTTATTAATATTTATATGTAGTTTATATGTACTAATCAAATCTGTATACATTCGACTGAAATTATATCAACTTATAATGTTCATCCAATACTCTTGATGGGCTGGTGATGATAATCAAGGACCTTGTAAACTACATAATGTAAATAAATTCACATATCAAATAGCTACTAGTTTCCAGGACTGACCAAACTTGGACACAAGAACAGAGAGATGAACAAGTTTAATTAAATACTGTCATAAATGTTATATCTACTTACTTATTGTAATTATATATTGGCACCACAACCATGACTATAATTTATGTAATGCTATGATGCTATTATGAACCCTTAATAATTAGGCATCTTTATTATAATATTGGTTGGTGCTAAAATGGAAAAATAGTGATATCAGATGGAAAAATGCATTCCTTATTCAATAAATTAAATCTTTTAAAGTATTCAATCAGTGGAAGAAAAACTGCAAACAAAAAATCTCAGTGGTGAGAACACTCATCTTTAGGATAAAAACATAAACATAGGTTTCATTAATTTACTTTTGATTGATTGGAATAGTACACTGTGGTCATATGATGGTATTGTATATGCTTGGGCCTTTGATAAAATAGTTTTTAACATGTAGACTCTTCTGTTTTGTTTCCATCTGATTACAGTTATGAACTGAGATTTAGGGGATAAATGAAGTGTTTAGTACTGGACTATTGTAATTGTTAATGACTATTACAATCCACAATATATTTTATTCTTTTTTTTAATTTCCCTGCACTGTTTCTCATTAACATTGGCTAACAGTTTATCTTCATAAAACAGCATCATAAATATAAAGAAATGTTTAAAATACCACTATTAATCTGCACTGGTGCTATTATTATTTCGTATTTGATTTTATAGCTTTATTGTTTCTTTTAAAATCCTTGCAATTTCATATATATATATATAAATTTTTTTATTACCAAAAACGTGCTGGTAGAAATTTCTGTATTTAGCAAATTTTGATTTGATTTAGAGGCTTTTTCATTATTCTTCTATATCATCAAACCAGAGTGACCTGGTTAATAATTCACAGTTTGTTTTTTATAAAATACCTAAAACATATTTATCCTTTGAAAAAGTAATATTCCCTATGAGAAAATATTATTTTGAAATATACCTCTTTAGTAAATTAGAATGCTGTTATTTTTTCTTTTTTAGTTTATGATAGATACAGATTTCTAGATATAAGCAAATGCTGTAATAAACTGCAGTGTCACCTTTATCTGAGGAATTGTCTGATTTTAGAAGTCTGTGCATTCTGTTAATGAACTACACATACCTGACTAGCTGGTTTGTACTTGAACTTATCATCCACTTATGGTTCCATATGCCTGGATTATCAACAGGAGGAAACAGATATATACTTGTAGTACCCACTGTGGTTAACCTCTAACAAAACCTCTAAACAAAATCTTTCTCTGCATCTTTCTCTGCAAAATTGTAGATTTTGGAAAAGAAGAAAGTTTTGGTCAATAAAATATTCAAAAACCAAATCAATAAATTCAATAAATTAATCTCCTCATGCTGAGAATTAGACATCAATTTAGTTCTTTAACATTAGGGATTTTATTGTCTTGGGAAACTGTGGCTGTTATGGAAAAAACACTGGGTTGAAGTAAATGAAGCTGAAAGTAGTGAGGAACTCCAATGGTGAAAATTGCTAAACGATTCAGTAACGTCTTCTCTAAAGGAAAAATTGTGATCTGTTAGTTTAGTATGAACTGGAAAAACTTGTATAAGAAGATTTTCTACTTCATGCAAGTCTTCCAAGATGATAAAAGCCAGTCTTTTGGAGAAATTGAAAGGTCTTTGTAAAAAAATAAATAATGAGTCAAGAATTAAGAGCACTTGACTTCTAAATCATAGTATTGACACAGTCTTGCCAAACAGTTTTGAAATGCTGATACATTAAAAATGTAGTTTTCATTTGCAATTTGTAAATGTGTTGTTTCACAACTTTTAACAACATACTCCTGTGTCCCCAGACAACCTAATTTGTATAAACTTTCTTTAACCTAAAATTATATGATATTACAAAATTTTTTCTCAGTGTTAAGAAGTTGACCCAATGATGTTCTTTAACAGATTTCCCTTTCATATAGGCAAGTAAATAGGACCACATGTATAAGTCTTTGCACTAAGTGAAAGATATTGTTAAGTAATTTTATATGAAAATGTATATTTTATATTACATTAGATTTGTTTCTTCTATTCAGGGTGATAGTTGTATCTGAGTTCTTTTCAAGCTATTATTTGTATAGTCCTTATAGTGGAACCTTATCCTGAAGTGTTCAGTATTATCTACTTTGGTTTACATTTTCTAATGCACTAATTTAATTGCCAATATGAACTTAGAAACAATAGAATTCTTTGAAAAAATAATCAAATTATAATATAGATATATTTATTTGTAGATTTGCTAAATTTATTTAGACTTGCATACCTAACACTTATATAAAACAAGATTGGTTCTTGTTTTGAACACCTGTCCCTTCTCATTAAAGAGTTACCAGCGTCTCTCTAGACAAGAAGATGCAAGGCAAATTCTTGGTTCTGGTCATGTTTATCTTTCTGACTTGTCCCCTCTCCTTTGCCAAGATTCTATTCTCAAAGGCCTCTTTGTCCTCCATATGCTGGCTATTATCTTCTCTACTTAGAAGCACATTGGTTTTAGGGACTCTTAGACTTGCCCCGTGACTGATTCATTGTCCAATTTGTGTATTGCAAGAGCTTACTCTGCTAACTACAAAGAGTCCCTTGTCACTGCCCTTGCTTCTTATTGTTTTTTTCTCCTCAGCGCTACTTTGCTGTAATCTATAGTGAGTAAAGTCCTGAACTTCTGTTTAATGACTCCTGGACTACCACATCGCCCATTAGTTTCTGAATTCCTCCTTTGTGGTGGGTGGTTTTATACACACACATGCACATACACTTTAATATTTATGTTTATGTTTGTATGTACTTGAACCCCCATGCCTGTGATTTCAAAGCTTTATTGCTTTCTACAGTGATACTGGGGTTGGGGGAAGCTCTTCCTTTCCCTAAGAAATAAAGACAAATACTTTCTGCATGTTATTTTTCTGTTCCTATTTCAAACCTCAAAATGCTTCAACTTAGATCAAAAGTCTTTGTCACCACTCCTTTGTGAAAATTATTTCCGATAAAGTTTTATTTAAAATGGGGTAAAGTCATGGAGGGAAGGAAGCAATATTAAAAGGCCTTTTAATATTAATATTAGTTAAGACCTTAACTAGTAGTTGATTATTTAGGCAGAAGACATGTGTTTTCTGATAGAAAGAGATAAGTAATAGTGTATAAACATCACAGGATATTGGCCACTCTTGTATATTTTGAGTTTGCAAGATGAGTTTGTTTAGAGGAGCCATATTCAGAACTACTGAGTCACCCCACTTAGGGAAATTACCAAGATAGATTGTATTAGATTAATTGCACCAAATAGATTAAACTGCTCAGTGTATCTGATAGTTCTTACTTTTCCAGTACAAAACAAATGGCAGGTTGTTTCTCACAGGGAAAATAACCATCAATATTTGTGTCATATCAGGTTGCTAACAGATATGAATAGTAATGCTCCCGAAAAATAAACTTATGTTTTATTTCAATATCTTTAATGTGTTCATTTTGTTAAATGCTATAACTCTCTACATTTCTGACATAAGTATATACAGTTCTGTTAATAATTGGCTGAAGACATAATAAAATTTTTGGAAGATGCAGCCAGATGGATGGATATTTTCTTAGAGCACTAGGAGTGTTTTAAATACTTGTATTGTGCATGTATGTTTTTGATGCTTTTTAAACATCATAAGCATTTGGGTACCCTACCTACCAGTGTTCTAATTAGGAATGGGAAGCAAATAATGGGAAGCCAGGAGGATGTGGGAAGCATTTAAGTGTGAGCTTGCCTTAAGGGCAAAACATTTGTCAGAGCCTGATTGTTTAAGAAGTGCTGTCAAGGCCAAGTAAAGTAGATAAAAAAAGGACCTAGCCTGCTGAAGACTTGGGGGCCCTGAGCAACCAAGCAGACAGCTTGTATCATCAAGTGGCATTGGCATATTGTGCTGCTCTTTGGACACCAGTATCTTGGGTAACCAAGAAGATGGAGGAGGGGACCAATAGTGAGTCGATATTATAGCCAGGCAAGCCTTTACTCTGTGTGATGTCATGGGCCCATCCTTTTGGGCACCTCCTGGATACTTCAGTATGGTGACCACTTTCTTCCTGAAATTTGATATCAAAACGGTGAATGAGATAATAGGATTTAAGGATAAATCCCTTATCTTACAGCTGAAATATCCAAGGCCTGAACAATAGATACAATGAAATGCCCAAAGACATGTGGTATTATCACCCTTCTTAGGTTCATCCCTCTTTCCTAGATGCCATCAATCACTTATGATTCTTTCATATAATAGTGAAGTCCTAATCTCACAGCGACCTAGAATGAGCAATGAAAGAGGTTGCCTTTCCAATGTTCATCTCCTCCACACATAGGCCCTGTGAGGAGGACCATACTAGTGTGCAGAATGAAGGCTGTGTGTGCTATGAGAGGCTCAAAAGCATAGGTGTATTTAGTCATACTGAATAGATAAGGATAGATCCAGGAGCTTGTTAGTGAATCTGCATCTCTGGAGATTCTGATTCAGGGCCCAGAAATCTGTAATTTCGAAACCTCTCCCAGTGGTTCTGATGTAGAATTAGGTGGGAAAATAACCGTAAGATGTGTGGAGGTTCCACATTCTACCCCAGACTTGCTGCACACTGTGTTGAAACCTGTGACTTACAGGCTTAAAATCAGCACAATCTCAGATAAGTTGAAGGCCTTTGGTTTCCATCAAAGCAAACTCCACAAACTTGTCAATTTCTGTCAATCCCAAGGGCATCTCAAAATCTTTGCCCTCTTAGTTAAGGATTTTCAAATTAAGCATGGCGTAGGCCCAGCAGAAGAATGCTAGCACGGCAGGTGTTTCTTGTGTGCCTCCTGGGCACACAAGTGTCTAGGCACTGGGGATATGGCAGACAAGACTGACAAGTTATCGAGCTTAGCAGTGTGTATTTCAGTGGGAAAAATCAGAGAAGAAACAAGCATGCAGATAAATCAACTAGATAATGCTGATTGTGGCATAATTACTGTGAAGAAAGTAAAGGATGATAGTGGAGAGAGTTTGCACCTTTATATAGGATGGTCAAGAAAGACCTTACTGAGCATCTGATGTGTATCTGAGACCTTATGGATGAAAGGAAGGCAGCCTATGAAAATTCGAGGAAGAAAATACCTCCATTTTTTCATTATGTTTTATTTTGAGTTACTGTTTTATTGGGCTTTGAATTTTTCTGTGATTATGTATGCACGTCATTTTCCTTTACTGAACATTATGATAGGTGGTCTTTCTATAAAAGACCTATGACGATTCTAAGGTAAAGTCAGTGACAGTGTGATGATCAGATGTGTAACTAGATTTCAGGGTATTTTGTTTTCCATGCAGAGTTTACAGCAATTACTCTTTTCTATTTTATATCATCAAGCCAAAATCCAATTATTGCAGTGATCTTGTAAATCATTGAGATTATCTCTTATCACAAAGTTATTATAGACCAGGAAGAAGAGATTAATTTTGTTTTTAGAAAACTAAATTCATGATAATGTACTCCTATCCTTCAGCAAAAGAAAAAAAATACCCTCATAATGCTTGCATTGTCTAGAGACATTTTTTTTTCATTCTAGCTGCCAGATTATGCTTCAATTGTATGTTAGTTGCTATAACTGCTTAATGCCTACCCCGCGGTTTACAACCTAAATTAATGTCTTGGTATTTATGTCATTTACATATTACAGAGGTAAAAAGCAATTATCCTTGAATCTTCTGACATGGCCAGGAATTAAAATGGAAGGATAAAAAGGATATAAGAAGCTAGAAGGGGGAGAGAAAGGAAGAAGATGCTTTAGAATGTCTCCAAAATGCCTTCCACTCCTTATTCCCCCCACCTCCAAGCACCAGAATTCTATTCTGTCTGGGACCTTGACATTTTAAATACAGCCATTTTGAAATGCCACTTTGATACAGCATTTGTTAAATTCTTATTAGACTCCAGAAACTCTTCTAAGCCTGTTATGATATTAACACGTTTAATTCTTACAATAGCCCAATAAGGTCAGGTACCAGTATCACCCCCATTTTATAGATAAATATATTTAAAGCTCAGAGAAATTGAGTAAATTGTCCAAGTTCACTCAGATAGTAAGTAATACAGCAAGGGTTGGAGCCTGGGTAGTGTGGATCCAGAGACCAAGCCTTTAAATGATACCCCACACTGCCTCTAATACCTTTGATTAACCATTTTGTCTTGGGGATGTTTTAATACCAGCCTAAAATATGACTGTTAAACTTGCCATAGAAATTCCTACTAATATCTGAAGACTGTGTCTTTGCTCCTCACTTGGCTTCCTGTTTTCCCTGAGCTTTACTTACAAGTGTTTGACCCTCACCTCTCTGTTAGGCAACAAGGAGAGGGAGAGAGCCAGTAGCAAGACATGGGCTTTACAAAGTGTCAGCGTCACACCTATTGACATGTGAAGGGCTGCATAAAATTAGTTGCAAGGAAATGTCTTGCTTCATATTTTGTTCCCTTGAAGTTCCTTCCTTCAACTTCCAAACCTAATGGAGAGCACATGAAGGCATGGCTTCCAGCCATATGTTTTCTGTTTTATAATTTTTGGTTTGAAACATGTCATATGTATGACAGATAAAAAGGTTCCTACAATTTGAGAGAAAGTGGTGCTTGTGGTAAGTAATCCATACCAACTATAATTTTAATAGATACATAGGTAGAAGAGTAATTATATTATTACTTGTTAGCTAATAAGCTTTATCTTTGCCATGTAAAAATTCGGTAACAAAAATGTGCTACTTAAGATTTTAAGATGGATATTTTTAAAATTATTATGCTCATATCATATTATATATACATACATATATAAAAATACATAAAAGTTTTAAGAAGTGTTTTACTATTTATGTTAGTTTTCACAGCTCCAAATATAGCTGTGAAAGTCCCCAGAGCAGGTACTGGCTTCCATGTCTGGCAGTGCTTGGACCATCTCATCCAGTGTTCTTTATTTCCCCTTGGGTTAGATATCACATATGATTACAAGAAAGCACATGATATGTCTCTCACAAACCAACTTCTTAATGCCTCAGAATATGGATTTATTTGCTCAGCTCTAAGAATAAAAAAAATTATTTATAAACTGTCTTTTAAAACATATTTTTTCAAAAATGGGAGAATATGTTTCTGATGTTTCTACTGTGTATCTCATGCTTAAGAGAGGGAAGAAGCTATATGATTGGAGTCTACCAAAGGGATGCATTAGTAGTTAAAGCTCCTTGTTATTTACATCAATTTTGTTGGTATGTAAGATTACCAAGTGCAGACATTCTAAAATGGAATCCACCTGTACCTGCTTCATGCTTATAGTGCTGTGGTTCTTAGTAGCTAATTCTTGATAGTAAAGACAGGAATTTATAGCATGTAACATTTTTATTTCATTGTTTTATAATTATTTCATCATTGAACCCACTTGACTCTTTTTTCTTATGATCTGTTTTGTCAAGTAAGGAAATAAAATTTAAAACATTTTAATAACTTGCTTGTAATTGCAGGATATAATGTGTTAAGATCTACTTTTGGCCTCCTGATTTCTTATTCACGAATGCATTCATTCTATGTACCTCTTAGTGTTGCAAAAGCAGCCACATCATGTTCACCATTCAAGCACAAAATTTTAAAAATATTACACAATATATATACACATACACACATATATATTAATATAAATATATAAAAATATCAAAGATACCATAATGTGGTAGCTGACAGAAAAAGCTTTGGATCAGGTGAATCTGAATTTAAGCCCTGGGTCATTTATTTTTAGCAGTGACCCTACCAAGCCACATAACTTCTCTAAGCTATATTATTTCCTTATCTGTGTAATAGAGATAAAAATATTATTTTTAAAGTTCTGAAAGTAGAAATGAAATAAGTACTAAATAAGTGAGTTTTCAAAAGAGACAAAATAGCTCTTCCAAGAAACTTGGTTTAAAAGAGAAAGTGAGAATGTTAAGAAATACCAATTCCCAGTAATTTTTTGTACACAAAAAATGTTTCACAGCTTTTAATACTTGTAGTTTTTTTTCACTTTAACATTTTTTTAAAATGCTCCTTTATAATTTAAGTTTGAGGGTTTTTTTTTTCCTTTCTTAGTGGTACGTAAACTAATGATGTGTCTTACAATGGATAACATTTTAGATTCAGTGAAATGCAGGTTTTATGATACATATCCACATTTCTTTCTCTTCAGGAGGCAGTAATGTTTAGTGGCCATGTATTCAGACCTCAGTTGTACATAGATTATGCCAAATTCCTGAACCATTCTTTGGTGTCATCTCTTACCTGCAAAATGAAAACATATTTCTTGGCATTATTAGGGTTAAATTTAAAAATGTGTATAAACATCCTGGCAGTGTCTCATACGGAATTTTTAAGTGCACAATGATAGCTATTATTGTTGTTATTCTCTTCTTTTTTTTTTTTTTTTTTTTTTTAAGTTAGTCTATATACTAGTAGACTCAGACATTAGAGCCAGGTTTGCCACTAATTAACTTTGGAAACTTGAGCAAAATACTTAGCTTTTCTGTCTTATTTCTTGTTCTGCAAAAGAATGTTTTGGCCTAGATAAACTTGAAATTAATTCTGGCTCTAAAATTTTGTGATTTTATTATTTAATTCAAAGTCCTAATATAATATGACCATAAAATGAATTTTGTTTCTTTCAGTTTGTGGGGACATTCATGGACAATTCTTTGACTTGATGAAGCTCTTTGAAGTCGGGGGATCTCCTGCCAACACTCGCTACCTCTTCTTAGGGGACTATGTTGACAGAGGGTACTTCAGTATCGAAGTAAGTCTACATCATGTCTTCTTTGCTGTTCAGTTATGGATCAACAGTATCTCAAAAAAATAAAAGCAATAAATGTTATTGCCTTATGGAAACCTCTAACAATGAAATTTAATTCACGTAATTCATAGGGTATTACATATTCTATTTTCAGTTGATTCCCATGTGTTTTTCGTTTGTTTGTTTTTGAAACAGAGTCTCACTCTGTCACCCAGGCTGGAGTGCAGTGGCATGATCTCTGCTCTCTACTACCTCCGCCTGCTGGGTTCAAGCCATTTTCCTGCCTCAACTTCCTGAGTAGCTGGGATTACAGGCGCCCACCACCACACCCGGTTAATTTTTGTATTTTTAGTAGAGATAGAGTTTCACCATGTTGGCCAGGGTAATCTCACACTCCTGACCTCAGATGATCCGCCCAACTCGGCCTCCCAAAGCGCTGGGATTACAGGTGTGAGCCACCGTGCCCAGCTTGATTCCCATATTTTTTAATAGAGATGCAAAAAAAAAAGGTAAATAGTAAGATTTTGCCTTTTGTACATTTTACGTATTTCCAAATTTGCAAAAATTACATCTTGTTTTACAATAAATAATTCAATTTTCCATTGAAAGAACTAATCAATGTTGATCAAATAAGCAGGAATGTCTTTGCATGTTTATGCCTTATAATTGTGAGACAGTAACTTACCTTTGTAAATTGATAGCAAACTGCCTGTGTCTCTGTCTGTGATTGTGTATGTGTGAGTACACTTACAGCTGCTATATTTTGTCTTTTTTGGCACCTGTCATCTAACTAGGGTAATTTGTCAAACTCATTAATTAAAACAAAACAGATAACCTTTAAGTAGAGGTTCTTCCACAGCCTCCCATCTGCATCTGCTTTAGGTAAGTAAAACTACATTCAAAATAAAGGCAGAGACCTTGTTTTATTCATATCTTTGTTCTTCCTGGTGCCTAACATGGTGTATTAATAAATAATTTATTGAAAGAAATGGTTTGAAATTGAATAAGTTTTAAAGAATCAGACCTCATGTATAGTATCTGACATGTGCTATCAAAAAAGATCATTAAAAAGGAAAATGATTACTCTTAATTAGAGAGAAATCAACATTATAATCTCACACCAACATCATATATTCATAATAATCGTAGCAAAATATTCTATGTTTCCAAATTTTTATTACAGTGTTTTATTTACTAAAGGGATGTATAATGTTGAAAAACATGTCATCCTTAAATAGCTTTTGTTTATAAAATTGTATCCGTTTTATTTTTTGGTTATTTAATTCACCTTTAGTCACTGACTACACGCAGACACAGAAAGTTTATATAGACATATATGGATTTCCACCAGCATAATAATCCCGTCTGCATTTAAAGATGACAGATTTCTTAATTATTCCTGGTGATGATGAGGGAAGAAGGAGTGGTGATGGTATATAAATCTCAAAAGACAAGATAAATTCTTGGTATTTCCTCCATTTGATAAACAAGTATAGAAAATGTATATGCACTATGAATAGGACTGCGAGGAATTTAAAGAAATGTAACATACATTCTTGCTCTCTAGAAACCTAAATCTACGTTGCAAAACAGAACCATAAAAATCTGTATAGAATCAGAAGCCTGGAATAGGTGATTATCCAGGGTTCAGTTATTTAAATGGATGATTAAAACCTTGTGATAAAAGAGATACAAAATAATAAGTGTGATTGGATTAGAGAAAAGAGAGAGAATATTGAGAGCACACATGTTTGGGGAAGACTGAATCAAAGAACAAGTAAGATTTAGCTAGGAAGGAAATTAAAGTGAGCGAAAGTACAGAGGAAGAAATAGTGAACTCTGCTAACGTTGTTTTTTGTTCTTGGGGCCAGCCTGACCAGCTTAACTAGTGGAAAAGCAATTGAGTACTAATTTTGTAAGACCTTTATATCACATTAGGACTGGTATCTGCCAGGATTAACAACAAAACAAAACCCCTACATAATGGTGGTTTGGACAAGATAGAAGTTTTTCTGTGTGAAAAGCCCATAGACAGCAAGCCAACACTGGTGTGGCACAGCATGGTGACAGGGCCTAGGCTCCATCTGCTTTCTTGCTCTGATTTTCATGGCCTTGTTCCAAAGACAACCTAGTGACCCAAGTTGGCTACATCAGCTTCAACCATCATTTCTCCACATAATACTCAACAAAGAGGAAAGGGAGAATGAGAAGGGTATACACATACCCTGTTTAAGGATGTTTCCCAGAAGTGGCCCAATTCCTTCAACTTGTATCCCATGAGCCACAATTTACTGATATGGCCATAAGATTCCATATGTGGCCAGGTTTAAGGAAGACTGTGGTAGGCAATAAACAGCAATGGAAGGACAAGGATTTCTGTTCTTCTCCTTGAAAATTAGGGTTATGTAGAATTTTTTTTCTTTCTTTCTTTTTTTTTTTTTTTTTTTTTTTTAATGAGACAGAGTCTCCCTCTGTCACCCAGGCTACAATGCAGTGGCACAGTCATAGCTCTCTGTAGCTTCAGTTTCTGCAGTGGTACAGTCACAGCTGACTGCAGCTTCAATCTCCCTGTCTCAAGTGATCCTCCCGCCTCAGCCTCCCAAGTAGCTGGGACCACAGGCATACACCACCATGCCCAGTTAATTTTTATTTTTTGTAGAGACAGGGTCTTACTAAGTTGCTCAGGCTGGTCTCCATCTCCTGAGCTCCAGTAGTTCTCCCACCCTGACCTCCCAAAGTGCTCAAATTGCAAAGTGTGTAAGCCTGTAATCTGGCCTGGGTTACGTAGAATCCAAGTGAACGTTTTAAAAATTGTTTTAGTAACTCTTAAATTCATCTTATTCATTTAACATTTGTAGCACTCATAATAAAGTTTTTGAGGATGAATGAAATAGGCATTCTACTTTCTTTGAAGCTTGCATTCTGAGTGAGGAAATCCCGAGACTATCATGTTGGAGTGATTATTTTTGTCGGTCAAATGATGTTGTGCTACGTTGGAATTTATTTTTTATTGTAACATTTGTGATTTTTCACAACTTCTTGTCTTTCCAAAGGTAATCAAAGGCAACAATACTTGCTTATTAATTTTTTAATAGGGTACTACATCATGTGTGGCTTGAGTAACAGTTGGCATAGTTGGACTTTCCTTCTTTGTCCCACCAACTCCATCTTTGGAAAATATTCTTTAATCTTATTGTTCTTTATTTACCTTTGTTTGTTTGTTTGTTTTCTTTTTTTTTTTTTTTTTTTTTACTTGAAGAGTGCAAGCTTCTGAATCTCTGTCCTCAAATCACCTGAAATTTTCTAAACTTTTTTTAATTAGAGCATTTTAGAATTTTTTTTTTTTTTTTTAAGTAAAGATGTTGCCGGGCCTGGTGGCTCACACCTGTAATCCCAGCACTTTGGGAGGCTGAGGCAGGCGGATCACGAGGTCAAGAGATCCAGACCATCCTAGACAACATGGTGAAACTCCCATCTCTACTAAAAATACAAAAGTAAGCTGGGCGTGGTGGCATGCACCTGTAGCCCCAGCTACTCAGAAGGCTGAGGCAGGAGAACTGCCTGAACCCAAGAGGCAGAGGTTGCAGTGAGCCAAGATCGCGCCATTGCACTCCAGCCTGGCGACAGAGCAAGACTCCATCTAAAAAAGAAAAAAAAGATATCAAGTAGCAATAATCACTAATTTGTTCCTCAGCATTTTTTAAAAGTCTACAATTAATCTAGATATTTGAACTATGAAATTTGCTATGTTTTGTTTAGTGTGTTCCTTTTGAAATTCAAGCAAAGGATCAAATTGGATGTTGGTGACATATCAAGTGTAGGAATTATGGGGTATTTAAAAGTTCTAAGTTGCATGTATTGGAGTCCTCATCTTCAAAAACAGCTCTTTAATTAAACTTCAAGAGTCTGAGACTACAACCCAGGGACTTTCCACATACATACAAAAATGACAAAATGGCTTGTATGTGAAATGTTCCATTTTAATTAGACTGTGACCTTTCAGGGGCTTTGGAATGGCTCATTGATATCGTATGTAAAACAGCATGGACATTTTTATAAAATGTACCTACTGAAAATACTTTAAGGATTTTTTATTGTGGATTAAAGAAACTGACATTGTTAGCATGTTGTAAATGCTATTGTTTCATGGTTTAAATGACCTCATTTATTCCTGACAGCTTTGGAAGAAACATGTAAATATGTTTCTTTTATGAGTGTAGAAACTGAGGCTCGGGGGTCACACGTGGTAAATGGCAGTGCTGAGACTCAAAGCCTGTGTTCTTCCATTAACCCCAGGCTTTTGCCATAGTATATTCATTACATGTACCACAAAGCACCACACACACACACAAAAAAAAATCAGTAATGCAGAAACAGGTACACACTATTATATTCACCCATGCTTGTACAAACATGTACACACAGCCTTCTCCCTGTCTATATAATCTGAAGATCAAAGCATTAAATATAAAATGTTTTCGGTGAGTATGATACTGTTGGTTTAAGAAAAATCCTAAAATAAGAGCTCAGTTTTCCAGTGTGTATTATCCTAACAGGCTTCAAAAGGATCTCAATTCATCTCAATAATTCAGGGCTCCACTGCAGGTATTCTCCTTTGGCTATCCTCTGGGCAAAGGGGAGCACTTCAGTTTAATTTTTACCAAGTCAGCTTTGAAGGGTAATTTCAGATTTCAAACAGTCTCTGCTGGGTATATTTATAAGCACTAGGTAATGTGCTCTGGGCAGTACATAGAGCTCATTTTATGCATTACCCCCACCCCAGTCTTCTCCTCCTTTTGCCAAAATTAGAAATCGTTTCCCACAAAGTTAGCCCAAATAAGACAAGCAAGCTTTTGAGTAGTGATGAAAGAGGTGATTTTGTTTTGAGTAATAATTTGTCTTACACCAAATACTGCTCTTTCCGATGATTGCGTTATACTACCTAATCTCTTTGATCAAGCATATGTGTATATATAAGTCTATGCTGAGTAGTTTTTCTGAGAACACAAGGAAAAACTTAGAATTGCAAACAGGCACGCACAGCTGTTTCCTTCTATTCACTTCCTCAAACTCCCTTTCTAGCCATTTTGCACTACACTGCCTTGAGCTTAGAAGTGAGCTGGCTTCTCAACTTAGATCCAGATCTCAACTCCAGGCCTCAAGCAGGTTTAAGTGTGAAGAGTTGTGTTTATTAGCTGTGAATTCGTAGATCAGAATGAACCACAGCAAACCATACAATGTTCCATGCTTCTGCCTGAGAATAACAAGCAAGTGGCACCACAAGAGATGTTAGGCAATAGAGTAATGCCACAGACTTGAGGAAGAAATTGCCTGGCTGTCCCCCTGTAGCCAGTTGTCTTTATAGTGCATTGCTCTTCCACTGCTGCCTATCTAGGTACCTGTCAGACCAGGCAAGTGATGTCTTAGAGGAGCTACATTTGACATTTCAGGAGTTTGGATCTTTTCCCAACTGATGCAAATTCTTCACTTAATTGTCCAATGATTGAGAGGCAGCACTTTTGATTGGAATGTTTCACAGCACGAGTAAAGAGCTGATTAATATATACCTAAAGCTGTCCATTTTATTTTTTACTTCCTTGCTTCCTCTTTTACATCCTTCTGTACTTCTCTATGCAATTTTCAAGACTACTTATCATTAAAAGCATAAATTACAAAGTAAATCATTGCACTGTTATTATCAGTGAACCAATTAAACTAACGAAGAAAATTGTATTCTTAGTGCTGCTTCATTGGGGAAGATAGGAGAAAATTAAACAGGAGAAAGCTATGTCTGTGGCAAAAAATTAATTTCAAAACTAGAGGATGCTCAGTCTTTCATATTGAGTAACCTAAACTAACCTTAAAGTGTAAATATTTGTTTAATTAAGAGTCAGAATAGAAAGACAATAGGGGTCCAGTTGAAGTGATTAGCGCACCTCATTTACATCTCACCATGCAGAAAAGGCCGGTGTGACACAGCCCTTTGTTTCTACCTTAACCAATTAATTCACTGAAAATTTGATTCAAATTAGCCATCTGATACCACATAGACAAAAATAAACAATTAACTGATTGTATTTTGCTGCTTTCATTGATTGTGATTTTTTTACAAGAGACTTCCCTTTTGTAAAAAGCTATCAGGTTATGATTTGCTGAAGATCTTCAGTTCTCCAGAATGTTAGAGCTTTAGATGGTAAAATAGTTGTAGGGAAGACAGTGTTGTACTTGGCAGCTCTCTCCCACCAGATGTTGAGGGAGAAGGCTGGCAGGGCTCCACCTCCAGTCCACCCTTGCCCTTTCATTTACCATGCCACTTCTTCCATATTGGCTGCATTTGTGGTTTTAGTCAATGTTTGGGAAGATATTTTATTCTTGTCACAGGGGAGAAGGAAATAAAATGTGAAAAGACTTATTTTTAGGGTATTTTGAGCCAAGAATTTAGAAATTGAGTTATATTCTCTCTCGCTCTCTCACTCTCTCGGCCTTCTATTTCTCTCTCTCTCCTTGTTTCTCTCCCCTCCCACCCTCCCTCCCTTCCTTCCTTCCTTCCTTCCTTCCTTCCTTCCTTCCTTCCTTCCTCTGCCTCCCTCCCTCCTTTCTTTCCTTCTTCATTTACAGAAAAGGAACTAATATTTCCTCAACTCCTATCATATACTAGGTGCTTTATATGCATTAAATAATCAGGGATATTAAATGTATGTTGCATCATTTAAAAGGTATAAATATGTAGGATAGAAATATTTAGCATCGTGCATTTATATATCCCGCTTTGAGGTTTCAGTTATGAGAGAACTATGGCAATTAAGACTGGAAGGGATAAAGCCACATGCTAATGTCAGAAAAAGGTCTCAACAGATAGCAAAAAAAGAAAATGTGGGTCCTAGAATGTGATTCCTCTAGTGGTATTTGAGTGGGGTTAAAAAGTTGCAGTTTAGATTTTAATTGGAGAGGTAGAGCTTTGCCTTAAAACAAATTGTTACGGGCAAAACTAATTCAAAGAAGTCAGAATTATAATGACATTTCCAAAAGAATATTGACTAGGAGGAGGCTGAAAGGAGCCTTCTAAATGCTGAAATGTAACTGGATCTGGGTAGTGGTTTCAGGGGATTTGTGTAAAAATTAATTAACCTGTGATTTGAGTTACGGACATTTCACTGGATATATTATACTTTTCTTAAAGAAAAAAAAAAAAACTTAAAAAAAAGTAGCCTACGTGCCTTCAAAACATGTATTATCTCCCCCAGCATATAAATAAAATATATTCAAAATAGCAATTTCAACATGCAAATATATTTTTAAAGGAGTTTTCATATCCATTCATATTCCAAACTAGACATCCTAAATTAATGACTACTTTGGAAAACTACATATATAACTTTCAGATTAAGGTACAGCCTTAGACATTTTAAATTGGAGACATTCCTCCCATTGATATTAATAATAGTTTATGAATATCTTCTCTGAAATGTGAGACAAGCTTGAGTAATACAAACTCTTTTTATTGAAACACATAGTACAGCTATAAAACCCAATCTGTAGCAGAGACTCATTAAGGTACCGGACTGCTCACTGAGGTAACAGGAAACTTTACATACATCAACAGATCATGATGCTTTAAGGATCGCTTGTACAGGCCATTTGGTCAACTTTTCAGACATATTAATATCATTAGTCATGTGAACTGTAGCTAATAACTATAATCAGAAAGTGGTAATTAGAAACTTAATTAAAGTAACATATATAATTTAATGTCAACCTATTATTTTGTTTACTTCAATCATAATTACATAGAGATCATATCTTGCTTGAACAACAAAATACAAACATTTGTTCTGATAATTAGTATTTTCTCCAAAACTCGTGCTGTGTAGTCAAACATAATTAGTTCTCACTCATTTCATAAATTATCATATAAACTAAGAGAGATGATTACTCTTTACAAGTAGTACTACAAATAAATTGTCAGCAGCTTTTCCCTATAGATATTATCCAGGATATCTACTGTATTGGAAAGCCAATTATTAATGTATAAATCTCACTGATTTTAGTTTCAGATTTTAGTAACCAGAATTAGACTTGTCTCAATATTTTTGTAGTTTTTATATCTTCTTAGCTTCACTTTGTGAATGCAGGTTTTATGAGGATAAAAGAGCATACTTGCTTTTCAAAGCATGGTTTTCTGTTGCCTATGGATTCTTAACAAATGTCAGTTGATGATAACAAATTACTGATGTTAATACTTGAGTATTTCAGTTAACTTAATGCTCATTCCAGGAAGACTGTGTCAAATGTAGGTGTATTCCCAACTTGGTGAATGCATAATTGACCATCATTTTTACAGACTGCAATGCCCAAGTAACTAAGTTGAGAGTCTTAAGGTATTTGAAGTGTATCCCATAGCTTTTGGCACAATATGATTAATGATTAATAAATAAAATAAAGTGACTTCTCTTTATAAAGCTAATTATTTTTAAAAATCAGGTAACAGAAATGGAAGGATTGAAAAGATAAAGTACGACCAAATGAGGAGGCAAAGCACTGACAAGCTCAGCCTAACTTGAACTGCGTCTCTATTTTCTATTACTTTTCCTCATCTCTAGCTCCCTGCCTCCTTCTCTCCCAACATCTTGTCTTTTCTGTCAGTGTCTTTGGTATATAAATCTTAAGTTTTTGATTTATGTATATATTTGATTAAACTGAAGGTGGTCAAGGAATCTCACTACATATACCAGTATTTCTTCTCATCCTTTTACACCAGCATATTTTTATTTCTAGTATATTTTAGTTAAGTTTCTTCCTCTTCCTTTTTTTTTTTTTTACTCCCGATCTCCTCAGGCCACATAATTCTCCTTCTGTTGACTATATGTAATCCATTGTTTTCTTGTGGTATATGATCTTCAGTGCGTGTATGTATGTTTTAGGTGTAGATGGACCTGGCTTTTTACCAAAGTAATGTTTCCTGTTTGATTGTCAGTATCTTCTCTACCAAGGTCCAGCCTTTTGGGGGACTTTTGGTCATGGTAATACATTTTATTCTGTCTTTATGATACGTGAGCAATGAAATACATAGGTATTAAGGAAAAATATTTATTTTCATATGATTTTTACTTTTCCCAGTGTGTGCTGTATTTGTGGGCCTTGAAAATTCTTTACCCCAAAACACTGTTTTTACTTCGTGGAAATCATGAATGTAGACATCTAACAGAGTATTTCACATTTAAACAAGAATGTAAGTATACTTCAGTCTCCTTTCTTTAACACTATATACGCTAAACAGTAATTTTAATCAATACTAAGATACATACAATATAATCCATTGCCTAAAAGTCAAAAACTTAAAGTGACACTTTTTGATCTTATCCTATATTTCTTTCTAACCATGGACATTTATGAGAATTCAGAATTTCTTTTTAAATTAGAACTTCTTTATAAAGTGATTGAAAAATTTGAATTAAAATTTGATATAATTTATCCTAAGAAACAAGTGATTTAGGGATACTACTGTTTGGAACACTAATTCTACCCAATAATCTCGCATTACTCAAGAAACGCAAATGGAGGGCAAATTCAACCTATGCGTCTGTTTTGGACCCAATAAATAAATACTAGCTTCTAGTGAATCTTATAAAACTGAAGATGATGTCATTCTTTAGACATAGACAGTAGGAGTGTGGAGTGCTTTTTTCAATTTCCTTTTCCCCCTTACAATTTTTCTTACTATTCGCTGAATCTTACAAAGGTATAAAATCTTACATTTTTGTTTTATATATAAATACAATTAAATGGAAGAGCAGGGAATCTCTCTATACATATCAATATTTTTCTCTTTCATTTAGTCCTATATTCAGTGGAGCATAAAGACTTATCCTCTTCAAACATTAGATATAAGTCATGGGAAAAGCAATGTGCAGTGAGATAGAAGCAGCTTTAGAAAATGTCTTGCCATCTGCTTTTCTACAAAATCATTAAGGAATATCAAGCAGCTTTATGGCCGTTTTTCTATTGGTCTTCCAGTTGTTCAGTTACATTTTTTTGGTGAGACATCTGCATATAAATAGCCAGAATGTATATAAAAATTCTCTTGCTATACAAAAAGTTATGAAAATTATAAAATATGAATGAATGACAAAAACAGGAAATGCTAGATATAAAAGATTAATATGTTACTTTCAAAACATCTTAATTATATTTGGAATTTTGCAGTATGTGCCTTTATGTTAATAATATGGTCCTGGCAAGAAAACTTCTTAAGAAACTGAAACTATTTAAGTGAAATTATCCTGCTTATAAATCATAAGTATTTTTTTTATCACTTCTAAAAGGTAAAATAAAGTATTCAGAACGCGTATATGATGCCTGTATGGATGCCTTTGACTGCCTTCCCTTGGCTGCCCTGATGAACCAACAGTTCCTGTGTGTACATGGTGGCTTGTCTCCAGAGATTAACACCTTAGATGATATCAGAAAAGTAAGTTTTGTTATTTTCCCAGTCTAATCATTTTGTGCGCTACAGTAATAAATAGAAGACATTAATTATCCTGTCTTTATCACTAACTTTATCCTTTTGTGTTAAAATGATTTAAAGTGGTCATGAATCTCTCCTTTGTGTTAAATTTTTATCTAGAAAGGAAGATATATTTATACTTGGAAGAGTTTTTATCTCTTCAGCCTCAGAGTTGGTCTTACCATCTGACATGTGTCTCTGGAAATATAAAATATTTGACCTCTAAAAAAATATGCCTTATCATTTCCATTTGGCTTTTTTCAAACAAACCATTGTATAGTCATGATGTATTATGCTAGAAATGTTGCCTTGCCCTTGGGAAAATATTGTAACATAACCGTTAAACTGTGTTCATTTTATGGTTTTTTAAAAATCTAGTATTTGTTACAACTTGAAACTTTTAAGTAGCAACCTAACAAGGACAATGATAATATTCTATTAATTTTATTGAGTGGATAGGTGAAAAACTGTACTTTTTAAGAAGTATTTGTAGGAAGTTTTTAAGAAGTACTCCAGTTTCGCATTGGCTATTAACAGTTTTTTAAATCAGCAAAAAGATGAGTTACATTGAATGTGGAAGTGGATTATGTCTCTTTCTTAAATAAATCTAATAACATGGGATAGTTTTATGTGGTACAATAGACAGTCTTTTATTTCTTTGGTTATGTTTCTAACTCTGATGATTGCAATGATGTAAGGGAAAAAATAGAGAGTAATAAAAAATCTCAGTGTATTTTTCTTGGTGCCAAAATTGGGCCAAAGAGAGAAAGCGATGTAAATGTTTTCTTAGCTCATTTTAGAATAATATTACTTGGAATTATTTTAAAGTATGATCATTTCTTCACATTAATATTTATAACATGTTATTGAAAATTTGTGCCCACCATTAAGCTTTCTGTCTAGGAAATCTAAATCAAATTTTTTCTGGAGGAATTATAAACAGTTGAAAACTATATTTATCTTCTTTCCTCTACTTTTAGAGACCTAAGAAAATATGCTTGTACTTATCCCATAGAATAGAGAGGTGGAAATAATTCTACCTTTTTATTATTATTCTCACCAGTAATTTTAGCAAGAATAAATTGGTCACATTGTTCTAAATTACTGTATTTGAACTGTAAAGTTTAGAATTTTGCTGAGATTTGTTCTAAAGATACATGCTACTCAGTATATATTTAAGCCTAATGTATTATAGGTAGTCTTTGGCTTCAAATAAGTGATGCACTAATCTCAATGTGCACAGAATTTATTTCTTAAGTTTAGGTTCACTTAAGAATAACCATGGGCACAGTTCAAATTCTAGATCTTGCTTATCATTAGGGCCATTCATACAAAGACTCCCTTGGTGTCACTTGTTTGATTGATTCCCATTTAATTGTTTTTTTCCATTTCTTCTGAGTTTGGAAACTTGATTGCTAAGTCTGAGAAGTCTATATGCTGAACAACATTTACAAGTTAATTCTATCAGCTGCCATAAGCTATTAAATTAGTAAACAGTATTTTCCCATTGTGTTCAGTGGAGAAGTAAAGCAAATATTTTATCTATTCATGTATCCATGTATCATATTAACCTGATAACCACTTACTGAAATAGGTTTGGAAAATGAAAAAGGTCAAATTACAAATAAGTGTAGTAGTTTCTGTTAGCAAATGATGGGCATGAAAGACATGCATTTATGTTTTATTCTCTTGCCTTGATCAGATTTCATGGCCTCGGATGGAAGATGAGAAACTTCCTAAGTGTCCTCTTTAAAAGGGGAATTAATGAAAACTTTGCTCAAAATAGTGTTTTCATTATTTGAACAGAACTGAATAGAGTTTTGTACTGTAGAGAGTAAATAGAAAGGATAGTGCTATTGGACTATTTTGTTTAAGACACAATCACCAGCAAAAAGGTTGTAAACCTCTACTATAAAATGAATAACCATTTTCATATAGCTCTCATTTGTAGTGTTTCTTTAATACTTTTGTTCATGAAACTCATAGTTTTGAGGATATACTTTAGTAAATTATGAATGTATTTACATACCATGAGTCTCTATTACCATGAACTCAATATTCTTTTAGAGTTCATTAGTTTTTAGAGAAAAACTATTTTTAGGTAAAATAAAACATTCAAGTTCTTCCTGTCATTGAGGTTCAAGTGTTCAAGTATAAAAATAATGTATATATTTTCCTGTTGGAAAGAAAATGCATACTTTTAATTTTAAATAAACCTTATTTCCTGCTCTGTGTCTTTGTGTCCATTTTTGTAAGACACTTTCACACTTCTATAGAGCATTGGTCTTTGCTCTATCTTTGAAGTACAGTAGAGATATGATGCTGGTTGAGTATAAAATTGTTTCTTTCTGGGCCAGGCGCAGTGCCTCACGCCTGTAATCCCAGCACTTTGGGAGGCCGAGGCGAGTGGATCATGAGGTCAGGAGTTCAAGATCAGCTTGACCAACATGTTGAAACCCCATCTCTACTAAAAATACAAAAATTAGCTTGGCATGGTGGCTCATGCCTGTAATCCCAGCTACTCAGGAAACTGAGGCAGGAGACTTTCTTGAACCTGGAAGGTGGAGGTTGCAGTGAGCAGAGATCGTGCCACTGGACTCAAGCCTGGGTGACAGAGGGAGACTCCCATCTCAAAAAAAAAATTCTTTCTTTATGTGTGAATGTAATCAGCTCATTCTTCTGTAATCTGATGGACTTAAAAAAAAAAAATAAACTTCACATCCTAAATTAAGTAGATTTTTTTTTAAATATCACCTAATATCCCTAGGAATTACTTCCTTGGATATTTTAAATATTATATTCAATTTTCATACATATCATTAAGCTCTGCACATGGCCAGAAAATGATTTTTAGGTTTTTGTCTTGCTATATATCAATCCAAGTTTTTTTTTATTTGTTTGTTTTTCCTGTCAATGATATTAACTTTTTTAATGCACTGTATACTTTTTCCAGAATAAATGTTATATTCTGGTAGCTTTCCAAACCTTTAGTTGGGGATTCATATTAATCAGAAACTTTCTACCTCCTCTACTGTCCTACCCTTAATAAGTTCTTGTTTTTTAGAAAGAAGTTCTATATTTTTAGACACAAGTTTTATTTTTCTTAAATGTATTGTTCCAAAAGCATAAATTGTTTAAATCTCTTAAATTTAAGTTTGCAGTGAATATTTTGGGCTAAGATAATGGTTGAAAAATAGAGTCTTGTTTTACTGAAGTTTTCCATTGGGTGTTGAAAATGTAAAATATTGCCTCATTCTCTGTAGATACTAATAAAAAGTAGTGTGCAGCAAAACCATTACTTACATCTTGTATGTCCCAGAAAAAAAAAAATAGACAATTTGATTAGTTGTCAGCAAAATATGTTCACTTGTCTTTATTGGATTGTTTTAAAATATTAATATGAAGAATATCAATTCTTAATAGATTTTCATAGCTATTGTATGCTTTTATTCAAGAAGCTTTATAATATCTGCTGATTCACCAAAGATCCTTTAATTGCAGTTTAATCAGGATGAAGTGTTTAAAATTGATCATGATATGTTATTTCGAGTGATTATATTTCTAATATGCCTTCTAAATGCACCTTTTAAAATTGAAATGTGACTTCACTAAACATGTATAGCTGGAAAATGGATTTCATATGAAGGCTTCAGGTAAAATTATAAAGCTTAGAACTGTGAACTGAAGACTGACCAGCTAAAGTTGAGTTTATTTTACTGCTTATTATTACTCATATTTGTACACACTAAGATCCACTACAGTAGGCTTGTAGTTTATCATTAGAAACCTAGATAGCCCATAATGAAGTAATATCCAAAATATCATATAGCAAGTGGCTACTTTTAAAGTAAAAGCCATCTTTTCTCAAAATCATGTTCTTAAATATAAAAAGTGTATATAACATAAGCATGAAAACTAGTTGTTTCCCATCCAAACTTCTAAATCATAGTTTAATAGAGGTAATAATAGGAATTTCCCCCCAAAAAGTAAAAGCCTTTTCTCAATAAATGAAACAGAGGTGGAGTTACAATAACTGGTAGTGACAAAAACACTTGGATAAAGTAAGTAAGGAGAGAAGGATAAAATGTAGAATAGGAGAAACAAGAAACTGCTAAATCTAGAGATAATAGAGTCAAGAGGGAGGTAAAGGGTTAGACGAAGATGGATACTAAATGATCTCATCAGAAGGAAGCTGGAAAGAAAATTGGAGAGAGAGATGAAGGATAGGAAAACGAGTAGGAAGAAGGACAGGAAGAGAGAGGTAGAGGACATTTCACTCTGAACTGTAGCTGGTGAGAAGAGGATGGGTTCTGCATAGTGCTTGTTTCTTATATTGTCGGAATTCTAAGTTTCCAAAGATTAGTATTTTGCTCTCTGTCTTCTATTTTTCTTAGTTAGACCGATTCAAAGAACCACCTGCATATGGACCTATGTGTGATATCCTGTGGTCAGACCCCCTGGAAGATTTTGGAAATGAGAAGACTCAGGAACATTTCACTCACAACACAGTCAGGGGGTGTTCGTACTTCTACAGGTGAGAATAGAGAGCTTGCTATCTGGAACACGTTTGCATCATAATGCTAGGATTTCTCGATTTATTTATAATGTTTGTATAACTTCTTTAATAGAAATGGAAGGCTCACTAGTATTTATAAAATGAAAGCATAAATAAGTGAATAAGTAAATGGGAAATATATGTATGTATACATATACAGGTGTACGTTGAGGATGTTAAGGATTTGATTCTAGACCACCGCAATAAAGCCAATATTGCAATAAAGCAAGTCATTATTTTTTTGGTTTCTCAGTGCATATAGAAGTTGTGTTTACACTATACTGTTGTCTATTAAGTGTACAATAGCATTGTATCTAAAAAAAAAAAATCTACATACCTTAATCAGAAAATACTTCATTGCTAAACAATGCTGATGATCATCAGAGCCTTCAGCTAGTCATAATCTTTTTGCTAGTGGAGGATCTTGCCTCGATGTTGATAGTCACTCACTAATTAGTGTGGTAGTTTCTTTCTAAAAAGAAGACATTTATGTGGCCAACAAACAATGAAAAAATGCTCATCATCCCTGGTCATTAAAGAAATGCAAATCAAAACCACAATGAGATACCGTCTCACGTCAGTTAGAATGGTGATCATTAAAAAGTCAGGAAACAACAGATGCTGGAGAGGATGTGGAGAAATAGGAACGCTTTTACACTGTTTGTGGGAGTGTAAATTATTTCAACCATTGTGCAAGACAGTGTGGCAATTCCTCAAGGATCTAGAATCAGAAATACCATTTGACCCAGCAATCCCATAACTGGGTATATACCCAAAGGATTATATATCATTCTACTATAAAGACACATGTACATGTATGTTTATTGCAGCACTATTTACAATAGCGAAGACTTGGAACCAACCCAAATTCCCATCAGCGATAGACTGGATAAAGAAAATGTGGCACATATACACCATGGAATACTATGCAGCCATACAAAAGGATGTGTTCATGTCCTTTGCAGGGATATGGGTGAAGCTGGATCCATAAGAACTATGATTTTGCCCCAATGCAGCAAACTAACACAAGAACAGAAAACCAAACACCACATGTTCTCATAAGTGGGAGTTGAACAATTAGAACATATGGGCACAGGGAGGGAACATCGTACACCAGGGCGTGTCATGGGGCAGGGAACTGGGGAAGGGATAGCGTTAGGAAAAAATATCTAATGTAGATGATTGGTTGATGGGTGCAGCAAACAACCAGGGGACATGTATACCTATGTAACAAACTTGCACATTCTGCAAATGTACTCCAGAACTTAAAGTGTTAAAAAACAAAACAAAACATAACAAAACACTGTACCAAAAAAATCTAACACCAGCCTTGATTTTTTAAAATTCAATTATGTAATCACATTTAAAAGTTTTACCAGTTTCTATAACTTGAATCAGAAAAACAACTTTACATTGGTTAATTGAATCATATTTAATTCATTGTTACATTTGTTTATCAGGCTTCCTGGATAAATTAAAATGAGCAGCTTTACAGTATATAGGAGCCATAGTATATTTATCTTTAGGACTTTGACAAACCAAGTAGAAAATATTTTTATAATAATTTCTACATTTACAAATCGCTAGGGATTTACCCATTACATGACATTTCATATCACTTCAGAAAGGAATCTGCAACACAATTAGGTTGCTGCATGACCTCACTGTCTTTCTGACGTGTCACCTCAGTTTTATCCTTCCGGATCTGATCATCCTGTTTCACTGAAGTCTCTTATCATTATACATACAGCTTATGTGAACGTTGCAAGAGTGAAAGAGAAAAGAGGTTATGAAGAAGTTGAGAATTTTAAATTTTAGAATACTTCTTCCTCTTCTTCTCCTCCCTCTTCCTCCTCTTCTTTTTCTTCTTCTTGTTCTTGTTCCTCTTCTTCTTTTTCTTCTTCTTCTTCTTCTTATTAGATACTTAAAACCCTAACCTGGGCCGGGCGCGATGGCTCACGCCTGTAATCCCAGCACTTTGGGAGGCCGAGGCGGGCGGATCACGAGTTCAGGAGATCGAGACCATCCTGTCTAACAGGATGATCTCAGTAGTGAAACCCCGTCTCTACTAAAAATTTAAAAAACAGAGCAGGGCGTGGTGGCGGGCGCCTGTAGTCCTAGCTTCTTGGGAGGCTGAGGCAAGAGAATGGCGTGAACCCGGGAGGCGGAGCTTGCAGTGAGCCAAGATTGTGCCACTGCACTCCAGCCTGGGCGACAGAGCGAGACTCCATCTCAGAAAAAAACAAAAACAACAACAACAAAAAAGCAAAAACAAAAACAAAAACCAAAAAAAAAAAACCTAACCTGGTGTTCCCTGAAGTTAATGCTCAATTCCAGCCCTGGCAGCTAAGCTAATGGCAAGCCTGGAAGAATTCTGTAAAATACATCCAGCCGTGTATCGTCTGTCTCTCAAGTAAGCAAATATCCTTCTATAGAACGTTGATCAGATGCCTATTTAGTAGTAGGACATTTTGTTCTATATACTAAGTTTTTCTCATGAGGGGAAAAAAAGGTTTTTATCTGTTGATATGATTGAGAAATTAAAGTTCATGAATAGAAAATCTTGTGCACTATAAAGCGTCTTTCAAAGTATAGTTTTCTTTATATGAATATTAACAGAGAGGTTTGTTCTAAGTATATTTATTTAAAAAATTTATGGTTCACTTCTCTATTTTGGAAATTTGGTTTAATGAATCCATTTTGGCTGAATTGAAGACACATGGAATAATATTTCTGAAAAGACTAAAATTTATTTTCAGTAATTAATTTGGGAGTAATCTTTTATTAAAGATGTTTAAACTTATAGTGAAAAGTTGGCATTGTTAAAGTACATCAAAGTTATGTGTTCAGTTTTCCAAAGCTAGTGTTAACTTTCTAATTATAACCTAGATGTTTAAATTACCTGTTTGATATCACTGAGTTATACTTCATTAACATAGTATCAAACAAAATTCAAACTCTTGATTTTGATATTAAGTCCTGTTACATTAATAATAGTATAGCATTCAGGCCGGGCGCGGTGGCTCAAGCCTGTAATCCCAGCACTTTGGGAGGCCGAGGCGGGTGGATCACGAGGTCAGGAGATCGAGACCATCCTGGCTAACATGGTGAAACCCCGTCTCTACTAAAAATACAAAAAACTAGCCGGGCGTGGTGGCGGGCGCCTGTAGTCCCAGCTACTCGGAGGCTGAGGCGGGAGAATGGCGTGAACCCGGGCGGTGGAGCTTGCAGTGAGCCGAGATCGCGCCACTGCACTCCAGCCTGGGCGACAGAGCGAGACTCCGTCTCAAAAAAAAAAAAAAAAAAAATAATAGTATAGCATTCTATTAGTTTTTGTGTCAGCTGTTCAAATCATATTCTAAGCAGAGTCCCATACTGAACTTACATAATGTTATGTCATTTTTATTTTATAAATATATAGATACATTTGTGTCTGTATATTTATAAAAACAGAATATATTTAGAATAAAGTCTACCATCTTTAATAATAGAGGATAATTAGAGAATTAAACATTTTCACTTTTGTTTTCAACATTATGATTATTTCACTTGTCTCATTAAACATTCCTAATAAATAATGATTTTTAGCCATGGCAAGTACAGATTATGTAAATAGCTGAATATCTAAATCTGTGGCCTATATATAGACTAACTAATGTCAAAGCAGTCTGGATTATGTTTTATCTAAGGAGGAGAAAAATGTCTCTCATTCTCCTACAGCTTTTTGGTCCTTTTGTCTTTAGTGCCATCTTGAAAGTAGAAGGCATCCTCTGGGATTATGGTTTATACAGTGGATCTAGATGGGCACAAGCAAGCCATGAAATAGGTAGAGAACCTTAGTGGCAATTACCAGTTTGAGTTATTGGCAGGTATTTTGATTTACTACTCTCAGTTTTATTTAAGATTTGTATGTGTAGTTTGCATGTTTACTTTGCTGTGTCACCGTATCCACTATCTAACGTGTGTTCTGGGCCATTATTTAAATAAAATAAAGTTATGCAGAAAAATGCATCAGTCAGAATTTAACACTGTTCTTGAGTTATATTAGGTAGGCAATGTGACAGAGAGGAAAGAATCCATAAGAACTATGATTTTGCCCCAATGCTACCATTATTTTTAGAATCTTAGACCAGAGTTTGCACACTCAAATAATACCTATAATGTTCAGGCAGATAATTGAGATATTTGGAGCAGGCCAAGTGTTAGATTCTGGAGATTAGTGAGGATCATGACAAATTTTCATTTCATGTAGACCAATGAAAACTGGCAGCTGGATTTGGTGTTTAGGTTATCAATCTGTATTTCTGCCTTGGATTAATCATATAAGCTTTGTATCCTGGGTTTACCTTGCTTCAAAATGAGTGAGTTAAATTAGACGTTCTAAAGCTCTTCTAAACTCTGAAATTTTAGGGGTGTCTTGACAGTGATTTTGAAGTGTTTGGGAAGCTGCAGGTGGCAACTCACTCAAATCACTACTGGTTCCTTAATCACAAATCAGCAGCCTTCTCTTCTCACACCGCCCAGCTTCTCTGCAGTGGTTCACACTCTTATCAGCCCCTTCCGTCTTGAAATCCTCTGGTTCCTCCTTGTTTACATATCCTGATTCTCCTCTGACTTACCACGGTGATCCCTGCTTCTTCCTGCTGCTTTTTTTTTGTCTTCCTTCTGCTTTTGACATTTTTTTCTTCACACTTTCCTCTAGGAACCACACCTACACCCGATTCCCTAGATTCACTGTAAACTGTAAACTCTATGGCCAGTTCCTGAATCTATGTCTAGCCCCCTTCATCTCTTTTTCTTTCCTGAGCTCAATTCCTGTATGACTAGTTGTCTGCTGGAACTTCTTATCTAGGGATTCCATTTTCACCTTAACCTAAACTCACCTTGCCTGAAAGGGCTTATTTACTTTCCCACTTGCTTAATCCCCACTGAAAATTCCTCCTGTTTTTTGTTTGTTTTTTGTTTACTGTTCATTCTCCCAGCCATGCAGACTAACAGGTGTCTTTGCTTTTTTTTTTTTTTTTTTTTTTTTTTTTTTTTTTTTTTTTTTTTTTTTGAAAATCACCACCAGTCATCACATCTTTATAATAGCACAAGCATCCTAACCATGCTGCCTTTTCTCTTTCCCACTGTGGGTTCAAGACCTTTATTTTTAGTCTATTGAAATCACACCTGAGCTCTCTGCTTCCAGTTTCATTAGTATCCTCCCTCTCTCCTCTGCCCAGTTCATACTGGTCCATTCATGGGTATCTTTTCTGAGAATTTTTCCACTCATTCAATTATTTGGCACACATTAGCTGAGCATTTACTGTAGTATATTCTCTCTACTGAGTTTTATACATGCTGAGTCCCTGCCTTCAAGAAAATGACAGTCTAGCAGCAGAGACCACGAAGCAGAAACAGACAAGTAAAATGCAAAGTGAATAGTGCCACCATTATAAATGTGCAGGCTATCTCACACACACACACACACACACACACACACACACACACACAGGTTGGGGGGTAGTGGGAGAGAGAGACAGAGACAATCTGAGTGAGTGTGTTAGAAGTCCTAACCCCAGAAGGGAATGGATTAGTTCAAGGGACTATTCATGATGAAGGCATTAGCCAGCCTGAGTTTTAAAGGATTAGTAGACCATATCCAACCAGAGTCACTAGGGAAGATTTTTGCAGGCGGGGAAAGCAGCATCATGAGAGTATGATGGGAAGCAACACTGGAAATTCTGCAGAGAAGGTCACCTAATCTTACTTCACCTCTACTCCCAAATTACATTAGCTGCTTCATTGTCTGTTAAAACTGAACATTCATATTACCAAGCTATTCTACTCCTATTTTATATCCTTTAGAAATGTGTCTATAAATGCATCAAAAGACATGTGCAAGATTAATCATAACAGCCAAGAAATGAAAACTCAGATATCCATTTAGTAGAATGAATAATAAATTCTAATATATTTATACAACTAAATACAACAAATGAGAATGAGCTAACCAAAACTGCACATAACAACATGGTTGAAGATCCCAAGTATAATGACGAGTGAAAGAAGTCAGATAGTGACCCGTATGTACTGTATGATTCCATTAAAATATGAGTTCAACATCAAAGAAAACGAATCTGTTATGCTATAGGCCAGGATAGCGATCCCCCGTAGAGAGGAGGTGACAGTAAGAGAGACATGAGGAGTTTCTAGGGTTCAGTAATGTTCTATGTCTTGATCGGAGTGCAGCTTCCAAGGGTGTTGACTTTGTGAAAGGTCATCAAGTTGATTTTTGCCTTTTCTGTATAGATGTTTTACTTCACTAAAAAGTTTGCCTTAAATAAAAATTGCTCGCCACTTCTGAACTTAAATGTGGAAAAGTTCTGGCAGGAAGAGTTGGCCCCTTAGGACTTGATCCCCACTGGGAAAAAATGAAATTAGATCAAGAACCCTGGGGCAAAAAAGAAACACAGCAAGTCCTAGGAAAAGGTAGGTCTGACAGCATCCAGGTAGCCCCAGGACACCCTGGGACTAAGTACCCATTCCCAGGCCCCAAGAGACAGAGGGGTAGTTGAACAGTTGGGCAGGGTCTTCCCTACTACTGGATCTGGAAGAGGACAAGGACACCAAAGAAATTGTGGCTTCCTCCCTGTGTATTGGCAGGGCATTGCAGGCTGCCTGCCTCTGCTTCGTGAAAGCACTGAGGGAGGAAGGAAAGAAACCCTTTGCATCCCTCACCTGCTTGACTGCCCCTATTGAGGCTACTTCAGCAATTGAGCGTAAGCTCCAGTAAGCTGACAGATTGCAGCTAAGCGTTTAAGATATGAAAATGCAAATGAAAAAGCAGCGTTCCTCTCCTAAGGCATTCACTATTGCTGGAGCACAGAAGTATAAACATAATTTACACTACAACAAGTAAGTGATATATTAGATACATATAGGAACACAGTGGATACAGCAATTGTGTACACCTTAGGTGAGATAACCTTGAAGAGAATGCTTCACAGGTGATAACTAAGACTTGGCAGAAGAACAGGCCTTTCCAGGAGGAAAAACTGCACGGGGAAAGTATCTATAAAGGCATAAAAACATTAGGAAAAAAAAATTTTAATAATGCCCACTAGCTATGTCATGGCTATAGAGTGTTACATCTGAGAGATTAAATTCAGGGTTGAAAATATAGTTCAATATGATATAGAAACAAATACAAGAGAATAAACGGAATTAATCTAATAGTAACTATTTGCCCTATTGCCAAGCCAATTTTTCTAGCATTTATTACATTTTTTCTTTTCTACCTTCCTTACCTTTGCTCATGTTCACTTAGCTTCTGATGGTCCCTCCCCTTTTCCAGGCAGAATTCTAACCCCTTTTCTATCTACCGATCTGCATACATCATTCTTTTTAATATATAATACAAGATAGATATTTTTCAAAAAGATTTATCTGATTAATTTCAGATGCTTTCTTGCTTGCTTCATAATGTCTCTGTAAAACTTCTACCATTTTATCTTCGATGTGTTTTATAATACAGTAGTTTTTTAAAAATATTTTTATAATGCTTTATGTTCCTGTATAGAAAATAAATACCCCTAGGACAGAAACCATGCCTTGAACTTATACCAGCCCTCCCTGTAGCTAATACTGTCTTCTAACAAATGGAACAATCATCTCTGGGCCTCTGATAAATTACTGGGGAATAAGTGATTTTTCATCTCTCTGGGGTGTTTAACTGTTAGCAATATGCCTTTCCTGCCATTCTTTCTCTCTTGCGCGCTCTCTCTCTCTCTCTCTCTCTGTGTGTGTGTGTGTGTGTGTGTATGCAGTGCTTTTCAGCTTGAACATTTTGTGGTTTGTGATCATTTCCATTAAAAAGCATAAAAGTGTAACAGAGTTTCTGTTTCTCTTTTCTAATACTATTGGAAACTTCTGTATATCCTAGGTAGGTAGTTAAGCAACAGTGGGAATATAGATGATAGTCAAGTATTTTCTAGGTTTATGAGGAAAATGTCGGTATTTCTTTGAAAAGCCGAGTATATGATGGCATATGTTTTGAAAATGTCTAAAGTTTTTCTTCAAAATGAATTCCCTCCAAGTAAATAATGCAAATACTCCTCACTTAATGCTGTTGACCTAGCAAATTGGCACTTGATTCGTTTTATTTTTTTTCAGCTTTCCATTAAAAATCAGATATATATTTTCCTGGGGAAAAACTTAGCTTAAACACATAAGGGTATCAAACTTAGTGTGAAGAAAATATTTTAAAATTATTCTTTCTTAAGAAGAGTGTACGTTGGCTGGGCGCAGTGGCTCAAGCCTGTAATCCCAGCACTTTGGGAGGCCGAGACGGGCGGATCACGAGGTCAGGAGATCGAGACCATCCAGGCTAACACGGTAAAACCCCGTCTCTACTAAAAAATACAAAAAAACTAGCCGGGCGAGGTGGCGGGCGCCTGTAGTCCCAGCTACTCGGGAGGCTGAGGCAGGAGAATGGTGTAAACCCGGGAGAAAAAAAAAAAAAAAAGAATAGTGTAAGTTGTTCCAAAAGGGCAATAAGAAAGAGCAACCAAGTCATTTGCCAAGGGCAAAAAAGTGATAGACTTAGTCAGGCAACCTCTGTCTGAGAGTGGTAACAAGACAACATACTTCTATACAGAAGCTTTGCGAAGGCACAAGAAATTTAAGTGAAGGCCTCAAAAAAGAAAAAAGATAGGGAAGGAACATTTATTGAGAACCCATTCTGTGCCCCTTTGGCTGGGCCTTTTATAGCTAATATATACCAAACAAATCTGCTGTTTTTGAAAGACCAACCAGTATCTCTGAAAGTAAAGTGGGTTTTTTCTTTGTTTTTTTTTTTCTCTGTCACACACTTGTCTGGAAAGGTCGTATATTCACTTTTTCTTTCAGCAGAACAGAAGCCTTTGAAGACACATGTTGGTCAACACCTGATTCTGGGTACCAGATGGGCATGTTTCCATGAAGAGACTGGGCCATCCTCTCCAGTTTCTAAAATACACTCATGTTCATCAGTTAGGTGTTTTATTTATTGAATTGACTGGGGACAACTAGGAAGTGGAGGCCCCATGGTTATCTCCTCTTTTTCTCCCTTTGTCTTGCAAAACACACTACACATGGGCACATGAACAGAGACTGTTTTCAGTTTCAGATCCCTTTTTGCCAAAGAAGTGAATCTTTTTTATTGTCAGTATCTCTATAACTGTATGTTATCTTTTTTCTTTTTTCTTTTTCTTTTTTTTTTTTTTTTGCTCTTGTCACCCAGGCTGGAGTGCAATGGCGTGATCTCAACTCACTGCAGCCTCTACCTCCTGGGTTCAAGTGATTCTCCTGCCTCAGCTTCCCGAGTAGTCGGGATTACAGGCACCCACCCCTAGGCCTGGCTAGTTTTTTGTATTTTTAGTAGAGACAGAGTTTCATCACACTGGCCAGGCTAGTCTCGAACTCCTGACCTCAGGTGATCCACCCGCCTCAGCCTCCCAAAGTGCTGGGATTACAGGCTTGAGCCACCGTGCCCAGCCAACTGTCTGTTATCTTAATAATTTTTTCTTGTTGGTCAGGGAATTTGTACAAAATGTGTAACATAGAAACTATATTTTATTTTATAATAAATAATAAATTATTTGAATAACATATACTACTAGAATGTTTCCCTGCAGTGCAGTGGCCGGATCTCAACTCACTGCAAGCTCCGCCTCCTGGGTTTACACCATTCTCCTGCCTCAGCCTCCCGAGTAGCTGGGACTACAGGCGCCCGCCACCTCACCTGGCTAGTTTTTTGTATTTTTTAGTAGAGACGGGGTTTCACCGGGTTAGCCAGGATGGTCTCGATCTCCTGACCTCGTGATCCGTCCGTCTTGGCCTCCCAAAGTGCTGGGATTACAGGCTTGAGCCACCGCGCCCGGCCGCAGTGCTATTTTTATAATTGATAAATTTTTTCAATGGTATATAATTTAAGTTCTAGTGAATATTTGCAGTTTGAGTATTGGTTTTCTGTACCTTGATTTGCATTGTCAAAATTTATTTTTGGCCGGGCGCAGTGGCTCACGCCTGTAATCCCAGCACTTTGGGAGGCCGAGGCGGGTGGATCACGAGGTCAGGAGATCGAGACCATCCTGGCTAACATGGTGAAACCCCATCTCTACTAAAAATACAAAAATTATCCGGGCATTGTGGCGGGCGCCTCTAGTCCCAGTTACTCGAGAGGCTGAGACAGGAGACTGGCATGAACCCGGGAGGTGGAGCTTGCAGTGAGCCAAGTTGGCACCACTGTACTCCAGCCTGGGCGACAGAGTGAGACTCCATCTCAAAGAAGAAAAAAATTCTTTTTATAATATGCATTTGTTTCATTAAAAGTCCTTAGAGCAGAGACATAATGACTGTAAAATGTTTTTCAAGTTTAATTTATGATTTGAATTTCATTTATAATGAAGTTATCTGAGTTTGAGACTCTTAAAAGACAAACTTAATTGTATATTGGATGTTTTATTTAGTCAAGATAGATAAGTCAAGATAAAGTCCTGCTGATCACATTTAAAGGACACATTTTCAGGCCTTGTGAACATCCATAATTTTGTTTAGGTTTTGAATGATATAATCATCTTATCGTACCCATAATGTTAGATAAAGCAATAACATGATTTCCCACCATATGGGAGGAGTCTTAAATCTGGGAGATTTAATTCAAGGTCTAAAATATAGTTCAGTATGATACAGAAACAAAAATAGTTAGGAGGCAGAAGAGAGCATATGTATTCTCTTCTGCCTCCAAACTCAGTCATCTTTGTTGTATACACATACATGCACACATACGCACAAATGGTGCAATATTTGAGGAAATTGAGAATTATATTTGAAATTCATTATCTTGTTATAGTTCTGCTCTGTTCATTTTGTCTTTAAATGTAGACTTGTAAAAATTGATTTTTCTGAGAGTGGACACTTTCCTAATGTTGTTATATGATGACTTACGTTTTTTTCCCCCAGTTCACACACTTCAACCCCTTTCTGATTACGTAAAAAGTACAGCTGTAGATGCTTTTTCTGCCACAAGGCCTTGTGAACTTGGCCTTAGAGTCGAGAGGCTTGTTTCATGAATGATGTATGTTTGATTATCTTTGATCCAGTCACACAGATATGGATGTTAGAGATAATTGTGCTACTCCTGATGATTTCATAACAGATGCTTCTCTTTTCTTTTTGTCTCTGGCAGTTACCCGGCTGTATGTGAATTCTTACAGCACAATAACTTGTTATCGATACTTCGAGCCCATGAAGCCCAAGATGCAGGGTGAGCAGTTTTGAGCATTTATAAAAACCATGCATTTTCCATTTGCCAGAACTTCCTCACTTTGCTTAGGCTCTGCAGGTTCCCTTTTACTAGGCTTACTCCCAAAAGGAATTAGAGCTTAAAATTATCTTCTGATGGATGACACAGGCATGGCAGAGTCCTAGGAAATGAATGACTGCAGATGTATTGTAAAGTCTCCCATAAAGTTCTTCCATCTTTAGCCCGAACGAGTCCGTTTTCAGCTTGGTTTCTTAAGCACTGTAAGGGCACCTCCTCTTATTCCTCTCAATTGTTGCATTTACATTGTCATATAAGCGAGTAAATTACCAGCTAGTTTTCAGTCTTGTTGACAACATGAATGAGAATTATACATAAATATTTAACAGGTATTGCACATTTTACTATTGTTTTAAAGAATACCATTCCTAATCCTGAAGACCATTCCTGATCCCTGTAAAATCCCTGATTTTAAAGGGAAAAGAATAGGGACGTCTTTAAAAAAAAAAAAAAAAAAGGGAAGAGTCTATATTCTAACTAGCAAATGATTACATAAAGTTGATTTTGTCTCATCTATAGGTTTTTAAGATGTAGAACAATTTTGAAGGTTTAGAAAATTATGAAATTTCAGATATTCACTTTAACAGTGTACTAAATCTACATTTGGGAGAAATTATAATAATTTTAAGATTTGAGGTCGATACTGTTCCCAGTAAACTCCACTGAAAGGCATTGTTTGCCTTTGAATAACTAAACTCATCCCTTCATAGTCCAGTTTTTCTGAAAAGTAGAAGCACTTCTTTTTATAACCTGTGTGCTGAAATTGGAAATATAGATTTTGAAGGAGGCCGATGTGTATCTATGATATCCCTGAATCAAGGCAGATACCAAGTTCCTTTCACAATTAGCTGTTTTCAAGCAATCGGTCAACAAGTGTGAACGGATCCAGTATTATATACTCACTGTGTTACAGCTGATGTTTGAAGTAACCTGTTTATATACCCAACAAGTCAGGTCTTCAAATAATTTTTCTCACTTGTGAAGGCTATAGGGTGAGTGTTCCAGTCAGCTGACTGCCTATTTTTGGCAGATTTATCCTCATTGCACTGCATATCCATAACCATTGGCTTACTTGAAGGTGTGTTAAGTGCATCAGTTAATACCAAGTATTTTTGTTTAAAATGAGAAGATGATTAATTCATTGGAAAAACTGAGATTATGTCATCCAGTTTCTTTGTTTTTGTTTGTTGTCAAGTAGGCATAGTCACCCTCTGTCTATAAAGTCAAGATATTAGGATTAAGAGTGAAACTGCCTTTCACATAGATTTTGTTTCCATAACGAAGCTTAGTTCCACAATCAGAATACATACTTCTAGAACATTTCAGAATGTTTTTAAGGGGGCATTTTCTTTTGGGGTATAGTGTGACCAAGTTCCAAAAAGAGAAGACTCACAGTATTTTTAAAATTATAAATGTTAAGGTGGTTATTTATCTATCTGAAGGTACTTTTTGAGCTACTTTTAGAACCCAACTATATTAGGCATGGTTTAGTCTACCAGAAATAAATGACACAGATCAACAAAGAAATTATAAAATGTTGTTTTGAAGGGGTATTTCTAAACTGATACTCCTAAAATTGATTACACGGAAGTCATGATACATTTTTATCCTTATGTAAAAGAGCCAGAGTCACCTGTATTTTTAATTGAGAACTAAAGTATTAACATTAACAAATTATTTCTGTCTTAGTAACTGGATTGTTGGTTTATTTTCAAAGTTCTTGTGAAAGTTCTGTTTCATTACTGATTGATTAAATATTACCCCGCTGAGACAATAATCTTTGACCTGTAGATACCAGCAGAGACTGGTAATAAATAAAATTCTAAAACGGAAACAGTCTCAATTTGTACAAATTCATAGATTTAAGGGGACATTCTTCTAAAAGAAAATCACTTAGTCTAGGCAAAATGCTTGTATATCATTGAATCTATGAATTGTATTAAATCTATGAATTAAATTAAATTTAATTATTAATCTAAAAATTCAAAGATTTAAGGGGGCATTCTTCCAAAAGAAAATCACTCAGTCTAGGCAAAATGCTTTACAGAATATTGTGGATTTATCAGATAATTGGCCTGCTTTTTAGTGGTAAGTCTTTATATCTTGCTCTGCTTATTTGGTCTTTTTATGTCAAAAATGTGGACAACTTTTTGAAAATTTTGAGTGGGTACAAAGTATCTGTGTACACTAATCAGCCTTCGCCCTGTCTGTTGAACACATGGAAATGACATGATTTTCCAATGAATTCCACAGTCTCTTGAGGTTTGCTAACTTAGAAAATACCTGTTTGGAAATGTTACATATGAATGTATGTTTTCATGCTCACCCCCCTGAAATGTATTAATACCTGTATATTTCAGACTTCAGAAAGAAATTTTTATTTAGTGTTATATAATTGGAGGCTCTTTGAATAATGGCACTTGACTCATCCAATTTTCTGTTTCTGAATCTATGATTTGATATTCTCTTTTTTCCATACGGGCTGTGTTTTGACTGTATTTGTTCTTTTTAGGTACCGCATGTACAGGAAAAGCCAAACAACAGGGTTCCCTTCTCTAATTACAATTTTTTCAGCACCAAATTACTTAGATGTATACAATAACAAAGGTAAGTGTTTTTAAATCCCTCTAGCAGTCTTATGTAATATGTGCAGTAATTCTTAAGCATTTTATTTTGGTTTGGTCTTAAATATTTTAACTAGTCTCTTTTGTTGTAATTTCTTCAGTGATTGTTTGATGCATACTTTGTGATTATCCTCAAAGATACAGATTCAAATTTGGTCAGAGATTGGGCTTATGCACTGTTAATTTTTTAAATGTTTTCTAGGACATTTTAAATTTTAACAGGGTTGACAACTGCTGCTCTGGTAGATACAGACTTTAAAAGAAATAATAATTGGAAGTAATCCAAAATCATGCTTCTTAAAAAGAATTTGGATTTAAATAGAATAAGGGTGATTGTGCATGGAAAGGATCAAGAAAAATAAAAAATAAACCCAGTAGCTTGAAATTCAAATTTGAATTGCATTTATTGAGCATCTACCATGAGTCGGCTCCTATGCCAGGCAAGTACATGTTTATTTCTTTAAAAAGCAAAAAGAAAAAGGAAACTTCAAGGTATTATTAGCTATTCTATCTCCTCCTTTTTTAATATGCAGAGTGTGTCCCTGTGGTTAATTGCCTTGTCCAAGGTCCCTTAATTAGGAAATAATGAGCTAGGTTCAAATCCATACTTCTGGTTCAGTGTCCTGTGCCTTTTTTCTGAAACTCCATACCTGAAAGAAACATGAAACATGAGGGCATTATTACTTACTACAAGGAAAAGAAGAAGAGCAAGGGGTGCATTATTACCTTCTTTCATAAATGTAATCTCTTTATTTGGAAATATTATAAAGTGTTCCACATGTAAGAATGGGTAAGAAAATGTGAAAAATCCTTTAGGTAGCATTGGTCTGGATATTATATAGGCAACGTGTCCGAGTGTGGCTTTCTGAGATTAAGAGAAATGGATCACGAGGTCAGGAGATGGAGACCATCCTGGCTAACGTGATGAAACCCCGTGTCTACTTAAAAGCCACAAAAAATTAGCTGGGCTTGGTGGTGGACGCCTGTAGTCCCAGCTACTCAGGAGGCTGAGGGAGGAGAATGACATGAACCTGGGAGGCGGAAGTTGCAGTGAGCCGAGATCGTGCCACCGCACTCCAGCCTGGGTGACTGAGCGAGACTCTGTTTAAAAAAAAAAAAAGAGAGAGAGAGAGAGAAATGGAGACAAGGAAAAAAGCAGTCAAATAACATATATTAGGTCAAATATAGCCCAAAAGGGGTGGTAAAAGGCAGCCTAGTTTCTGAGCCAGTCTGAAAACTCCTGGAATTAGGAGCCATGCCCCTGCAGAAATGAGGTGTGATGGGTGCCTTCCTGGCTCAGGCCTGGTGTCTAGGATGCCTAATATGGGCCTTGGCCGCCTTTATTCCCAAGCACCTGTTGAAGGTCCTTAGTCCTTTGTTTCCCTTCATGTATTCCACTTTACTATTGCCCAGAGAATGACATCTGCTGGATGCTGTTTGCTGTGGCCATACAGTCTTTTACATTGCCATTTTGTCCATGGTGGGTCCTCCTCTATAGCGAAGTAGCATGTTTATCAGTAAAGCATAGTGCAGTTTTTGTTGTAACCATGGGGGAGAAAGGAGGCAGTTCCTAGAAAAGAAGTGCTGCCTTTAGTAGTCTATGTCAAGAAAAATGCAAAATAAAATAAAACATGTTCTCTGCTTGCCATGTGCTTTTACGTATGTGGGAGTGGGAGTCAGTGATTCACTGCTAAGGTGAAGATTATTGTATTTGAATAAGATTGATGTTACCTAGAATTTTGAAAAGCACTGCAATAAAATTGGGTTGCAAGCACCTTTAAAACACAATCAATGGAAAAATAGCTGTGAAGAATCTATGAGTTAATAATTTGATTGTTAGAAACATGATCATAAAGGACTCTAGAATTATAAGCTAATAGTTACAGTATGATTTGATTTTTAGAACTCCTGTAGAGTTGACAAAGTAAGACATTTGTGTGATTTAACCAAAAATATAAGACCCAAGGTGATTAAGTGTAAACAAAGAGAATCAAACACAAAATACATTTGATAAGGGATAATTTTCTAGAATGGTCAGAGAAGGCCTTAAGATAAAATATGATCTGGATGTTAAAGAATAGTGAATGTTTGATTAGAAAGAGAAATAAATAGTATCACGGCCAATGAATATTTTTAAAGCAGTAAACATTTATGTATAAAACTCATAAAAACTAATCTCTTTGACTGGATGAGGATTCTCAATCTTGCACGAGACAAGGACCCTGAGATTCCTGCAGGGAATGCGGGAATTTAGTAAGTCATACTGTATATCCCAGTTTCACCATGATCCTATGTTTACCAAAAGTACATAAAATACTCTTTTATATATTTTTTATAAACACAGATTTGTATTGTTCTATGGCATTAAGATTTTTTACTGTTAAACTGAGGGAAGGAAATGTCCCTAAAAGTCATTTTCTTTCCAAAGACTGATTACTAAATAATGTGTACTCTACTTGGAAGTTTCCCAACAATTTCTAAAAAAGAAAACCAAAACAGTAAAACAGGAATAAAAATTGGGATTTTACTCCACAAAAACAAACTTAGACTGTTTCAATTCTTCATAATGCCAGGTAATGCAGTTTTGCCTGAGACCAGTAGCTATTTCTCAAATAAGGTGTCTATTTCTTCTTTTTGTATAGTTCTGATTTAACAAGTTTGGAACTTTAAAAAAAAAAAAAAAAAAAAAAAAAAAAAAAAGATACCAGTGCATCACTGACTTGAGATTTTTTAGTTCTTTCACTGTGTTCTTGCCTTTAGGGTAGATCAGAATCGCTCAGAAAATGGAGTAGAACTGTTTCATTTTGGGAACCTTTTCATAAAAGAAAATATTCTCCAGAGAGAAAAAGATAAACTGATAGGGAAGAGAAAGATGTGTTCTTTAGTTTAAACAAAATTTCAAAAGACTTTTATGTAAAATTTCTGAAGCACTTTAAAGCTATTATGCTAACAGTGTATACAGTATGTGGGAGTGGGAGTCAATTATTCACTGCTAAAGTGAGAATTACTGTATTTGAATAAAATTGATGTTAACTAGAATTTTTTAAAGCAATATAATAAAATTGGATTGCAAGCACCTTCAAAACCCAATCATTGGAAAATAGCTGTGAAGAATCTGTGAGTTAACCATTTGATAGTTAGAAAGAGATGATCATAAAGTACTCTGGAATTATAACCTATTAGTTACAGTATGATTTGACTCTTAAAGCTCCTGCAGCTTAAGACAGCAGTAATACTATCTGGCAAAATGAAACAGTGAGAAAAATAGGTTTATTCTTGCCATCTTAAAACCAATAATAGTTGTGATCAGATTCATATTTAAATGTCCAATAGTTCTGATTGGTAGTTCATACTTACCTGCAATTAGTAAATAGCATTCAGAAAGTTATGAGAACTAAATGTTCCATCTCTTGGTATAGCCCACATAAATTCATTCAGTCTCATCCTTTCCAGCCTGTGCTGTCTTCCCGCCAGTCTCCCTGTCTCTGTGTCTTCACTCTGAGAGCTCTGCAAGATGCCATAGCAAAAGATGTAGGTTTGAATCACAGCTCTGCCATTAAGCAACTAACTCATTTAAATTTATTGGACATGCAGTGGCGTTGCTATGAGATGAGAAAAAAAAATGTTCATTTGTGAATATTACATGAAATCGCTTTGAAACAAAATGCTGTGCGATATTAAGACATTATCATTAGTGAATATTTTATGTTATTATTTTGTCGCATGTTAGTGCAAGGCTTCACAGAAGCTTGCAGGAAAATTCCCTTATTCCTCTGTTTCTTATTTATAATTTCACTATATGCCTCAATCTACCATTCTCACCTATCTCTCTCCTTATCTTGCTGTTTCTCCACTTTTTTGCCTACATACTTATTTCTATCGAAAATATTTATCTCATTCTTCTGCCTGTCTATGTGGTCTAGACCCACTCCAGTCTGCATTTCCATAAAGACTTCTGTTGGTGGTCCTTCTCTGAATGTCTGCAGTGCTAATCATTTTCTCTTATATTTATTGTTTACTGTTTTTCTTGATAGCTTTTCCATGCATTCCTGTTTTTCCCAGTGAGATTATAATTAGTTTGAAACATGAGGCTTTTTGGTGCACATGATAAAGCCAAGTTGCGTGCCTTGTACATGATAGGCAGTCAATACATGCATTGATTTAAGCATTTTTTTTTTTTTTTTTTTTTGGAGAATTAAGAGCAAGACTGTGACCAAAAGTACCCTATCAATATTGACCCACAGACCTTTATCTCACTTTAAATCGCTCCTATAACCAGTGCTGATACCCTTTCTAAATTGGAGTTAAACATTGCAGAGCACTTTGCACATTTCAGTTGTTGAATTTTCTCCTGTGAATCTGTAAACCTAAAGGAAAAACTATTTCCTAATTACTCCAATACACCAATCAGATGAAAATTACAGTTATGACACATAGCTTCAGTTTTTTAAAAAAATATTTGCCCCCTGTAAAAGTGATTTTAGCTCAACCCACTCACCGATACAGTAAACCTTTATTGAGAACTTACTACATACCAAGCACCATACCATACTAGGTGTTGGGGATATAAACAAAACAAGACAGACATGGTCTTTGCCCTAGTGTACTTAATAATCTGGTAGTATGATAGACATTAAATAAATAATTCCCCCAATAATTATTTATGTGTATTTGGAAAAAGCAACAAAGAAAAGAGTGGTGTGATATGAGAGTGAAAATTATTCTGTGGGGACTAATTGGGGAAGTGACATTTAAGCAATCGGTGAGAGTAAAATCTCTCTGGATTGAGAAATAGAGTGGCAGATGTGAACATTGGCTTAAACAACTCAGTTTGGCCAAAAATTGTAATGAACCTCTGGGAAAATGTATTTTATACCTTGATGTTAACACTTAACTTCATTTTCTCTGTAGAGGTACACCTGTGCTGCAAAAGAATCTAAAGTAAACGACAGTAGGCTTCCATGTAGTACAAGTTCTCTGTAGTTCAGATGGGTTGTTGGATGGATGGGTGACTAGATGAGTGGTTAGATATATGATGTATATGTAGAGAAATATAAACATATATACCAGGGGTATGTAACTTAGTTCCAGTACAAACTACTGACAGTAAAATTAAGGAAATTTGTTAAATGAAAATTATTTTGGATTTGAGAGGAAAGTCTAATGGCAACCAAACTAATTTAGTAATCAAGACCAAACATTTAAATGATAACCAAGAAAGAAATCAATTCAATATTAAAGTAGTTAAGGAAGAGAGAGGTGGAAGATTGCTTTTATAAGATGCACATGGAAAGCATCAGCTGTGGTTTTCCTGTGTCCCCACCCAAATCTCACCTTGAATTGTAATAATCCCCACGTATCAAGGTCAGGGCCAGGTAGAGATAAGTGAATCATGGAAGTGGTTTCTCCCACACTGTTCACATGGTAGTAAGTCTCACAAGATCTGATGGTTTTATAAATGGGAGTTCCCCTGCACCAAGCTCTCTTGCCTGTCACCATGTAAGACATGCCTTTGCTTTTCCTTTGTCTTTCACCATGATTGTGAGGCCTCCCTAGCCATGTGGAGCTGTGAGTCCATTAAACCTCTTTCCTTTATAAATTACCCAGTCTCAGGTATGTCTTTATTAGCGGCATGAGAACAGACTGCATCATTTGCTAAAATTAGGAGATGCAAAAGTCTATCCTTTTTGATAGGGAAAATATATGATATTTTGGACTTATAAGTTAGCAACTTGATGTAATTGCTGATAAAAAGCCTTTCAGTCTTACCAAAGCTTGATGTTTTCAGCATCCTCATATATTTTCCAGTCAAAAAGGAGTCATAGGCTTCAAGAAGATACCGTTTATAAGTAAAAACAGAATTTCTGGCTTGGCAGGAAGATACCATTGTAAGAGAGAATGGAATTGCTGCTATAATGAACAAACATAAGAATTTTGCTGGCAGTCATGATATGAGCATAAAGGAACAGATGTAACATATCAGATGCCAGCTCAACTTGGTCTCCAGACTTCTGGCGGGAACCCTCAGTGACACTGTCTACACAGTGTGGTATGGCCAGACCTCAGAAGCTCATTCCATACTATACCACAATTTTTTTCCACTAGGAGGTTGTTTTATCATTCAGGAATATTTTTCACACACTTATAGATCTCTGCTACCCCTGTGGTTCACAAGCCAAATTCAGAACCAGTTAGCTCAGATCTTTTTGAGAGGGAGATGAGGAGTCTCAGAAAGGAAAGTTGAATCTATACCCAGGCGTCCCCAAGTAACATATCTGTCTCCACCACAGCACATGAAAGAGCTCCTCCCCTACAAAGTTGAACCATGTTTTATAGCAAAGATTCATTTCTACGAGCCTGAGGCTTGTCTTAAGCATGGACATAACTTTTACCATTGACTTTTTAAAGCATTTTTTTTTTTGTATCCTTACAACCACAGGTTAAATGTGATTACTAGTTGCTTTACAAGTTGCATAAAATTAATCCAGAGACTTTGCCCCATAACAACAGTTTTCTCAGCATGTACTTTTTTCCTGCCATCATCTCAAACCTGAAGATGCTCTTAATGGGTCCTGAGTACTTGTTTGCCCCAGATCACTTATTGCATTATAAAAAATGTAAACATACAGTCAGGGTAGTATATTTGGTACTTTCCAGTAATTGTAGGCCAAGGTTGTTTTACTTTTTTATTTTTGTTTTTTTACTAAAGCAAAACAATAAGACGTCCCCCCAACCCCTAATTTATTCCTTCATTTATTTGATAAAGATTCTTAAAGCCATGTGGATATGATAGAATTAGACACACTAGAAAGATAATTTCTCATAATCATTATTAAGCCTAAGAGAGTTCACTGAGAAATGGTATGAAATACAATAATTTATATGAAGGAATAAAGTAGAAACTACAAACAAAACCCTTTAGTATTCTTTTATTATCAATATGAGGTGGTAGATGGGCCAGGCACGTCCCAGCACTTTGAGAGGCTGCGGTGGGCAGATCATGAGGTCAGAAGTTCAAGACCAGCCTGGCCAATATGGTGAAACCCCATCAGTACTAAACATACAAAAATTAGCCGGGCATGGTGGCCCGCACCTGTAGTTCCAGCTGCTCAGGAAGCTGAGGAGTAAGAATCGCTGGAACCTGGGAGGTGGAGGCTGCAGTGAGCCAAGATCACACCATTGCATTCCAGCCTGGGCAACAGAGTGAGACTCCATCTAAAAATATATATATATATATATAAAATTCACTGCAGAGTGGTTTCAGCAGAATGTCTCCTCTCATTGCATTTTATATCCAAGATTCAACATGTGTAATTAATCCAACCGTGATATTAATTTCATTTACCATTGTCATTATCTTTGTCACTTTGAGTGATATAGCTTGATATATATATATATCTACATATATATATATATATATATAGAGAGAGAGAGAGAGAGAGAGAGATTTTTTTAGACGGAGTTTTGCTCTGTCCCCCAAGCTGGAGTGCAGTGGCTCAATCTCAGCTCACTGCAAGCTCCGCCTCCGGGGTTCACACCATTCTTCTACCTTGGCCCCAAGTGGTTGGGACTACATGCACCCGCCACCACGCCCGGCTAAGTTTTTATATTTTTAGTAGAGACGGGGTTTCACCCTGTTAGCCATATTTTTTAAAGTCTTCTGTTGGTAATATATTTAGCCAATGTAAATATTTCCCTTCAGTTGTGATAGCATACTATACCTATGCTATTCACTTTGTTCCTATAAACAGCATATAATACTAACTTTTTTGAGCACTTACTATGTGCCAGATACTGCTCAAAGAGTTTATGTGTATAAATGCATTTAGTCTTTCAACAACCCTATGAATTACTCTATAATCTTGATTTTATTCATGAAAATCTAGGGCACAAAGGAACTGCATATTTTTCCCAAGGTTGACACAAGCTGATACCAGAAAGCACTGAAATTGAAACTCAGCATACTGACTGCAGAGCCCACATATTAACCTCTGTCTGTACTCTCCTGCCTTAGCTTTGTTGTGTGAAATGTCTGTGAACGATCCGCTAATCCACTCTTCATCTCATGGTTCCATTATGTTTAGGTGACTCTAACCATTCTTCAATAAGAAAAGAAAGCTTTTGAAATGAAGAGTTATTTGTTATCACTTTAAAATTACCTGAGTGTTATGCATCCAAATATATGCATTATTAAAAGAACGAAGTTAGAATACCTTTTACATTTTTCTGAAATAAATAATTCATTAATCCCTTTAAAATGTATTCCCTAACGCACTTTTGCTTTTGTTTATTCAGCTCCACTGTGAAAGTGTCATTGCTGGAGGCCACTTTGTAAATCAGTTAGTTTTAATCCAGTAGTCACTTGCTCACATTTAAACATTTAATTAATGGAAGGGATGGTAAAATATAAACTATCCCACTATCCCATTAAAATTTAATATTGAAAGATACCTTGTACTATATATTTTAATTGAATGAATCTGCACATAATCTCTGTATCTTTGCACCAACAAATGACCGTCTTGATTTCTTAAAAATCACTACTCTCTAATTGTAAATTTAGTTAAGTAGTTGTGAAACTTCAACAAAGTAAGACACAGTGTGTGAGGTAATTCTTGCTTTTCACAAAGCTTTGCCTATAGAATTACAAGATTTCAGATGTCAGAGTTATGGGAGACCTTACCAGGGAACAAAGGAGGATTCCATGCTGAATCCTCCATACAGATTCATTGCCAAGTGCTCTTCTGCCACCAGCTGAAAAGGGTCAATCAAAGAATCCATCTTAAAGCATTGAATTCCATTGTCTGATAGCCCTGATGGTTAGTTGAATCTTCAGTTGAACTAAAACCTACTTCTCTACAAATCTCATTCTCTATAAAGCATTCAGCAAGAGAAAAACAGTAACAATCCGAGGAATGTTAAAAACTTGAATTAATGGATTGTCACTTGCTATTCATTATCTAGGAATTCTAGACCTGCAAGAGACTCTTAGACTTTACTCTTACAGTGTCAAAAAGTCTGCCATGACATTATTTCCATGGAAAACAATGTTGATACGAAGTGTAGGAACTTAATACTAACTCAGTGCCAAGGATATCTTGGAGATAACCCAGAATAATTGCAAGCTATAGCTCAAGGCCTGATACAAAGTCCAAGCTTGAAGTTGAAAAGGGTCTTCTACGAATGTGTAGAGATAACACCAGTTTCAAAATACCTCCCACCAGAGTACAGTTACCCTTATTAGGCTTTTGGAGCTGTACCAAATGAGAGCAAGGCAAAGGCACAGTGTTTACTATCCCTATGCCTTCTCCTCCAATAGCTTAAAGCTTCAGCTAAGACTCTCTCTCTCTCTCTGTTTTTAGTCTAGGTTTGCATAAGCCTCACTTTAGCATCATCATAATATAGATTAGAGCATAAATGAATTCACTAGCTAAAACTGTTAAGAAACTGATAATTGCCAGTGATTCTTTCTTATTAACAACAAAAAAAAATTTGCTAGAAGAAATTCAAATACTCTATGCAAAATTATAATGTTAGAAATGATTCACAATGTTTAACTGGTCTTGAGCTACTTACAAAGATCAATTATTGGCCCCAAATTCTCTGGATCCTAGTATTTAAGTATAATATATTAGGTGGGAATTATAAAATGGCAAACTATTTAAAATAGATAGCCATGCCCTCCTTGAAGAATTTGAAACAGACTTATAATACTTTACATTTCTCAGGGACAAAATATTTCATCTGATTAAGATTATCATGCATATTAATCACATGTGTTTTGTTTTGTTTTGTTTTGTTTTCCTGCCCCATTCTCAGCAATTGGATTATTTGATCTTTATACTTTAAAAATGAGAGGGCAGATATTATTCCTGTTTTACAAGTTTGAAGGTAAAGACTAAAGAAGGAGAAATATTTGCCCAAGTTCATGCAGTTACCGTGTGACAGAACTAGTGTCGTTTCCACTGTTCTCTAATTTACATGCTCTTACAATTTTAAAACAAACAGTTTAGCCTTTGAGGTGACACATTGCCTTTTACCTAAATTCCTTTATGTTTCCTTCAGATTTCTGTTTGTATTTTGTTAGTTATGTTTTTAGTATCCTGATTGGTTATATGCTTTGTGTTTCCTTCCTCTCTTTTTCCCTCTTCTCCCATTTTCTGTTTTCATTCCTTAGGTCTTTTCTTCAACCAACACAATTAAGCATCAACCATATGCCAGATTCAGTAGATAACACTATAAAAGAATAAAAAAGGATCTGTGCCTCCCTCATTCCTTCTATTGTCTTCCTTCCACTTACTTTACCCAAAATTCTATATATGAATAATAACCTGGTTAATAATTTGCTAACCCTATATTAAGAATGGAAACATACAGAATTGACCCTGGAACAATACAGCAGTTAGGGGTGCCAGCCCCCGCTGCAATCAAAAATCCACGTGTAACTTTTGATTCACCAAAAACTTAACTACTAATAACCTACTGTTGCCCAGAGCCTTCCTGATAACATAAACAGTCAATTAACACATATTTTGTATGTTACGTGTGTTATATTCTGTATGTTACGTGTGTTATATTCTGTATTTTTATAGTATATGATACACAAAACCTAGAGAAAAAAATGTCCTGAAGGAAATCATAAGCAAGAGAAAATATATATACTATTCATTAAGTAGATGTGGATTATCATAAAAGTTTTCATCCTCATCATCTTCATTTGGAGTAGGCTGAGGAGAAGAAAGAAGAAGAGGGGTTGGTCTTGCTATCTCAGGGCTGGCAGAAGCAGAAGAAAATCTGCATATAAATGGACCTGTGCAGTTCAAAACTGCATTGTTCAGTGCTCAACAGTACACACACATGCGCACATGCACATAGTCAGAAGATTACCTCATACTGTTTCCCAGAAATATCTAATGCCATCTTTGCCCTTAATGTAAGTAAGATAATATGAATATTTTATTTAGGAGACTTACAACAAAGTTCAAAAAGGTGTTGTAGGTACTATGAAGGATGCATGTACAAGGTATATAAGGTATATAAAGATTGAGAATGTATTTCCATTTCCACCTAATGAGTAAGAGGAGTGGGGCAAGGGCTAGAATGGACATAAAGTGATTATATAGAGTAGCATACATGTGTGTCCTTGATACATACAAAATAATTATCTCACAGCTTCAAGTAAGTCATATATACCTACTGTTTGTATCCACTAATAACAAAATATTTCAGAATGGCTGAAATTTAGTCATTATGAGCCAGGCATGGTGGTGTGTGCCTGTAGTCCCAGTTACTTGGGAGGCTGAAGCGGGAGGATCACTTGAGCCCAGGAGTTCGAAACTGCGGTTAGCTATGATTGTGCTATTGTCTTCCAGCCTGAGCAACAGAGCAAGATCCCATCTCTTGAAAAATAAAAAAAGAAAAATTTAGTCATTATATGAATTTACTGAAAATTTGCCTGTGAAAGACCCTATATTAGGCACTGGATGAAACAATATAAACATTACCTTTCTCATACTGAAGAATATCATGGTCAAATTACCTAAAAATTTAAGGTTTGACATCTATCTTCATAAGTGACTTGAACACATACTTTTCACTTAAGCTTATGATCTAGAGAGTAAAATTTATGAGTACAGTCCTTGCTCACCAAATACTGTAACCATCATGAATTAGTACATTTCCCTTTAACTAAGTTATTAATAATATTTAAAAGAATCTTTTAAGGACAGAATTCATCCAGCAAGAACTAGGACACTGAAAGGGGAAAAAAATGGAGGTGGAAGTTAGAAATCAGATTTTAAAATGAAAGGAATTGTAGAGACTGTTTTCATGAATGCTATAATATATACTACGGAAAAGTATGCATATATGTGAATATACATATATACATCTTCACACAATCTTAAATGAAAATTGTACCCCCAAAAAGTAATTTTTATGAGAAAATACAGATTTTTGAAAACTAAGTAGCATGGCTCCCAGAATTTAAAAAACCCCTTGCATGCAGCATACCGGCATAATCTTCAAATGCTGCCATAGAACATTATGAGTTGCATGGGTCCTGCTTCAGGAATTGTATCCACCAAGGCATTATGCCTCCTTTCGTGATGGTAGGACTTTGCCAAAAGAACACACTGATGCTAGTTTTTCTGCTAGGGCATCTGCGGGTGGAAGAATTGGAAGGAAAAAACATCCTGGGTCTATTATGCAATTTCTTTGTGCTTTTGCTATTTCTGGATGGATTATGATTCTGGAATGCCCCCATTTGGTTTCTTCTCATCTTTGTTTCTTTTCTCTCCCTCTTTCCCATATTCTGAAGGTGAAAGAGGATGGTCAGTTAGGGATAAGGAGATGAAAGACATTAGCAAAAGGGTGAGGACAGGAATAAAATTCAAGTCATTTTCCATTCTTTTGACCTCTTCTCCCCTGTCTTAAAATCGGGACTAGTGGTGTGAAGAGTGCCAGAGGTATGGTGGAAGCATTACAGTTACAGGTTTTTCAGAAAAAGAACTTCGTATTCCTCTGGACACCCACTTGAGAAGTGATGAGCCCATGTGTGGTTCGGTAAACTGGTTAATACCACTTGTTAGCAATCATTTTGATAGCTGGTCTTTAATTAGAAGCTTTCTTTTGATCTTTCTACTCTTGTCATTCATTGCTTTGTCTCCAGTTTCCCTGGGTGATGGAAATTGTAGACAGTATGTTGAGAAATGTTTTCAAGTTTTCATTAAATACTAGCTTTTTTTTTTTTTGGTCTCATCAAAATTTCAAATTAAAGTAAGAAAGACCCCCTGTTTTACAGATTTGGATATGGTCAGGCAACTTAGTACATGGCTTGGTTGACAGAGCAGTGGAGTAAGATAGATTCTATTCCTTGGACTTCACTATGTACAGGGGACCAGTTGTGTTATTAGATATAATCGAGGTACAGTCCCCCTTCTGCATTCACCAAGTAGGAGCAGGCCCTTGATTACTAATTTTACATCTTTTACAGCATGTCTTTGAACCCAGGGTTCTACAGGTACTATAAAATGAGTGGATTGCATTTTTAAGACAGTAATTTTGACATCAGAAGAAGAACTGGCAGTCAGGCTTCCAGATTTGTGGGATTAGTATTCTTTTCATTATACCAAATTTCCTTCCAGCTGTTCTTCATACCTGCCAGTACAACAGAAGAGCATTTATTTCTGTGGTGTCTGGTGTGCTCTGAAGGATGGTTAATAATGTCAGGCCTGCATGTATGTCAGAGTCTCTCTGTTACAATTGTTAAGTGACAAGAGGTCATGTGGAATTGCCAGTAGAATAAAGGAGCTCCTTGGTGGTAGACTTTTGTTCTTTTTTTCTTCTGTTTCTCAGACAAGGGCTCAGGAGGTGGTCTTGAGTGATTATTGAAGTACAACTATTTGTATTATTTATATTGTACTGGAGATAAACGTCTTTCAAGTACTTCAGAGAAGAGCACACTGTTAGGGCTCCAGTTGGGTTTTGTAATCCCAATGACAGTCGGAGGCAGGTGGCAGGGGCGGAGGATGTGGGAGGTGGAAGATGAAACGTTAACTGTGAATTTCGTGACTGCAGATATTTTGGACTGTTTTAGTTTTTTTTTTTTTTCCTCATGTATTTCTGTGTTATATATTTATTTTACAAAAATATCAGAATTTTGAGTAACTTACTAATGTAAGGTTGTTCAAAAAGTATTTTTGCATAAATGTGTTGCTGAAGAAAAAAGAATACATATTGGTGTAATTTCATTTTTCAATTTAGGATTTTTCAAGCTAGAGAAAAATTAGAAAAAATTCTATTTATAGCTTATAGAACTACTGAGAATATTATTTATTGCATTAGTGATGAGGCCTTTCATTGTTTACAATGAAGTTTGTTAACATCATTCAGATCCGGAAGAGATTTTATAAATTATTTATAAACCCACATAGTTAGGTAACTGAGACTTAACTTAAAGATACTAAGTACCTTAGTCTGGTGAATAATTAGTGACAGATTCCATCTTGTAGTCTGGACTCCTGGCTTTCCAGTCCAGTGCTCTTCTTTAAAGAGATTAAACATGGAAGGAGAAAGAATTTGTGTCCACAACTTGATAGACACTGAATTATTTATACTATTAGAATGAATATATTATGATGTACTAGAAGGATCAGGGACTTTAGACTCAGGCCAAAAGTGAGATTTACCTCTTTCTAAGTGTGACTGTAGGCAGATAACCTCTCTGTTTGCTTATTTTCTTTTTTTTTTTTTTTTTTATCTTTTTTTTTTTTAATTTATTTATTATTATTATACTGTAAGTTGAATTTTTATGTGCATACTTGATGCAGGTTTGTTACATATGTATACTTATTGCCCATGTTGGTGTGCTGCACCCATCAACTCAAATCATTTACATCAGGTATAACTCAATGCAGTCCCTCCCTCCCCCTCCCATGATAGGCCCACGGTGTTGTGATGTTCCCCTTCCGAGTCCAAGTGATCTCATTGTTCAGTTCCCACCTGGTGAGAACATCACGGTGTTTGGTTTTTCTGTTCTTGTGATAGTTTGCTAAGAATGATGGATTCCAGCTGCATCCATGTCCCCTACAAAGGACCTGGCTGTCCTTTTTTTCCAAAATATAAATGATAAGAACCACTTTTGAGGAATATTGTGAAGATTTGTAATTATGTTTATAAAGGGCCACACATAATGCCTGGCATATATCAGATACTCAGTAAATAAATGAAAATAAAATCTAAAAACAATATTGCTTTTATCAGTAGGTACTGAAGTAAATTATATTGAGCCAAGATCAAATGAAGTTTTATCTCACCAGCTACAAAACAGAACTTCTGTTTTGTCTATTGGATGAGCCTTATCCTTGCTTGTGAATTGCATCCTGTTTCACTCAAACATGTATTTTGGCAAAAACTAAAACCTCTTTAATTATGAAATCCATATTCAAAGTTAAATTATTATAACAGCTAGGACTAGAATTCATACATTTATAATTTATGAGAGACAGCAGGGAATGAAAGAAAGGGAATGAATTTGGTGTCAGAAAAAGCTGAGTAAGATCTGTCAGTTACTGGTTGCGTGATCTTGAGCAAGTTTCTCCATTTCTCAACCACAAGTCCTTTGTAACATAAGGGCAGTCACACCTGCTTCTCAGATTTGTTGTGCAGATTATTACATAAAGCCTATCTCTTGCCTCCAGGGCACTGTTAACTATAATATTTACTTTTCTTCTGCATGCTATACCACCAACCTAAGGTTAATAAAAAGTGGGGGAACTTAGAGGAGAAATTACTCTTCAAAAAGACAATTTAAAGCCTTAAAGATTCATCTGAAGATACGAGGATGCATTTCTGCTGTGAATATTCAGTGTTCCGAAATAGTAAAAACCTTTTACATGGAGCTAGAGCTCTGGTAGCACTTAGCAAAGATAGGAAATACGTCACCTTTCTTAAACTGAAAATCAAAAGTATTGGTATGGTAGTTTGCCTTGATTTTTTTTTTTATTTTGCATGTTTTTAATATCATGTAAATGTATCCTTATGGCATAAACGATAAAGCAACATAAAAGGGAATGAGTTTACAGAAACATATGCAGGAATTAGAATTCCACAGGAAGAAGAGGATGACTACCTTCATATCAGTATTGCCTACACTATCTACATTTCTTGTCCCCAAAGTGTCTGTGATTATATGTTCCCTGGAACCATGTTGGTCAGCCAGAAATAACAATGCAAAACAAAGGCCTTACCATTCACAAGTACGAGTTTAGTTAAATGCAGGCTGCTAAAAACATCAACATATTGTTAGGCTCCAATATGATATATATAGTATCCACACCACAGAAAACGATATATTCTCCCCGTACTCTGCACTGTTCAAACCGACCTAGAAGATTATATTACTTCTGGGCCACATTTTAGCAGAGACATTGCCGATCTGGCATGCATTCAGAATAGGTTGAGCATGATGAGCTAAAGCGTCAAGAAGCCATGTCATATTAAAGAGGGTGAAAGGGGATAAAAATAATTTGCTTGAAAAAGATTATAAAGCAGATACCAAGATGTGTCTCCAGCTCCTGAGCATCCATTCTGAGTATAAACAAAAAAGTAATGATTAATTTTTCTGTATTTTCAACCCCGTAACATAAACAAGAAAAAATCCTATGATATCATGTAGACTCCGTTGGTTACTGTCTTCTAATGTAATACTAATTATGCCCTGAGTAGATAATAAAAATGAAATCTTGCCAAAGCCTAAGAAGATATGCTTGAGTATCATATTTAATATTTAAAAGGCTGTCATTCAGAAGCAGAATGACAGCCTTTTAAATATTAAATATGAAACGCATAGCAAAACTATGATCAGTGACTGGTAAAGGCAGGTTTAAACTCAACCTGAGAATTTCCTGCAACTTAAAATTGTCTATCCGTAGAATAGGTGACCCCCACTAAAACAGGTGACTTTTCCTTTATTGAAAGTACTTACATAGACGTGAAGCATGCACATTTGTTTTCCTGAGTCATAGATGGACATCTTTTTCAGAAATCAAGGATAGAGTTAGATAGAAGCACATTATTTTATGTGAGATTCAATCCAAACATTTTACTTTATTAAGTCAAGAAAGCAATCTACCATAGGGTAACTATAGTTAACAATAATAGATTATAATTTCAAATAGCTGGAAGGAGAATATTGAATGTTCCAAACAAAAATAAATGATAAATGTTTGATATGGTATTTAATGTATAGCTAATTACCCTGATCTGATTACTGTGCATTATATGTATCAAAACATCACTATATACCCCATGAATATGTACTATTATTATGTTAATTTAAAAAATAAAATAAGCATTAAAAAATAAAGCAATCTAACTTAAACTATTTTGTACAACTGTTGGGAGTTCTACTAGATGAAGTTTTATTTTTAAAAAATAAATTCATTCAAATATTTCAGGAGATTATTATGTCAAACTTAGCTGTGCCACTTTTATTAGTGTCATCAGATATCAAATTTTAAGACTAAAGTATTCTTGGCTGAAAGGGGAGCTTGATACAATTCCTGACAGACATTAGATTAACTATTTTTATAAATATTTTCCAATTTGTTATACAATTCCATATTAAGTATTCATATATTGTGTAGAGTAAGGTTCAAGTACATAAGTTATATAAGCATTCTGGGATGCCTAAGGTATAAGCCTGGATGTTTTGGAACTTCAGTCAAATGGTTGAATTTTCTTGATGAGGTAAAGCCATACATAGAAGCCGAAATATGTCGTGTGTTTCTGACATCCTTTTTTGGTTATTTTTAGCTGCAGTATTGAAGTATGAGAACAATGTTATGAATATCAGGCAATTCAACTGTTCTCCTCATCCATACTGGCTTCCAAATTTCATGGATGTTTTTACTTGGTCCCTGCCTTTTGTTGGGGAAAAAGGTATGTTGTGGAATCCTGAGATGTTCTTCTTAAAATAGTTTAGGAAGGAAGGAAAGGAGATTAAACACTCAGAAAGAGAAGAACTTTGGCCCAGCCAATAAAATGTACAAGTTGTACAATGAAAGATGTGATTTGGAGGTAGAAGTGTGTCACTCTGCATCCTATTAACAGAACACAATTGGTGAATTAGGGGGAAGCAGAAAAAAACAAAAACAAAAACGAATATTTAGGAAATTTTTACAATTTTATTAGAATAATATAACTCTTTAAAATATAATGGAAATACAGCTTTACCTGGTTTCAAGTAATGTCTACACTTTTTCCTTACCCCTTTGTACTATAATCCCAAAGGACTATTTAATTTTATCTGCCAAATTAAAAGATTATCTGCCAAATTAAAAGATTAGGATAGCCATGCTCTCCTTACATTTCTGATGTTAATAAATTATTATTTGATAGTGCTTAATGGCTACAATATTTTGAAGAACAATATGTACAACAACAAAGTAGTTCATCAATAATGTAGGCATTAGCACATTATAAGGTACAGAACAGGAGACAAATTTACATTTTAAAAGTTGTTTATTAACTTTCTTCTTGCCTGCCTTCTTTCCCCCTCTGTTTTGCTTTCATATGTTGACTTAAATGCCAACAAAAATTTTGAAGACATGCCTGCACCACTTGTTTTTCATTCAGGAGGCCTAACAGTGATACACAGATTGATTATCACGTATCGTCTCATATTTTCCATGAGAAGGTGAATGGGCATTACAAGAAAGATGAGTGTTCCCTACGTATCAGAGTAATGATGTCCTATAAGGAGTATCAGAGAAAAGCTAAATATTTTTCTGAAACCCTAATTGTTGTTTTCCCTTTAAATGCCCTAAAATGATTAAACCAGTGAAGTTTTGAGTTGTCAGCAAAGAAGTCTTCCCTTTGGATATCAAAATAATCAAAAATAAATTTTTAATAGTCTCTGATAAATAATCCCAGTACTACTCCATATTACAACTTTCTTGCACTGATCAAATTGGAGTAGCGTCATCTGTTGACTTCACTGGAAGCAGAAGCAGTGTGAATCCTGACAACTGTGGGGCACCTTTTGAGCACTCTTTATTTGAATTGTTTCTATTAATTATTAAAATTTGGGACATTTATTAGAAATCAGCATATTAATCTGTTGGTACACAAAATCCAGTTTTGATAATTAAACTGAAACTCTGGATCAATGTTGGCTCCATTGAAGTTTCACTCTGTATCATACATCTTCAATTCTAGAAGGACATTTTTTGAAATAGCATTTTACTTTAAAAACTAGCTCTCAAAGAAGCAGTAGACAGGCTTCTTTTCACGTGCATAGTAGAATCCAATCTAATTTCAAAAATTGTTAAATGTAAATAGCGTGCTTTGTAGTATAAAAATAATGCAGTACTAATTTCCTCTGTACAACACTTTTATATAATCCTACTGTAATCTATTAAGTAAATTTCTGATTAAACTGCAACTATTTAATTTTTTAAGCATTTTTGAAAATCAAATTTAATGATACTTCTGTCAATACATTTTTAAAATTAGTATTCTGAAAAATACTTCAGATATATTAGTTTCTCAATCAGCAGTTTGTAATAAACACAAAACCACATGCCTATAATGGCGTGAAGTTCTCTAGGTGATTAAAAATATTTTAAAAATTCATCATTCTTAGTCCCTACTGAACAGAAGGTTGTAATCTGATCTAGATTAAGCCTTATCATTGTGTGATAATAAAAATTCAAAAAAACCTATTTTCTCTTTCATTGATTTATAGTATATTCACATCCACATATTTGATTTGTCATTGTCTATTGACCTAGAGCTAGTAAATGTTACCATTAGATACCATAAGCATGAACTAATAGTTTTATAAAGTCTGCATAGAATTACAAAGGCTGTTTTTTATGATCTGGATGTTTCTGGAAACTGCTTCTATATACAATCTAAATAAGAAATGTTATTGCTACGTTTGCTCATTAACATTGCCAGAGTAATAGTTAAGGTTGTAACAGAAAACCCCCGACTTTTCTTTCTTTGCTTTCTCTCTTTAGTGACTGAGATGCTGGTAAATGTCCTCAACATCTGCTCTGATGATGAACTAGGGTCAGAAGAAGATGGATTTGATGGTAAGAGGCTTGAGCCTTTGTGCTAATGCTATTTGCCAGATAATTACTTGGAGTCTCATTGCTAAACCTAAGAATAAATTTCTAAGATTTGGATTATGTTTAAAACATAACATATTATGCCTGTAATCCCAGCACTTTGGGAGGCCGAGGCAGGCGGATCACGAGGTCAGGAGATCGAGACCATCCTGGCTAACACGGTGAAACCCCATCTCTACTAAAAATACAAAAAATTAGCCAGGTGTGGTGGTGGGCGCCTGTAGTCCCAGCTACCCGGGAGGCTGAGGCAGGAGAATGTTGTGAACCTGGGAAGCGGAGCTTGCAGTGAGCCAAGATCACTCCACTGTACTCCAGCCTGGGTGACAGAGCCAGACTCCATCTCAAAAAAAAAAAAAAGAAAAAAAAAAAATATATATATAAAAAATTGAGAATGAAAGATATGATTTTATTTTGTTTACTTTTTAAAAGTATAAGAAACATATATGAGAATTTTCTCGTTACTTTAAAAACATTGTTAAAGTAGTAAACTGTTTTAATAAGCTTTCAGTAGCTCATATTGCTAAGTGACCTTTTTTGGCTTTTTGATACAAATGTAATCCTTTATTTTCTAACAAATGTTACCATTTACTGGACAATTTCTTTTACCAGGCAATTTAAAAATGTCCTTTAATGGAATTGCTCATGTCAATTATTCAAGTTTTGATATTTATGATAAAAGAAGGCATTTACATATTGATATATTGGTATTTATATCAATCCCAATATTTCTTCTTTCTGTAGTAATAGGTAATCAATAAACTATGAGGAGTTTTTTATGTTTTTTAAGATATTACTTGGTGTTTACCCTCACAGAGTATGCTTTTTCTGCAAGGGGCACAGATCCATGAAGTTAAATATGGAGGAGAAAATTACCCTGAGTCTTACAAAAGCACCTCAAAATGAATAGAAACTGACAAAATGTACTTAGAGAAGAAAAGCATAAAAGCAAACTTTACTGCATTTAAGAAGTACAGTTGGGGCTGGGTGCAGTGGTTCCTAGCACTTTGATAGGCTGAGGCAGGAGATCACCTGAGCCCAGGATTTTGAGACCAGCCTGGGAAACATAGGGAGAACTCATTTCTACAAAAAATTAGCCATGTGTGGTGGTGCATGATTCTGGTCTCAGCTACTCAGAAGGCTAAAGTGGGAGGAAATCTTGAGCCCAGGAGGTTGAGGCTGCAGTGAGCCATGGTCATACCACAATACTCCAGCCTGGGTGACAGAGCAAGATCCCGTCTCAAAAAAAAGCAGAAGTACAGTCAGCCCTCCATATCAGAGGGCTCTGCATCCATGGATTCAAACAACCTCAGATTGAAAATAATTCAGGAAAAAGTTGCATCTGTACTGAACACATACAGACATTTATTGTCTTGTCATTGTTCCTTAAATAATGCAGGTTAACAACTATCTACATAGCACTGACATTGTATTCAGTATTGTAAGTAGTCTGGAGATTACTTAAAGTATACTCAGAGGTCCTAGATTCAGGACACTCAGGGTTATAAGATGCATTAAAAACCTATTCCTTGAAGAAGTTGCAAACTGGTTGGAGAGACTGATGCATAAACCAATAATATCAATAAAATGAGGCAAATTATAAATAAAGGGCGAAGAGGGCAAGGGAAACTAGATATTATGGTGAGTTTAAATGGATAAAATTTATACCTTTAAAAACTGCACTGGAGTAAAATGAAAAGAGAATGTGGTCCTTTCTGAAAGTTGGTTTCCAAATGGCATGATTTAATGTTTACCTGAGCTTAATACAGGTCATGGCTATAAATGGAAAATACCTAATGCTACAGGCAAAAGAAAAATAAACCTATTCATACACTCATGTAAATAGAGTCTATATACTTAGGTAAATTAAATGTATAAGATTTATTTCTAACATCTCATAGTTTTTCTCCTTTCTGCAACTTATCTTGTCTTCATTACTTTTCTTCATATACTATTTTTGAGTCATATACCACATTGCAAGGAGATGTGCAACATAGGGAAGGAAAGGGAAAAATTGATATATTAAAAAAACAACTTTACTGGGCTAAAATTTAGAATATATAAGAACTTAAATATATTGACATATTTTGAAATATGCAGGAGATCAATGGACATTTTGTGCTTTATCTAAATTCTAGATGTTTCATATGTTATAGCCACAGTTTGCTACTGTTATCTTTTAAATGATAATACTATTTTCAGAATGGCAGAAACTATTTCCTAAAAAAATACTAACCACAGGGAACCTAAATCTTAAACATCAACAAACATTTTTCAGTATGTACCTTTCACTATAGTCCTTTTATTCTTTAAAAGAAAGATTAGCATTAATACAGTGATAATCCCCTATTAACAAATGTTTGTTTTGCCAAGTCCACTAGCCAGTATTTATGATATAGAGAACAAAAATGTAACATACTGTAGAGAATAAGAATGTATAGACCTACATATGTTCGTAATTTTTATGTTAATCCATTCACTCAGCAAATATATATTCAGTATCTACTAAGTACTAGGTACCATAGCCAAAATGACTGTACATTTCACTGTTACATGTTATTCCTGCACACTTAAACATCACCAAGACTAACCCTGTGCTTACTTCACTTCTAGTAAGCTCCCTTTACTCATCATCTCAATCACTTACGTGAAAGGATTTGTTTTGTCAGATACTTTTTAAAAAAATAATTAGTTCTAATCAGTGTGCTGTGCTCATCACCAATTACTTTTTAAACTCTGTTTTAATTCCAATTATAGGAGTGTATGTTTTTCTTAGGGCCCTTGGAAGAATTTTTTTCTTTCTAAGCAGACCCCTGAATACCCACTTTACCACTCTTTAAGTTTTAAGTCAGTCCTGCAGAGAAATTTTGTCCTCCCAGGTGCAGGGAGGAAGATGGTCAGGAATACCTAACCTGCTCTTACCAACTGGAAAAGATGAGCTTTATCTCTCACTTTTATCCACTTCCTTCAGTGATCCATTCCTATCAGGTTAAACATCATTAAGTTATTTATCTTTCTGAACAGTTTATTCTGCTTTAGCTTATTTCTGCTCAGCTGTATTAACAGTAAGATTAGTGTTTTCAAAATTTTAAGTGAAATTTACACACAGGCTAATTAAAATATATAATGCATATTAAAAGTCCTATGTGTCTATATATGACTTGTCAGTTTGGGAGTGAGCAGAAAGAGATAAAATTATTGCTATATAATTTTTAGGGATAGACAACTGAATTTCCTTCGTTTCCTGTATATTGGACCTCACTTAACCAGTAGTATGTGGGTGTTTTTTCTGCCTTTTTTCCCCATCTTATTTAAAATTTGTTGGTGTATTTCCCTTAGTCAAACTAAAGAGAAACAATCATCTAGTCTTATGCTTTATTTCTTTTGTATATGTGCATATGGGAGGAGAAGGAAGAAAGAGATGAGGAAAGGTGAAAGAAAAAATCCTTCTGCCTGATTGGGCTTTGCCAGCATATGATAAGCAGTGCAGGCCTTGGTTCCATGAGCAGCATCAGATTCAAATTTCATAGAAAAAGAGCCTAGAGGAACTGAAGAAGAGAAATTAAATTCAGCAAGGAGAGGCATCATATACATTATGCATTAACGATAGGTTATGATTGAGAAGAAGCTGGTGCTTTGGGAAAAACATATTAGGTTCTACATTTACCCTTTGTGAATAGTTTTCTCCTTTCTAAACAGGGTGATAATAGAAGAATGCTGAATGCCTCTCCATTGAATGTGGAAACTGACGGGCCAGCATTAGTGTGATATTGTCTGCCCACATTTTTCTAGATGCAAGTTTAAGAGCATGTTCAGTGTGAACATTGAGGACTTTAGGGATCTGAGCCTGAGATGTGTCAAAGTTAATGTTAATAGATGCTGTCATCGGTTTGTAACTGTGACTTCTAAATGTGACCTTTTAGTTCAAATCTCATAAATTTGTCATTTAAGAAAAAACACAGAAATAAAAGTTTTAAGTTTTAATTAAAAGTCTATTTTGCTGGGTACGGTGGCGCATGCCTATAATCCCAGCACTTTGGGAGGCCAAGGCCGGCATATCACTTGAGATCAGGAGTTGGAGACCAGCCTGGCCAACATGGCAAAACCTTGTCTCTGCTAAAAATACAAAAAAATAGGTGTGCATGGTGGTGCACGTCTGTATTCACAGCTACTTGGGAAGCTGAGGCACAGAATCGCTTGAATCCGGGAGACAGAGGTTGCAGTGAGCCATGATTACACCACTGCACTCCAACCTGGCTCAGAGTGAGACTGCCAAAAAAAAAAAAAAAGTTTATTCTACTTAAGATATTATATATTTCAGTATGAGCAATCAGGAGTCCTAGCACTTGATGTAACAAGACAGCAAAACTGGATTTCCTCAAAGGGTTAGGGTTAGGGTGCTCAAAGATGCTCAAAGAATAATTTGTAAAGTTTCTTAGAAATCCTTGATTTTCTTTGTGAATACTGTTTATTGATATATTGAAGTGAGTTTTTGTTTGTTTGTTTGGTCACATTATTTCCAACCTCAGGATAAAATTTCCAAATTTCTGCACCCCGTCCTTCCTGCCTGCAGCCTGTAGCCTGTCTCCCTCATGGGGCTGGCTCTCTCCTGCTGCTTGCCAGGCTCCTTATTTGTTGGCTGAAAAGGCAAAGCAGAAATCAGAAGACATCCAAAGACTTAAATAAAATTCTTCCTTACATTGCTGCTTATTTTAAGTGGGCTATCCCTTCATGAGTCATTTATCAAGCCCTTCTCAATATTTCATTCCATCTCCAATGCGAATGGGAAAGTCAAAGGTAATAATAGTGCCTGTACAGTCCATGACTGTCTTTTATCTTATCAGCTTGACTTTTTAGTGTCTATAGCGCCTATAGCAATTTAGAGATGCTCCTCATTTCCTTCAGAATCTGTCAACTCGTCTTTACTATTTAATGATGATGTTAGTGACAGCAACTAACACGTACATGTTAGGGATCAAGCTTAGTTCTTTAATTTACTAATTTTACCTTCTGGCCAACAAAAGATTTGTTATTATTAACTGTCATTTATGTTAAGTTTACTAGACAATTTATATTATCTTTCATCCTCAAAACAGCCTATTGATATAGGTACTATTATTATCCTTATTTTACACATAAAGTGATCCAGCCTCAGTAAGTTGAAAACCTAAGTTCATCCAGCTAGCGAAGTGCACCAGAGCCTGGATTCAACTAATGTCTGCCTGGTTGTCAGGCTCTTAAACTTCCCACCACATGTGATTACAATGTTTGAAATTTTTTTCATTCAGTGTGATGCTTTAAAAAAAAAAAAAAAAAAACTAACTAATAAGCAAATATAATATGCTTTAATTTGTTCTATTAAATATACTGTAAAATAAAATATAAATATAACAATATATAAGTATACTGTAAAATAAAAATATTTTATGGAATGAAGAAATATATTTTGCGGTATTATTTGGCCATGAAAGTCAATGCATATGAAACAATATCATTCTATTATTTTAACATAGGCTAAGAAGAAATGTGTTTCATCTTGTGAAAAATTTAGGTGTATCTGAGCAGACAGAAAGCCTTCTGGCTCAGTCAGGCTTCTGGATAGAAACCATGTCATGATTCCCTCCTCCTTAGCTTCTGTCTTATAAGTAAAGGAATTTGATAGGCTGTCTGGAAAAAGATTGCTGCTTTAAATTGGCCTGTGGTCGTCTTTGTTGAAAATAAAATTAAAAACTTCTGTTATCTTGTAAAGTTTGGAAGCAGTTTAGTGCCAATGAATGTCTTTTGATGATCTAATTTATATGTATTAGGGTCTTTGTTTCCTGTTTCCACTTCTTATTTTGGATGATAAAATGATAGTCTGGTTTCAATTTAGGATTGTTATTCACTGGAACACTTTAGAGAAAAAAGAAATCCAAGTAGAGATATCACATTTGGTAGATAATGCACATTAATGAAGACAACTCATTTCAGACCAAGCTTTAGTAAGTGATTCCAAAGTAGAGCTAACAGAAATCAACCTTCATTACAAGGGTTTCTTTATTGTTCGTTATTATAATAAGGAAGTCTGGAGAAACAGTAAGCATTGGAAACCTAGTGATAGTTTTGTAAGTTAGGAATAGTTATTTATCTGGGACTGTCTTTTAGGTCCTAAAATCGTAGGCACTGAGATCACTTTTTAAAAAAATACAAATTATGTTTGAGACTGTGATATGTGATAAGTCTCACTCACCAGAAGAACCTATGAAAGTGAAACTGAAGTCCTGTAGAATGAGAAAGGAAAGAAAATATAATAAAGTGAATACATTTCAAGATAAATACAGTTTCCGGCTGCACTGGAAAGACTTAATATTAAATTAGAATTTATGTGTCTGCTTTTATCTAAAGAGCAAACCACATGGTAGAACTCTTTTTTTTTTTTTTTTTTTTTTTTTTGAGAGGCCCAGGTCTGGCTTGTCGCCAGGCTGGGTGCAGTGGCGGATCTCAGCTCACTGCAAGCTCCGCCTCGGGTTCAGCCATTCTCACCACCTCAGCCTCCCGGTAGCTGGGACTACAGAGGCCGCCACCTACCGTAGCTAGTTTTGTATTTCTTTCTTTTTTTTTTTTTTCTTTTGAGGCCGGGTCTCTCTGTCGCCCAGGCTGGAGTGCAGTGGCAGGATCTCAGCTCACTGCAAGCTCGCCTCGGGTTCACGCCGTCCTGCCTCAGCCTCCCGGTAGCTGGGACTACAGGCGCCAGCCACCTGCGTAGCTAGTTTTTTTGTATTTTTTAGTAGAGACAGGGTTTCACCGTGTTAGCCAGGATGGTCTCGATCTCCTGACCTCGTGATCCGCCCGTCTCGGCCTCCCAAAGTGCTGGGATTACAGGCTTGAGCCACCGCGCCCGGCCAGAACTCTTATCCTTTATCAATGTTTTTGCCTTTTTCCTAGTGTTAACCATAAGCAGGTGAATATGGAATCAGAGTAGCTTTTTGCATGCCTCTATGAAATCATCTATATCGTATACCAGAAAATTATCTTCCATAGTCTGCCTTGAATTAGATAATTCTTCATGTCTATTATCACAGATTCTAGAGTATCTCCCTACCTATTTCTGTCTAGCTGTTAACAGTTGTAGAGAACTTAAAGTGCAAAGTTGGGAATTAGTGTGACTAATGTATACTGATCCTTGAGGAATACTTTTCTAAGGGTATGAATATATTATTTTCTACCAAAACTGTATTTATTTGCCATGATGAATGTTTGACCTAGCAAAAAGCATTTGACACTAATAATTCTTTTGTAGAAATGCCTTAGCACTCCAAGCATAAAGGGATTACCCCAAATCATTACTTTCAGATAGTCACAGAATCTAAATGGGTTTGATTAATTTAAAAATCTAAATGGACTGAATAAATTAAGTTTAAGGATTTAACTGTAGAAAGTCCCATCACTTTGTGCATTTAGCAGCACATAGGCTAAGAGCCATTAGCTTGGAGCTTTTTTTTGTGCTGTGATTATTATTTCTGAGCAACTCATTTTAGCATCCTATATTTCAATTTCCCAATCTAAAAAAATGATGTTATAGCCTGTAATATTTGACAGTTTAGGGGGAATATATTACATTTTAATATAAAAAATAGAAACAAACCCATTTAGACATACAAAAGAAAATATGCTGTAAGGAACACAGTGGTGATGAGATTCTTGTTCTGTCAACATTGAAGCCTAACCTGAAGTTAGTAAGTCAAGGAGTAACATAATAAAAGCAGTCTTTGAGAAAAAGCAAAAACTTTTTCAAGCTTAGATAAATGCTTGGAAAATGAACAAAGGGTGAGTAGGGATACAGTTTAGGAACTTAATAAAGTATCTTGAAGTTGCACTGAAAAGAGCTGAACAAAAATATTGTTAAGAAAAACATTTAAAAGGAATTGTTCAAAAGATATTTCCGAGGACTTGCAAAGTAGAATCAACAGGTCTTAGATAGAGGGGCAAAGGAAACAAAAGTTGAGTTTGGCGGTTCAAACCTAGGGGCGTAGGAGGTATGATAACATTTATGGAAAAAGTCACCACCTCCAGGAGACAGATGAGTTCTGTTACAGGCAGGAGTTTGAATAAAACTGACATGTGTAATTCTAGAAATGTCCAAGCAGGATTTGGGAAAGGAGATCTAGAAATTGAGAAAGAAATTGGGGCTAGTGACAGAGGCCTAGGATTAAGTAATAACTGAATTTATTAAGAGTGAAATAGGCCTCCAAAGTTGCTGATTTGGAATAAAATCTCACAAAATTGAGGACTGATTTTTAAAATTAGCCTGCACTGTAAAAGCTGGAGATGAAAGAAGGAGAAAATAAGAGTGATGAGAGAGCACAAAAACCAGGTTTGTGTAGCAGTTCAAGCAACAGCTACTTAAAAACATTTGCACCCAGTGCAGAAAAATTAATATGACATACAAGTCTGGCCAGAATTAGGACCATGACTTTGGTTATCAGATATCAGATTGTTGAAAGAGGTGAACAGCAAAATTTATTTTATTTTTACAGTAGCATGTAAAATTTAAATCATTGACAAAAGCAAAATACTAAAATAAAATTCAGTGTACCCAATTCTAATATTACATTGTGTTTTTACTTTACATATTTTTATATCTGTGTATTCATTAAAAGCAAATATGGACATAATATATTTTACCATATATTCAATGATGAACACAACACATGTGGTCTCTGCCTTCACTGAACTTGGAGTCAAGTGGAATAAGAATTAAACCAGTTTTAAACATGGTAGTCATGCAGAGGATATAGGTGTTTAAACATGCTAGTCACAGCATATAGGCGTTAGGGGAGGCAGCAGGAATTGGGATAAAATATTTAATAACTAAAGGAAGAACATGGGGGACATCTTTCTTTTTCTACTTCTGAAAAGCCAAAAAAAAAATTTTATGAATTTTGATGTTTCAGAAAATGTGGCCATGTGATAAGTCCATATTATTTTTTCAAGGAAATTATATGCAAAAGTGGACATCAGTTTACCAGTGTTAACATTTTAACATCTCTTATATTTTTATAATAACTGCGTTTGCATGATGTAATTAGGGTACAGGGAAAGGAAGATGTGTAAAAAGGTAGGTTAATATTTTTAAAAAACTAAATTCTTCTCAGGCTTTTTTTTTTATTGTTTTCCCAGTTTATTGTTGGGTTTTCTTTTTGTTTGTTTTCAGTTGCCTAATATTTTAGTGTCTAACTTAGACGCTAAATCGTTTGTCTCTATAAATTTATTATTTATTTCTTAGACCCTTTATAAAGTACAGAAAACCACTTGTTTCATTATGCTTTCATCTTAAAAAGAAGACACCTTGTTATAGCTACTATATCATTAAAACTAAAAAATGTCTGAAAAATACATGGGCATTTACTAGATGTAGTTTGGTATGATTCTCATCGTATTTAGGTTTGTTGACATTTTGAGACCTTGACTATCAAACAAGCTGCCTGGTTAGCTATCATATTTTAATGAGTTTCATCAAATCTGGCCTTTCATCTTTGGTCACAATAATTAAAATCCTTTTAACTTAGCAATTAAAATGATGCAGTAATATAGGCATCAGAAGTACTGCCTTTTCTTCATACTGTACTACCATGACTGCACAAATGTGTTTCTTAATTATCTGGCATAATTTTCACATTGCATGGAAGCTCATAATTTGCAGAATGAACTAAATGTTAAAAAAACAGCCATATCCCTGTTGCAGCTAATTGGCTGGATAATGCCCACCATTGACCAGCGTATTATGCTCACAGTAAGGTAATATTACAGAAAATACTCCAGATTTTATAACTGTGTTTCAACATGCAATATTATATGCATATATAATATATATTTTATACAGCTTTTAAAAGAAATTATTTTTATAGCATTAGTTTTTATTCAACGAATGGTGACATTAGCCTACTTATACTAAACATTAGCTATTGCACATCTAAGCATAAATGTGTTTATAAAATTTATTCGAGAAAGCAAACCATGTTGCAAAAGGGAAGTAAACATGTGGCCCTATAGGCCTTAATGCATTCTTTATTTGAAAGGCACTGAAATAGAGAGCTCTCTCTCTCAGTGAAAGCAAAGACTCTCTGTGTTTTAGAACACTTTACTTCTTGCAAATAGGGTTGAGATAATTGGCATGTGAAAGAGGCATTCTTTGTAGAAAGGCCTGTAGTAAGTAATGTTAGCTTGCTGAAAACTAATACCAAAAGAAAATAAACTATATTTTTCAAACTTTTCTGGCAGAGCTTTCCCAATTCTCTTTGTACTAAAGCATTAATGGATTCAGGTTCTTAACTTGAAGATTGTACGTTTATTAGAGTAATTGATAACTGATTGAACAATTTAAACATGCTAGTCATGTGGAGGATATAGGTGTTTAAACATGCTAGTCACAGGATATAGGCATTTAGGGGAGGCAGCAAGAGAGTTGTTGAGTCCACAGTTTCTAAAACATTCTTTTTAGAGTAACTGTTTGATCTCTTATGGCGGGTGTAAAGGCTGTACTTAAAAGTTCAATAAATGCCCACAAAATTTAAATGTTAAAAGTATTTCTCTCTGAGATTTTCCTATTTTCACTCTTCTAAAATCTGTTTTTTTCCCTCTTTATTCTTAGCTCGTGAGAAGATATAAAAGCTGTTCTCCCATTTTGTCTCAGAACTCTGTAGAAATAGAAATGTTGATTCTATTTTGTCAACCCATCTATTTGGGGTGGTCTATTTTGTTCTGACTGCAAAGCCAGCAGCATCCTGGCTCCTCTCATTCTCTCCAAGTGTGTTTGCCGTAATCTGGGGTCCAGCCTTTAGCCTGGCTGGCACAAAACATAAATGAGGCCACATCTCAGGGCAGCTTGATATTCACCAAGAACACATAATACATCATTTAATTTACAGAGAGAAATGTAACTGGAATGTTCATATCTGCACAAGTGTTTTCTTCTTAATAATAACAAGCATTTTACAATACTTCCCATATACCAAAGCTCTGTTCTACATGCATTAGCAGGTAGCACCCTAACTGGCACATGTGTTTGTTGAATGTTGAGAATGAATGAGAACATTACTTATTCTGCCACCGTGAGTGAAGTAGGTCAGTTAGCTGGTACTGTAATGAATCCTGGTTCTGAATCATCTCTAGCTAAAGACCTTAGGCAAATAACGTTTTGTTCCTTAGAATTGTTCTCTGTCAAATGGAGACTAGTAGTACCATCTCCATGTGGTTGTTGTGAGGATTATATGAAATAATGCAAATAATGCATTTAGAATATTCCTCACTTTTTAGATAAGGAAAGTGAGCCTTAAAGACACTTAATACTTGCCCAGAATAGCTAGTAAATGATAGTGGCGGGACTTAGACCAAGGTCTTTTATTCTAGACACAAGTTCTTTACCTCTGTTCTGTTCTGGCTTTCAAATGCCAGTTTAGTTATATGTCTTAAGAGAAGTGCACAAGCCAAGTATTTATGATCCAAAGCTTCGCTGTAAGACCAAAGCACTTCACAGCCATTTGGCCCATGGACAGTACTTCCCAGAACATTTCAAACGTTTGCCTCAGCTACTCTTCTTTACTATGCATCTGTTGCAAACCAACACATTTTCGACTAGCACATCCATTCTCCTGGTAAGATAATAATATGTTTAAATGATGTTAAAGTCTCATGACTTGGGAACCATCTACTTTTTGATGTTGCCTGGGTCACTGACCAGAACCTCTACTTCTCCTCCTTGGGCAAAACTTTACTACGTCTCCCACGAAGTAACAAAACACCGTGTGTGGACTGTGAATAGTAACAGACCTTTGAATGACTTATTTTCAGATAAGCTTCATTACCTGCCAGTGCCTCAGCCATTCTCCACTGTCAGATGAAGGAGTTGTATTACTTGTTTCTGTCTGTTTTTTATTATGCTGTCAAGTGGTACTCAAATTAACTTTTTATCTAGGATAAAACATATGGGACAATCAAACATAATATTTTACTCTGTTCATTTTCTCCCTTCACTTTATATCATGGCAGAGATAACATGTAAATGTCATTCTAGTATTTGATAAATGTATAAATCCATATGGGCCCAGAATTAAGTTCTAGTCTGAATGCATTCTTCCAGCACTTACCACGTATGCACAATTATGTCCTCAATAAACACCTATTAAACAGTTATATCTTCATCCATATCAAGAGCAATCTTTGATTAGACATCTAGGCATTATGACTGCTTCCCTTTGAGATAATAAATCAATATTATTAAATTTAGATTTATTCCTTTTTGTTTTTATTTTCTGTTGCTACTTTATAAAATTGATGTGTTTTTGTCACGATAAAGGGGTTAAGCCAAGTCAGATTTTATGGCTTTTAATAGCTTCCTTAGTAAATATTAAAAGGGGGGCAATATGCTTTGTAAGGCGTTAGCTGAACATGTTAGAGTTTCTTGAAAAATCAGTGGAAGGTTCCTAATCTACTGTAAAGTCTTTTACTTTCACCCAGTTAGAATTCTGCTTATAGTCAGCTTCTGCAACTCAACCAAGGAGTCATTAAACAGACGGAACACAACATCTTAGAGAACAAAAGTGCATGGAATCAAATTAGAGTTTGGAAATGAAAGTAACTGATAATTAAACAGAAAATAACCAAATAATGACAGTAATTGGGCATTTGGGAGTAATCTGTCCATTTTTAAGACTTCCTATGCAAAGAATTTGGTTATGTTTTATGACAAGAGAGGTGGAGAAAAAACTAGTCTAGGCTCTTCTGGCCTTCCTTAAAATCCATTGAACACTTAAAATCCATTACACCCTTAAAATCCATTACACGGGAGAAACTTTTTAAAAATATATATATATATTTTAAAGGCTCTTCTATTGCTTTCAAAGTGGGATGTAAGACAGAATAGCTTTATGCCAAAATATCACACCATTCATTGCAGGCTCTTAATATATACTGAGATTGTAGTCAAGTTAAAAAAACATATGGAAGAAATTCAGAATGTGTGCTTTAGAGTCATTTGGAGTGAGTGGCAATTATGTCCCAATTTTATCACCTATGGGAGGGATAGTTAATAGAGTTAGGATCCATATTAGAAAAATACTCTAAATATTTTAGTTTGTAATCTTCAAAAAGATGAATTTTTACCAGGATTTTTTTCACTTGTTGTCCTGAATGTATTTTTCTTTTGCCCAAAATAGTAATATATAAGCATACATATGGCTTTGTTTGGTGAGAGAAAGCACCTAACAATCTCTGGATTCACTTTGACTGCACTGACCCTAAATAGATGAACAGTGCAGGATTTCCAAGTTTATGGCAAGTTAAGGAGTTCTTCCAATAGCTGTCAACTCTAGAAATAGAGTAATCTAATTCTTGATAGAACAGCACTCTTCAGGCTGGAATATCTGTACTGTCGTGATTACCCTAAGACATTTCAAGAGGAGTTAAAGGGAATCCAGTTTCACATCCTCAGCCACCATAAGTCTTATTTTCTTAAAAGTGATCAGCCTGAGAAGGCACCTTGGCTGGAGGCCTTATTGCAGCTTCTCCTTTCCTGCCTCCTCTTTCTCAAATGCCCTTTTTCCATTTTAACAAAAAGGCACAGGTCTCCCTAGACATAGTCAGTATGAACATTTCCTTGAGCTATAAAAATCTCTGGGGCACACACACAAAGAGACATTGGAAAAGCTTCGTATCTAGGAAGTCTCTTTAATCAAGGGAGCAATGTAATTTTCTTCCCATCTTTATCATTAAGAGATGAATTCCAATAAAATTTTATTTCTGTGCATTTTAATATTTCTGAATATTTATCATATGTTAGTGCTCTCTATCTCAATTATGAACTAAAGAGTTCATAATTGTGAACTCTCTATAATAATTATGATATTGTGTTATTTATTCCAAAGCAATTTTTGAACACTTAGTATCCATCATCTCAGGAAATTTCTAAAATTTAGTTAAATTTTTAAACATAACATATAATGTAGTGACAAAAATATTTTAAAGTTCAGCATACCTGTAACCCGACTTGGGAGGCTGAGGCGGGAGGATCACTTGAGCCCAGGAGTCCTAGTTCAGCCTGGGCCACATGGAGAGAGCCTGTCTAATTTAAAATATGTATATATTTTTAAAAAATTTTAATGCACTGGAACAAAATTGGGGAATTTTAAAGTGGAACTACAATTTCAAAGAAAATAATAATAATATATGATTTCTAAATATCAATGAGGATTTCATTCATGGACTTTTCTCTAAATGAATGATAGTGAGACTCAGATTGCTGTGATATTTATATACCATTGGTAACAGAGTAATATAGCCATTTCATTTTAATCTCATAATATTTACAACATTATTTACAACTATTTAAACATGGAATGGGAATAGTATTCTTTGGGGATATTATTTTGTAGCTACATGAGTAAAAATTATAAAGGCTACAATTTCGAAGTCATTCCATCAGAGTAAACAGTTATCCATTGCTTATGGTGCTTTTTTTAAATCTAGGGCTCAAGTGCCTGGTGGTGTAGGAAAATGTACTGAAGCACTTGTCACAATTCATAGCCAGCGGCAAAACTGGGTGGATATCTAAAGTAACTTCTGCATAACATCCCTTTGCTGGGATATAAGAGCTCAAGGTTTGTTATTGTTAAGTTAGGTCAGGAAAGAAAAAGACAAGATAAGATTTACGGATTACTTCAACTGTTGGACATGTATTTTCCCAAAGAAGACAGTCTTTATATTCACAATTTTCATAATCTGTAAAAAGCTATAAAGACCAATTATGCAGGTTTCTTAGAGGTATCTGAAGTCGGTTCTATCTTACGCATTATATCTTCTATTTCAAAGGTGCTGAGTTTGGATGGACACAACACCCATTTTTATCTTTAATATAGCACAACGAAAGATATTAATGATCTCAACACTTTATGCTTTCATCAAGAGATTTTATTCAAATTCAGTAATTGCTCTGTTTGGCAAAGAATAAAATCTGAAGGAACATTGAAACTCTGTTTAATAATATTTACCCATGATAAAAATTTTATTTTCAAGTAGAATAGGGATGAACTTTGTTAAGTTTTAACAAATTTGGAAGTGGTGAGTGGTAAAAAAAAAAATTTCTCAGATTTTAGATTAAACATTTGAAAACATTTGAAGTCTACCCCCAAAATATAATTTTAAAGACATATCTTTCCTTTTAAAACATACAAAAACTTTTAGTATACATATACTTTTTTATGTATAGTTCATTGAAATACATATGATGTGGATGCACTTGTATTAGTTAAAATGTCCTATAAAGAAAGAAACCAAAATGATAACAAAAAGCTTGTGGCCAATATAATGATGAATTGGGAAAGGTCTGCTAGTGTTTCTATCCAATAAAATACAACTCAATAACAATAACAATTTTTAAAAGCAGTTTTTTCACATTCTAATGTAAAAATATTTCTTTTCAGAAGATATTTAATTTTTATAACTGGTCATTTTTATTTCTTACAGTTGTAAAAATGTGTTGAAACTAATAAGAATCTCTTCGATTAGACTTTTAAAACAAAATCTTGCCAGTTCAGCTCTCTCCTGGATTTGGTGAAGAAGAAAGATGGGGAGAATGTAACTCCAGTGAGAAGTATTCATTACCTTTTTCAGCAAGCTCCTGCATCCTCCCCAATTACATAAAGGAAGGGCAGGGCAGGACCTAGAGACTTCTCTCCCCAAAGCTGCTATTTTTCTTTCCCCACAAAACCAAATTTCTTCCAAGTATAGTTTCATTTTTTGACATTTTATTACAAAATGTTTTAAACATACAGGAAAGTTTGAAGAACTGTATAGTTAGTATTTAGATACCCATTACTTAACTTTCTATAGCTAACAATTGACTATATTTGCTTTATCACGTATCTGTCTCTACTCATCCAGCAATCTAAGAGTTTCTTTCTTTTTTGGTATCTGGCAAAGTAAGTTTTATTTAAGTCTATTGCATATATGCTAATATCTAAACTTCTTGTTTGCATGTACTACTATGCTAAAGCCTTTACAGGTTAGCCCAGGCATTTCCTACTTCTTTCCCAGCCTACCATCATCCGAGTTTACTCAAACTTCATTCACATCAAACTTCTTACCCATCATCTGAACATAATGTGGAATTTTGCTGCCTTTACACATTTAAAAAACCTCTATGGAGAATGCCATTCTTCTTTCTTTTTGGTGTTCATGTATACTTCAAGATGCTTGACTGTCACCATTTCACTGAAAAGTTTTCTTCTACCTGCACGCAGTTTGCACCTGTCCTCCCAGGGAAAATGGCCCTGGTTTGTAGCATTTGCAGATTTTCGTGGTATAAATGTTTCCCCCACAGCTGATTTGAAACTACCAACATGAAATTACTGACCATGGGCCGGGCATGGTGGCTCATGCCTGTAATCCTAGCACTTTGAGAGACCCAGGCAGGTAGATCACCTAAGGTCAGGAGTTTGAGACCAGCCTGGCCAGCGTGGTGAAACCCTGTCTTTACTAAAAATACAAAAATTAGTCAGGCATGGTGGCAGGCACTTGTACTCCCAACTACTTGGGAGGCTGAGGCAGGAGAATCACAGGAAGCTGAGGCAGGAGAATTGCTTGAACCTGGGAGGCGGAAGTTGCAGTGAGCCGAGATCGCCATTGCACTCCAGCCTGGGCAAAAGAGTGAGACTCCTTTAAGAGAGAGAGAGAGAGAGAGAGAGAGAGAGAGAGAGACTGAGAAAGAGAAAGAAAGAAAGAAAGAGAGAGAGAGAGAGAGAGAGAGAGAGAGAGAGAGAGAGAGAAAGAAAGAAAGAAGAAGGGAAGGAAGGAAGGGAAGGAAGGAAGGAAGGAAGGGAAGGAAGGAAGGGAAGGAAGGAAGGAAGGAAGGAAGAAGGGAAGGAAGGGAGAAAGAGAGAGAAAGAGAATACTGATGAAGGAAGGGAGGGAAGGAAGGAAGGAAGGAAGGAAGGAAGGAAGGAAGGAAGGAAGGAAGGAAGGAGAAAGAGAGAGAAAGAAAATACTGACCATGGAGCTAAGAAGGGACACACTCAGGGGACCCTCTACTAGCTGATAGCCTAGTGTACCACTGGCATGCAATATAATATTTGTCATGATCTATTGTTGTTCACGTGATCTCCGAAAGCAGAGACAATGCCTCATTCATACTTCTGTTGCTAGCACATGGCAGGCTGTATAGTAAAGGAGTCACAAGAATATTTGATGAATGACTGATTTGGATGTTAATTTGAACTCTACATAACACGTTCTGCACACCACTAATTCAGGTGTAACTGAGGAATTCACAGTAGTAGCTCCACAGTGGTAACTGAGCTGGAAGTCAGAGCCAACATCTATAATGTGTGGCAGATACCCCAGGTGGTAAGAATCTCTCTTCAGCCAAGCACTTGCCCCCACTCTCTGTGGTGCAAATGCCTTTTTCCAGTTCCTTTTTAAGGCTGAAATCTACCCTGTGGGGTTGCAACACTCACTTAGAAGGCCATTTGCCATAGATATCTTAAAACTTCATGAGAAGTCAGCAAGGTGCTAAGTTAAAGGCAAGAAGGACATGTATTAAAAGCAAATCTTTAAAGATCCCCTTGGTCTGCATACTAGCCTCCCACATGTTGAGCAAAATTTGAGTTTTCAGGGTTGCTTAGAATCTGGAAATAGTAGCATGATACCCTAGGCATAAAAGAAGATCAGAACTTAAAAAGTTGAAAGGAGAGGCCAAAAAAAGAAGTGAATATTATTTGAATAGAAATACAAAATGAAATTTTACTTAAAATTGCTATTTTTTTCTAACATATGAAATAGTACCTTTCAGTTTTGGACTTCCAAGTTGAAATAAGTGATTATATGTTTTTTTCAATGGGAAGAAATTATCACAGTTTTCATGTAAAAGGTATTTTATGTGTCTTCATTATTTTATATACTGAATTTTAATTTGAGCTACTGTGGTACATTTTCACAACATAAATAGAACAGTACCAAGAATGTTTAATATGACATTATCTTTGCATGTTGCAGGTAGCAAAATTCTGAAAAACATGTACTTATTCTTGATATTTCTGTTTAATTATGGACTGTGAGGATTTGAAATGGAATAAGTTTTTGAAAAAGAATTTTAATGATCTCTGGAAAATACCGAAAACCTGGAATAGCAATACTTAGTATACTAGACCATTTACATCTGAACTTAATTCTCTCCTGCTATTGTTCAGCTCCTTTAGATTGAATTACACATCAATCCAGATATTTTATTTTGATATTTTAAATCTTGAGGTTATGTATGTGTGGTTAGAGCTCATTTTGATTTGATTATATCGAAAAGATTAAAGGTACTTTTCAGGATAAAAGATTCAGAGAATAGTTTAATGACTCTTCTTACTGTCCATGGTCAGGTTATTTTACTTTTTGTGTAAATATATTCCAATTTTATAAGAGGGATAATAAAACTCCTTATCTGGGTTATTGAGAAATTTTTAAAAGAGAGGTTTGTTTTTTGTTTTTTTTAATTAAGAAAAGTGCTAGAGTGTGTTGCGATTTACAGTTTATGGGGAGCACAACTGCATATACATAAAGTAGAATATCTTTTATATGCTCTCAAATCATTCATTTGATCTGAAAATATAAGGAATAGTATACTGACTGTGAGAATGTTCATTTTATATTTAAAATTGAGTATGTATTTGAGCATTTTTCTGATCATCAGCTTACACCAAGCTAAGAAGCACAGCTCTACATAATTTATTTCCCTCCTTTTCCAACTTTTTACTTTTCGTTCCTCTAGTTAAGGTTTTTACAAGTTTTTTATCAGAAATGTTCTGTGAGATTATTCTTCATATATATTTTTACTTAATTGATTTTATGTGTTACCCCTTTCACCTCTGTTAAATACATGAAATTTTATTTCTAGACATCTTAGCCACTCCTTGCTGCTTTTCTTGTGCTTCTAAATATAGTGACCAGTTTTGGAGCTCTCCCACAATTTCCATTCTTCATGTTCATTGGATTGATTTCATGATCTGGCCATATTGTTTATTGGAGAGGGCCAGAATCTTTTCCCTTACTCAGCACATCATGACCCTTGAGTTCACAGGTCAGCTGAGGTAGGGAATTTTAAACATAGAGTAGTAATAGGACAATGTTATACTGAAAGCATCATCGAATGGAGTAACTGAAATATATATATGTATAGGAAGACCACCCTAAGGGGACTATTAACCATCCCACTTAAAAAAAAAAAAAAAATCTTTTGATGATCTCTTGTTCATTAATTATCTAAAATCCAAGCACAGAGAATTCAGTTTTAGATGGTCCCCAGAGCAGAATTTGATGTATAATCTTAATTACAAATCATAGACAATTAATATTGTTACAAAATCAGAATATGATTAGAGGCAGGGATCCTGCACACACCCTATTTTCCTCTCCATTGTTCTGGCCAAGAGACTAATTAATAATTCAAGGAACTGTTAGTGAATGAGACCCGTGGCTTTGCTTATTATCAGAATAGCTGGGTTGGAGAACAGCTCTCTCACACATAGATGGAAACCTATTCTACCCATTTGCAGGTAGAATAGCTGGCAATAATAAGTCCTTCCCATTGGATGTGTTGAAAGGTGCCTGCCATGGCATGGTTGCCACAAGAGAGGATGAAATGGACATACATGTAGGCTGCTTTCAGGTCAGAGGGAAGGTGGAAGGAAGCCAGCTTGCTGGTTTTCATACACCCTCTGGGGAACACCCATGCACCTATGAGATGGGTTTGGGTTAGCATCACCTCTGAAAGATTACCCACCCAGGCAAAGAAAGTGATCCATTATGTTTTCACTTTCTTGGAGTGGAAGGAGAGAGAAAAAAAAGCAAAGGCCTTTTTTTCTAGCCATTTCAAGATTGTGTGTGTTGGTACAAGTTTTCTTTCTCGTGGAAATGTTGGCATATTAATTGTTTGATCAATACAATCAACAAGATTCCAAATGGCGTTCATAAAAGCCCTCTAAGGGAAACAGTAGAAATCTTTTTTTTTCAAAACCATTCTGTGAAAGCTTGCTGTTATCACAAATTATAATAAAAGACCAAAACACATACCAGTTATCATCTATAGTCCCTGAGCAAATTACGTGACTCAGACTGTTCAGTTGGATTAGGAACATTTCTATTATTATTTGAAAAGAATATTCTATTGTGTATCTATTAGAAGCAGTAGAATTAGATGATCTGCTTGTGTTAATGCTTTCTATAAAATCCCACATAATGTATAAAAAGGATAACTTATCCATTTTACCTTAGATTATAAAAATCTTGGCCAGGTGTGGTGGCTCACACTTGTAATCCCAGCACTTTGGGAGGCTGAGGCAGGCGGGTCATTCGAGGTCGGGAGTTTGAGACCAATCTGACCAACATGGTGAAGCCTGTCTCTACTAAAAATGCAAAAACAGTTAGCTGGGCTAACTGACTACATGCTGTAGTCCCAGCTACTTGGGAGATTGAGGCAGGATAAATCACTTGAACCTGGGGAGGCGGAGGCTGCAGTGAGCCGAGATCGCGCCACTGCACTCCAGCCTGGGCGACAGAGCGAGACTCCATCTTTAAAAAAAAAAAACAAACAAACAAACAAATTGAGAGGTATTTTTTCTGTTTTATACTTCTTCCAATATACCTTGGGAATTAAATAAAGAATAAAATGGGTTCATTGAAGTATTATTTTACAACATTATTTTAAAATATATTTATTTGTAACAATAATCTATGTAATTAATTTTTTTAATTTGGAAAATGTAACAAGTTGTAAAACTTACCTGGAAAAACCGTGCATAAATTTCAAAAATAGTACTAAAATGCAAACTATGGTGTCATTGTCTCTTACTAAATCCAATTTAGCAGTTCTCTACTCTTTTCTCTAGAACTCATGAACCAACCAGAATATGAAAGAGTATCAAGTGCTCAAACAGTCATCATCAAATAATTATGAATGATGTTGCAAAGCAGATAGGGAATTAAGAGACTTCCTAGTTTAATCATATCAAAGGAGAACTTTTGGAAAAGCAGTTTCCTAAAGTAGTTTTCCCAGCATGGAGACTGCAAATGAATAGAAGATGGTGATAAGGCACTTAACTCTTCCTCCCAATGCATGGTCTCTGTATAAATAGAAAAGAAAGGGAAAGTCAATTAGAAAAGGAGGATAGGAACCTACCCCTCTGCTCAGTGATTTTCCAGTTAGCTTCTTACTCACCTCCCCCCTGACATCTCAAAAGTATGGGGACCTCTCAAAAATCACATCCTAGTATTGGTGGCCAAAAGCTTAAATTTTCAACTTTGATTTACAGATAAATCCTCTTAAGGAAAAAAACAAAACAAAACAAAAAAAAACTGATTTTGCTTACTGGAGTCTGATGTATGTATAAATTTGTAAAATCAATTGCAATTAGATAAAAATCACTGACCCCTGAACTCTGTTTGAAAATACAGGTGCAACAGCTGCAGCCCGGAAGGAGGTGATAAGGAACAAGATCCGAGCAATAGGCAAAATGGCCAGAGTGTTCTCAGTGCTCAGGTGGGTGCATTCGTCCTCTGTTTTTGTTTCAAATTTTATAATGTGTCACCTAATAAATACTTTAATACTTTCATCTGGTAATTTAAATATTTTACTAGAGAATATTTGTCTTTTTTTCCTTTTAAATTAAAAATTGAGAAAAATTAAATGAGAAATTGTCTGTTTCTCACTCTTTTAGTTAAATTGCAATCTACTAAATTATTTCTGTTAAGAAAGTCTCAAAATGAATTGCATCACATTTTATTCCTCTATTTGCTATAGGACTTTAAAACATTGATTTCACAATAGGTTGAACATCTTATGAAACAGGAAAAGCTATTGTGATTTTTTTGGTTTTGTTTTTCATTCTGATTCTGTGGTGAAAGATGCATTTATCAGACACATTTCACTAGATTTCTAGGAAATGAACTTCAACCATAGAGCTATTCATGTGAATCTATATTATTCTAATTATTGAGAGAAGAAATTACTATGTTTCAATTTCCATATAGTAGTATATTTTGTAAATAGATTATGAATCATTATTAAGCATTAATTTAGAAAACAAATGTTTTCTTGAAGGAAACTCACTCTAGTTATTTCTAATAGGAACACTTTTACACTGTTGGTGGGATTGTAAACTAGTTCAACCATTATGGAAAACAGTATGGCGATTCCTCAAGGATCTAGAACTAGATGTACCATATGACCCAGCCATCCCATTACTGGGTATATACCCAAAGGATTATAAATTATGCTGCTCTAAAGACACATGCACACGTATGTTTATTGCAGCACTATTCACAATAGCAAAGACTTGGAATCAACCCAAATGTCCATCAGTGACAGATTGGATTAAGAAAATGTGGCACATATACACCATGGAATACTATGCAGCCATAAAAAAGGATGAGTTTGCGTCCTTTGTAGGGACATGGATGCAGCTGGAAACCATCATTCTTAGCAAACTATCACAAGAACAGAAAACCAAACACCGCATGTTCTCACTCATAGGTGGGAACTGAACAACGAGATCACTTGGACTCAGGAAGGGGAACATCACACACCGGGGCCTATCATGGGGAGGGGGGAGGGGGGAGGGATTGCATTGGGAGTTATACCTGATGTAAATGACGAGTTGATGGGTGCAGCAGACTAACATGGCACAAGTATACATATGTAACAAACCTGCATGTTATGCACATGTACCCTACAACTTAAAGTATAATAATAATAAATAAATTTAAAAAAAAAAAAAAAATTCTAAATAATACAATATAACATTTCTCTTCAGAAGATTACTTTAAAATGTGATATATTTATATGTTAGGAGTATACAGTCAATTCAAAATGATACATATTAACGAGTAAATAGGAACACCTTGGGAAATATTACATCTACAATTGGAAAATTTAATAATCTAATTTTTTGCCAAATTTTTGCCCCAACTCTTTCTCATAGAGTATTGACAC